>NW_024731755.1:0-31437 GCF_018991925.1 Homarus americanus | reverse complement strand
CCACTGGTCTAACACAGACAGGTGCCCTGCGAGGCCACAAGTGTCGGGCCTGCTGTGCGCTATGGACCTTCGACAGTGCGCGCAGCAAGCCCAAGCCAGGGCGGGGAGGACGGCGGCGCGGCCCTGGGGTGGTTTCTCTGCAACCCTCCAGATGGCCTGTAGCTAAGCGGCAGCAGTTACATCAGGGGGTGGGATAGTCCACACCCCAGGGTTTCCTTTCCCTATCTCGGCGTTGTGTCTGCGGTGATGGCCTTGGGTCCTCGGGTGATACGGACACCGTCTGTTCTGTGGTTGGTTTTTTTCCTCCGAACTGGGCCTCTTAACGTGACCTGGGACCGCGGCAGATGCTGTACTGCTGGGCCGGTTCCCAGATGCCTGTTATGGGCTCCTTTCAGAAAGGTCAGCTATGGCGAAGGTAGTGTCGCGGATGGATCGGCGTGCAGCCTGCTCTCGCTTTTCCTTGTTGTCGTGGGGGCCTGCAGGGAGTTAGGCGTGGTGTGAGGACTTTCGAGCGTATCAGCTGCTTTCGTTTACTCTGCAGGGTATTGAGTGCGGCGACGCCCTGGCGCTGCTCTGAGCTACCTAAACCGGCGTCCTCCTCGCCTCCACCCAAGTCACGGCTGCTTCCTCTTGTGTGTGTATACTTCTACTTCGCAAGTTTCTACTTTATGAAGGGTATCGGATGTGCTGTGGCTGAAAAGGGGCCCTCTGATTTTTTTTCTGAATTTGTGGAGGTGCGCCTATGAGGATACCTGGGGGAAGATGCTGCCGTTTGCCATACACACTCGGTTGATTCTCTCGCCTTGAGATTGGTCAGGGCTGGATTCCATGGGCCCAGGGTGTCGTCATTCCTGTTGGTGGCGACACTCCTTGGTGCCTCTGGTTGCTGTGGCTGAGACTTGTGGTGGGTGGGTACTACAGATTTGTCTTAGACAGCCAGGTGTCGTTCGCTGCTTCACCCACACCTTTTGCAGCTTTATGGGTGGATCGGGTGGGTTTGTGGGTTTGGTTTGGGTTGGGGTGTGTTTTGGTTGGGTTTTCGCTGCTCGTGGCTTGTTGTGCCTTCTGTCTCCGTGGTGACGCGCTTGGCGTGACCAGCTGTGAAGGTGGACGACGTCCTCATTCGATGAGGACTACATGCGCATCTTCGCCGCGCATCGAGTGAGGTTGCAGGTGTGGGACGTTGCATCGCTCTGAATGCCGAGAGTTCGTCTTGGCGCACCTGCGTGTCTTTCTTGATACCGACTCTCAAGGGATGGCATTGCTGTGGACCGGGAAGGTTGGGCCGGCGGACTTTCGGAAACCTGTAGTTCGGATCTCGGGTCTTTCATGGGCTGGTGAACCAGCTGGAATTTTTCTCCTGGCGTCTCCGCCGTTGCCGGCCTCTCTGCCCCTGATGGGCCCCAGGGGACGTTCGTGGACCCTGACAACCTATCCTCGCTACTTTCGACCCAGCGCTCCCCGTCCTCCAGACAGGCGCTTGGTGCCTGTCCGGGGTTGGTTAGTCCTTCTCAGGATCACGGTGGAATGTAGCTGGTGTAGTGTGGCTCTGTCTTCCTCATCGATGCTGGTCTGCTGCTTTTGCCATCGAGCTGGAGCTGCTGGTTGTGGTATGGGCCTTTTCGAGTGCAAGTTCTGCTTGAGTTGGCCTACAGCACTTCGACATCATCATGACCACAGGCCTTGGTCATTCTTAACCACTGTTCGCTGGGCGTATCGAGGTCCGCCTCAGGCGCCTGAAGGGGTTTTGGCCTTCGTCTTCACGGGTTGCGCACAGGTGGAGTTGTGCGTCCGGATGCCTCTCCCGTCGAGTCAGCGCCCCTGCACCTGAGGCGAGATGCTGCTCAGCACGAGGTTGGTTTTCCTCCGTCCACTTGTCATCACCTTGCAGGCCATTACAGTCCCTACCTTGGCACCCAGGCCTCAGTGTCGCCACCAGCGGCAGAATCTGGCCCTCGAACCTCACAGACGCTTGACACGCGGCCCTCTACACTCAGCTCTTGCAGAGTGTGAGACTGGGTTCCTCACGACCATTTGGCCTCCCCCAACCGCCCTACCCGTGTTGAAGATGCGGGAGGACTTTTATGTAGATGGGGATCTCGTCCTTGCGATGCCGGTGTGGTAGTCCTGCAGTCTCTCTTCATCACGTTTTTTGGCAGGTTACCTACGGCATCGTGGAGCAAGGTGGGGGAGGTGTGTATTGGCCTGGCGTTGGCGCGGATATCGGTCTCGGTCTGTGGCTGAGAGCCGTGCAGATGGTGTGACGAGGCAACAGAAGAGCCTCTTGTCGGACGGCGAACCCACCAGGCCTTTGAGTCCGTGTCGCTGATTTCTTCAGCGCAGCTGGGAAATATTTTAGTTGTCGCCGATGACTCTCTGGCTGTCTGTGGTGGTAATCTGTGGCTGGACCGCGTCCACCATTCGCCTTCGGCGTGTCTTTCGTGATAGGCGTCCCGATCGTCTGGTGGCGGGCGGTGGGCTGAGTTCACCTTGGGACTTCCAGGGTTTCTGGGCGTTGGGGAGTCCGCCACGTCGTGTCTCTTTCCTACCCAGTCAAAGGCCATGCTGGGCTGTAGTCTTCTGTCAGGCACCTCATCCTCAGGTGGCCTTGGTTGGGGCGTTTGACAGGGACTCCTGGGTTACGTAATACTCCCAGGGCGCTTGCCCAGATCCGATGGTCACTCTTTCGCTCTTGCGTTCCTGCGCCAAGGTTTTTAGAAGGGTGCAGACCAGAGCCAGGCTGCGACATAGCGCCGTTCACGTGCCCAGGGCGCAAGGCTGGGAGATGGGACCGTGCCGCCTTCTTCAGCCACTGGAGATTGGTGCCTTGCCCGCGTCCAGACCCGACGACGACTGTTGGGACAAGGTGGGTATAGTATGTGGCGGACGGTCGGGAGACTGGGGTCAGGATGCGGGTGTGTGTCTGGTGGAGAAGTCCGCTTCTCGGTGAGTCCCAATTTCTGCTGATGGTGTTTCTGACTGGCGAGTCTGGGTCCCACGGTACTTTTCGAATGGAGCGGTTTAGGGAGGTCGCTAAGACAAAGACTATGGGGCGTGGGGGAGGGATATGTGTTTGTATATGCTTTACTGTGAGTAGCAACTTTTGCCTGCTTCTTTGTGGTGGTATTTGTGTATATTATCCGTGGCAACTGCCGTTATGTGGCACATTGCCCTGAGGCTGCCATATGGCGGAGCGCTTAAGTCTGACCGTGTGAGCTGTGCTTGGCACATGCTGGTCACTGCTTGTATTTCTTTATCATAATAAACGAACTCAGTGTTATCGGTGTTTCTATTATCGCTGCATTCTTTCAGGGCACACAAGTATCCTGAGTACCTTTGTATGTCCCCTTTGTTTATTACTGCCTTCCATTTATGCACCTCTGTCAGGTGGCCCTGCTCACTTCTCTCGGGGTGAGATTAAGATTATTTAACCTGTCTCTGTCTCAAGGTTCTTAATGCGGGATTAGTCTTTGTATTCTCCTTGAATTCTTTCCAGATTCTATGTCCATTCTGTACGGTGTGACCAGAACTGAACTTCGTAATCAAGGTGGTTCTAAAAGAGCAAGATAGTTTGGGGATGACCTAGTGGTCTTGTAACTTCTTTTTTTTGAGCAGTGTTTTATTAGCCTTGTTCGAGCAAAAAACATTGTTTATTGGTTTGGTTCCTACTTATCATTCTCCTAATCTTTTCTATGTCGGTTTTCTGTGGCATCGTTGTTCTTCTGTATCTGGTTTCTGTTTACATCTCCTGTATTGATTAATTTTGTTTGTTTATATTGGTTCATCTGCCGTTTTTCAGATTATTGGAATTTGTTTGGATCTTTCATGTAGTTTTGTTGGGTCCTCGTTGATTTGATATCCGTCCTATTTTAGTGTCATGGGCAAGTTCTTATGTTGTTGTTTGTGTTGATATCTATGTCGTTTGTGTATATAATAAGCAATAATGGTCAAGTATTGGGCGTAGGGGAATCTAATTGTGGCGTTGTCCAATGGGCTAGTGTGTAATGCTCACTGTTTCTGTCCTGTAACCGCCCTAATCCATTAAAGGATGTCACCTTGTGGGACTCTGTCGGTCTTTTGTTTAAGTTGAGATATACCATTCATATTGTTCCTCGTTCATTGATTGAAACTGATGAAAAGAATGTTATTAGGTTATTGGGAGAACGTCGTTGTAGGTTTGCTTGGGAATCATTGATCAACTGTGCTTCTCTGGTGATTTCGAGTGAGTTTGAAATGATTGCTTCCGGTAATTTTGCTTTATTGATGTTAGGATGTTGGGAGTTGTTTGGGATATTGATTTGTCCATTGTTGAAATCGGTATTGTATTTGCTGTCATCAGGATTCTGGTGGCTATGCCTGTTTTAGGACATGTTAAACAACTTTGCTAGGGCATACTAGGCTCTTTTTTTCCTTTTTTCTCTGGAAATATCTCATCGGGACAGGTGACTTTTGGGCTTTAGTTTGTCTGTTTGCTTCTTGTTGTAGTCACTGCTGTATGTGTTTGTATGTATGCTGGATTATGTATTATGTATGGATGTTGTGTATGTGTTCATTGATGTTTATTCAGTTTGGCTGGCAATGTGAATTATGTACCATATCCCTGAGGCTTAATTAGGCCTGGCGTGTATGGATGCTGTTTGTATCCTTGCATGTCGTCTATGGTAGTTGACCAAGAGCTTAGCTAGGGGCAGTGCTCCACTTGTGTGTATACTCTTATCCGGTAAAGCGAGTTACTGACTATACAGGTGTTTGTGTTCTTCCTGTATAGAACTTATTGAATACCTAATATGGCGCAGTCGTGTTTTACTGGTTATTGAGTGATTAGTGTAAGTTTGTGAAAGCCGGCTTATGTGGTTATGACTCACCTTTGTGTCAACGCGTCATCCTCAAGAATTTCGCAACTTTGAGCAGTCAGTGACGGTGTTTTCATGATGTTATGTATTGGTGTTTTGTTCTATTCATGTGTGACTTTTTTGAACGGATTTCCAAGGTATTTAATGTTTGGGCATTTGTGAATTGTGAGCTCTTGGACTTCCTCTGGACCGTTTACAGAGAGTCTGAGCTGTTCTGTTCTACCCTCCTCACAGGCCGGCTTCACTCTTACAGCTGGGGCGAGACGTTCTGCCTGGGGTTATAATATATTATTGTGTTTTTAACACTTGCTGCGGCAGCTTCATTATATATATTTTATATATATAACCTATTTATCTGTGTATTTAATTAATTTTTGTCTGGTCTTGTTGTACTGACGGGCTGACTGGTCAACATTGATTTGAATGTATACTGATTAAGTAGTTATGTTCATGCCTTTGTGGTGGACCCAGCGCCTGGATGAGTCAAGCGATAGTCTGAGATGGATGATCAGGCGGGCCGACGCTCCAGCTCTACAACATCGCTTGTTTTGACTTGAACATTCAGCGTTATCTCCTGAGATAATTGTTAATGGGGTTTATGAGATGAGAGACGCGAGGATGAGGCCTGGAGGCGTTTGGCGGATGAGCACAGAGGAAAGCAGAGGCAGAGTGAGACCACCAACGGAGAATGGAGGCAGTGTGGTTTGAGTTTATATCTCGATCACTGTTAACTATGGCTTCTTGTTCTATGTCGGTATGATGGTTGTTCTGATACCTTATCATGCTTCTTCATGCTTTAGCCCCCTAAAGCAGCAGCTCAAACACGCCCATCTGAGCCTGATGTAAATTTCAGACTTTTCTATGGCGGGCGGTGGGCTGATTATGTTGTCAATGGTGGATTCCAGAGTTTGTCACAGTTTAAACAACTCATCCAGCTGCGTATGTGCTTCTGTCTTAAATTCTAGCGTGTCTTAGAACGTATGTTGCAGGTTTTGAACTCTTCGTCTGTAGAGGTGCTGGGCGTTCTGGCAGCGGACATCAAAGGACAGCAGAGTGGTTTGAGGGGAGGGTTGTTTAGTTGCAGGCAGATGGGGGGCGGTCTTGACGTTTTTTGTGTCGTCTTAAGAGGCCTGGAAGAGGTGATGTGTGTTTAGGCCACCGTGGTGAGGTGGGTAGTTGAAGCAGGTTCCTGATGGGGTGTTATGGCGAGGAACTTGTCAACGCCTCACCTCGACTCTCCTCTTCTGGATGTTGTTGACGATGTGGTCCAATGGGGCTGCCAGGTGTGCTTTTTCTGCATCGAGCTCCCCTACGTGTACGTGTGTGTCCCGGTCATGGCGAAGTCTGTCGCTTGCCCACCACGTCCGCCGGTTGTTTTGTATCAGTTGTAGGCAGCAGCAGGTGTGTCATGCTGTGGTCTACCTGCAGCAGTTGGGACTGTGACGACAGCCGCTGGTGATGCGGCCTTGGTAAAGTGAAGTGAATGTGTGGTCGTCTGGTCATTGTATAAGTGTTGCTCTACCCACGAGGCTGGGTGTGTCGGCGGAAGTCGCGCTTTCTAGTGGTGAGGGCGGCCACGGTAGTGCAAATCAGGGGACGAGGGTCTGAAAAGCCTGAATCATTTTAGGAGGGTGTACCTCGCATCCGGACCGAAGTCCCAGTACATCAGAGGGTTATCGTGGACTTCTGGTGGTGTCATCCAGTCTTCAGATGTTGTTCGACACGGCGCTGATGCTGGCGTCATTGGTTCCCTGCATTTGCGTGCTTGTGTCTTCCAGATCAGGACTGCCTCGGGGACATCTGCGTCACGGTGGATGGTTTGATGGCCCCAGCCTGGGTTGCTCTGTGGGTGGCGTGCGTTTGACAGGTCGTGCAGTGTCCTGGATTATTTGCGTAATGGTGTCTGGATCTTTGCTGTCCTGATATTGCCAGGGTTGGTATATCTCTGGGACTTTAACACCGATTCTGAGGTAAATTACGCCAACAGTGGTGGGGGCAGCAACTGCTGCTGCCGCGCCTACCCCCTGCTTCTGGGGTGACACTTCCTTGTGGTAGTTGTCCCTGCATTACGTCGCCGTTTCGCCTTCACGATGTCGTGGGCTGGGGCGTCAAACGACGTGCAAGACTGTGTTCCGGCCTGGCATCGGCTGGCATCTCCAATGCTGTCCAGGTGTGGCTGCCGTGTACAACCCAGCCAGCAGGGTACGTTCTGAGGGTGGCAGCAACTACCGGCCTTTTGGTTGTGGGCGGATTTTTTTCTGTGTGTCGAAGTCCTTCTGGTATCGTCGACCGTCTTCTGGTTGGCGGTTGTCATCAGGGGTGTAATGACGCGACGTCTGCTGCCGCATCAGTTTCAAGTTCTCGTTACGGTGGGTCTTGTATGCCTGGAACCGATGGAGGGCCTCAGTTCGCATGTCGACTTTGCTGTGTTCCTTGACCGATGGGAGTCCGGCATGTGTTGTCATCGCCCCATTACCCCAGTCCAACGGCCACGCTGAGGCTGTGTCAAATCCTAGAGCACCTCATCCTAAGGTGGCCCTTCTGGGAATATTTATCTGGGCTTCGGGGTCTTCTTGGGCTCGCAACCACTAACTACCGTTCTTGTGTCCTGCTCCTCAATCCTTCTCCAGGTTGGGAGGAAGAGGTTTGTGATCGCCGAGCCGCGAGCGTTCAGGACGTGGTTCGCTCTTTGGCGGCCGCGTTCTGGGTTGAGTGTGGGCCAGGTCGTGTTCGGGACCCGGCCTCTACGTTGGGACAGGCGTGTCATGGGTGTCGCGGGTCGCGGGACTGCAGGTGCGGTTGTGAGTGGTGGTGGTGGTGGAGGAAACGCTGTTTTCTCCTTCGTAACAATTTTATTGCTGGCCCGCCACCTGTTGAGTCTCTTTGTGTTGAAGTCCTCAGGGATAGAGCGGATCGAGAAAGGTCCAAGATTTGCTGTGGGCGTGTGGGGGGGTGTATGTATATTATGTATGCTGTGTTGTGTATGTTATTTATATGCTCCGTTGATATTTATTCAGCCCTAGCTAACGGCGTTAGTAGCAATGTTATTACCATATCCACACGCTTAATTAATGTGGACGTATGGAAGCTTTTAATGTATCACTTGCATACGTCGTCTGTGGTGGTTGACCAAGAGCTTAGCTAGGAGCAGTGCTGCACACTTTGTGTATACTCTTATCAGTAAGCCGAACCTAAAACTATGGGTGTTTTTGTTCTCCTGTATATAGAACTTATTGCAAGAACACCTAACAACTACTATCTCATTATTTTGTTTTCTTCACTATCTCTGAATAGAGTCGGTGTGTCGGGTATCATGTGTTTAATTTTCATTGGTGGCTGTTGAATAATTATTCAGAGTATTGCTAATTTCTCAGTGTTATGTAGTGGGCTTATTTGGTCTGACCGTATTGGTCCAATCTTTTCTCGTGTTTTTAGTTTGATACATTTGGAATCCTTTGGGGTTTTTTCTTCGCCTCATTTTATCCTTACCTCATTATTCTTTTTGCTTTCCTTGTCTCGGTTTTTAACTACTCGCCAATACCTATGTGGTCGGAGGTGAATTTGGGGTTTATCCTTCTTACCTATAGCCTTTTTGGTGATGTTCTTTAAATAATTTTTTATCCATTTAGGGTCATTGTTGTCTGATCTGATTTTTTTGTATGGTATGTTCTGCCTTTGTGCGTTAGTAACTCACTATTTAAGTTGTCGTGGATGCAATCTCAGATCTCATTATCAGGTGGTGTCATCTGTCAGGTTCACGCCAAGCGCGACACCCTCTCTAGCTGCCTCTTTAAACTGTCAAGTTTGCCCTTCTGAAATCTGGTACTTTAGTGGAATTTTTCCTTGTCTGCCCTGAAATCTAACTGGAATCGAATTTCTTTTGTGATGCTGTTTGCAAGTTCGTTCCCACCTCGACATTGCTAATGGGGTTTTCTGTTCGACAGAACTAAATCCATTATATTATTACCGTGTGGGTTCGGTTTATGTTGACTTGGAATCAGTCACGGATAGTCTCGAGAAATCCTCTGATTCTGAGTTACCGTAAGGACAGTCCAATCTATTTTGGGTTAAGTCGCCTACTATACGACTTTTGTTGTGTGTAAAGCCCTGTGCATTTCATCCAGATAAGTCGCTCGTTGCGCTATCAAGTTGAAGTCTATATACTCCTGTGATTAATTTTTCCCGACCGTCGCTTAATTCTATCCATTGTTTCTGTATTCCTCTGTTTTTATTGCATTATTTATTTCACACTTCGAATTATCCTTAACATAGATTGCTACTCCGCCTCTTTCTGGTCTGCCTATCGGTATGGAACAGTTTGTAACCCACATTTGGTATTCGACTGGTAATTCGCGTGTCTGGGTTGATCCTGTTTCAGTGAATGCAATTATATCGATTTCTTCGGTACATACCAAGGCCTTAATATCATCCATTTTGTTTCTCATACTTCTACTGTTCGTGTGATACATTTAAGTTAGTAGTGTTCTGGAGTCCTCCTTACGCGTTTAGTTTAAAACCCGTCTAATTTAGTTTTGTCATCATTCCTAACTTATTTCCTGTAATCTTTCGCCTTGTTTACCCGCTCCCACTGCAGTCTCCTCCACCCCGTGCCCCTATGTTCTCATAGCAGTTTTTAAAGACTGATATCTTTTGAACTGCCCCTCTAGAGAAGCCCAGGGCGTTACTCCATCCCTGAACAGGTGCACCCATCCCTAGCATAAGGTCCCTTCTGCCATAAGTTGTCCCAGTTGTAATGAATGGGACTGATATTGACTTGCAATATCTGTCAAGACGGTCGTTAACACCAACTGCCCTTGACAACCATTCACTGCCAACTCTCCTTCTAGGCAGACACCGCATATGATAGGATCCTCCCTAGTCTACGATCTATGGCTGCCTTGAACTTATCAAGAAGTTCTCGCTCCTACACACCGGCCATTATCATTGCCTCCTGCACTGAGGCAGATAATGGGTTTGTTCCCATTACCAGACAAGATATTGTCCATCCTGTCCTTCTATATCCCACCCCAGCCCTGGCAAACACACCCTCATCTATTTTTGTTTTTACAAGGCCTGTCCATTACCTTACCTGTCGAGTCACCAACAATTAAGTTTTTATACCTTCCTTGTCATCCCTGCCCCTAACTTCCCTGGTACACCTCTGACACTCCCAGGTACACCTCTGACACTCCCTAGGTACTCCTCTGTCACTCCCTGATACACCCCTAACTTGCTCAGGGTGCACCTCCAGACACTGCCAGGTACACCTCAGACACTGCCAGGTACACCTCAGACACTGCCAGGTACACCCCTCGGGCACTGCCAGGTACACCTCAGACACTGCCAGGTACACCTGAGACACTCCCAGGTACACCTCTGACACTCCCAGGTACACCTCCGACACTCCCAGGTACACCTCCGGCCTCCCAGGTACACCTCTTTCCTCCCTGGTTCTCCCCTGGCCTCCCAGGTACACCTCAGACCTCCCAGGTACACCTCAAACACTCCTCGTACACCTCCTGACAATCCCAGGTACACCTCAGACACTCCTAGGTACCTCTCACACTCCAGGTACACCTCTCACCTCCCAGGTACTCCTGTGACCTCCCTGGTACTTCTCTGGCCTCCCAGGTACACCTCTGCACTCCAGGTACCTCCTGACACTCCCACGTGCACCTCCTGGCCTCCCAGGTACACCTCGGCCTCCCACGTACACCTCCGGTATTCCCAGGTACACCTCCGACCTCCCAGGTACCTCTGACTCTCCTAGGTACTCCTCTGTCACTCCCTGATACACCTCCTAACACTCTAGTGCAGCCCTGACACTCCCAGGTACACCGTGACACTGAGTACACCTCAGGCACTGCCAGGTGTATAGATATGTACATGAATGTGAACACGCCTGACACCAGACTCTGTTACCATTCATTGTACCATTTATTCATGTCTATATTACTACATATTATTATAGCATGTCTGATATCTATGCTTATGTCTAATGCCTATGTCCATTTACTATGTCCCGATGTTACTATGTCTGTACCGCTGGTAGTAATTAGAACCTCATTTATTGGCCTAGTGTGTCTAGCAACTCTCCTTGCCTATGCTTTAATTTCCCTCAGATCGGCTTCAGCCTGCCGACGAGGTTGCTGTGCTGCTCTGTTCCTGTACCGGTTGGCTATCACGCCATGTCTTGTACCCTTGTTGAATATATCTACTGCTCGTGCCTGGGTTTCAAGAACCTTGTCTGGGATTGCATCCCACTACAGGTATCTCAAACACTGCCAGGTACACCTCAGACACACCCAGGTACACCTCAGATACCTCAGGTGCACCTGTGACATTCCAAGTGAACCTCCTGACACACTCAGGCAACCTCTGACCTCCCAGGTACACCTCTGACACTCCCAGGTACACCTCAGACACACATGGTACACCTCCCAGGTACACCTCTCACACTCCTAGGTACTCCTGTCACACTCCCTGGCACTTCTCCGTCTCCCAGGTACACCTCAGGCACTCCCAGGTACACCCCAGACACTCCCAGGTACACCTCAGACACTCCCAGGTACACTTCCTCCCAGGTAGCCCTCGACACCCCCAGGTACACCTCTGACCTCCCAGGTACACCTCTGACACTCCCAGGTACCTCCGACATTTCCCAGGTACCTCCCGATGCTCCCAGTTACACCTCCGACCTCCCAGTTACACCCTGACCTCCCAGGTACACCTCTGACTCTCCAGGAACACCTCTGATACTCCCAGGTACACCTCTGACACTCCCAGGTGCACCTCTGACACTCCCAGGTACACCTCCGATACTCCCAGGTACACCTCGATACTCCCAAGTACACCTCCTGGCCTCCCAGGTACTCCTCTGACACCTCTGGTTCACCTCTGAGACTCCCAGGTTCACCTCTGACACTCCCTGGTACCTCCCGATATTCCCAGGTACCCTCCGATATTCCCAGGTTCACCTCCGTGCTCCCAGGTACACCTCTGAGACTCCCAGGTTCTCCTGACACTCCTGAGCACACCTCCGATATTCCCAGGTACACCTCCGATATTCCCGGTACTCCTCTGACACTCCCAGGTACACCTCTGATGCTCCCAGTGTACACCTCTGACACTCCCAGGTCCGCCTCCGTCACTCCCAAATACAACTCACACCCCCAGGTAAACCTCCGATACTCTAGGTACACCTCTGCCTCCCAGGTACACCTCTGACACTCCTTGGTATTCCTCTGACACTCCCTGGAACACCTCTCACACTCCCAAGTACACCTCAGACACTCCTGGTACACCTCCCCTCCCAGGTACACCTCTTTCACCTCCTGGTTCTCCCCTGACACTCCCAGGCACATCAGGCACTCCCAGGTACCTCAGACACTCCTGGTTCTCACTCTCCCAGGTACACCTCTCACAATCCAGGTACTCCTGTGACACTCCCTGGTGCTTCTGACACTTCAGGTACACCTCCAGGCACTCCCAGGTACACCTCAGACACTCCCAGGTACACCTCCTGACACTCCCAGGCACACCTCCTGACACTCCAGGTACACCGCCGGCACTGCCAGGTACACCTCTGACACTCCATGTACACCTCCGACACTCCCAGGTACCTCTCTGACCTCCCAGGTGCATCTGCCACTCCCAGGTACCTCAGACACTCCCAGGTACCCCAGACACTCCCAGGTACACCCCAGACACTCCCAGGTACACTTCTCACACTCTGATGCCTCCACGACTCTCAGGTACACCTCTGACTCCCAGGTACCTCTGACACTCCCAGGTACCTCTGACACTCCCAGGTACCTCCGACACTCCCAGGTACACCTCTGACACTCCCAGGTACACCTCTGACCTCCCAGGTACACCTCTGACACTCCTGGGTACACCTCTGGCCTCCCAGGTACACCGCTGACACTGCCAGGTACACCTCCAGACACTGCCAGGTCACCTCAGACACTCCCAGGTACACCTCACACCTCCCAGGTACCTCCACTCCCAGGTACACCTCACACACCTCCCAGGTACACCTCAGACACTCCCAGGTACACCTCTGACACTGCCAGGTCACCTCTGACATTCCATGTACACCTCCGACACGCCCAGGTACACCTCTGACAATACCAGGTACTCCACTGACCTCCCTGGTACACCCCTGACCTCCAGGTACACCTCTGACACTCCCAGGTACACCTCTGCCACTCCCAGGTACCTCCTGACACTCCCAGGTACACCTCTGACACTCCCAGGTACACCTCTGACATTCCAGTACCACCTCCAGCACTCCCAGGTACTCCCACTGACATTCCTGGTACCTGTGACACTCCCAGGTACACGTCAAACATTCCCAGATACACCTCTGAGACACCTCGGGTACTCCTCTGTCACTCCCTCTTACACCTCCTCTGCTCCCAGGTACACCGCCCAGCAATCCCAGGTACACCTCAGACACTGCCAGGTACACCTCAGACACTGCCAGGTACACCTCAAACACTGCCAGGTACCTCCAGACACTCCCAGGTACACCTCAGACACTCCCAGGTACCGCCCCTGACACTGCCAGGTTTCAAGACACTGCCAGGTACATATCAGACACTCCCAGGTACACCTCAGACACTCCCAAGTACACCTGTGACACTCCAAGGTACACCTCCGACACTCCCAGGTACACCTCCGACACTCCCGGGTACACTTCTCACACTCAGGTACACCTCCGACACTCCCAGGTACAACTCCGATGCTCCTGGGTACAAATCTGACACTCGCGGGTACCTCTGACACTCCTGAGTATTTCTCTGACACTCTGGTTTCGACACTCCCATGCACCTCCGATACTCCCAGGTACTCCTCTGACACTCCCAGGTACACCTCTGACACTCCTAGGTGCTCCTCTGTCCTCCATGATACCTCTAACACTCTTAGGTACACCATGACACTCCCAGGTAGTTGTACTGCCAGGTACACCTCAGACACTGCCAGGTACACCTCAGACACACTAGATACACCTCAGACACCTCCAGGTGCACCTCTGCCTCCCAGGTACACTTCTCACACTCCCAGATATACCTCCGACACTCCCAGGTACACCTCTCACACTCCAAGGTACACCTCCGACACCCCAGGTACACCTCTGACACTCCCAGGTACACCTCCGATATTCCCAGGTACACCTCCAATATTCCCAGGTACACCTCCGATGCTCCCATTACACCTCCGACACTCCCAGTTACACCTGACACTCTCAGGTACACTTCTGACATTCAGGAACACCTCTAATACTCCCAGGTACACCTCTGACCTCCCAGGTACACCTCCGATACACCAGGTACACCTCCGTGCTCCCAAGTACACCTCTGACCATCCCAGGTACTCCTCTGACACTCCTGGTTTCACCTCTGAACTCCTAGGTACACCTGTGACACTCCCTGGTACACCTCGATATTCCCAGTACACCTCCCGATATTCCCAGTTCACCTCCCGTACTCCCAGGTACAACTTTGGGAACTCCCAGGTACTTCACTGACACTCCCTGGTATGCCTCTGACATTCCCAGGTACTCCTCTGTGTCCCAGGCACCTCTGATGCTCCCAGGTACCTCTGACACTCCCAGGTCACGCCTCCGTCCTCCCATGTACAACTCCGACACTCCCAGGTAAACCTCCACTCCTAGGTAACCTCTGACACTCCCAGGTACACCTCTGACACTCCCAGGTACACCTCCGGTGCTCCCAGGTACACCTCCGATGCTCCCAAGCACACCTCTGACACTCCCAGGCACACCCTAGACACTCCCAGGTACACCACTCCCAGGTACACTTCTCACACTCCCAGGTACACCTTCGACACTCCCAGTACACCTCTGACACTTCTAGGTATTCCTCTGACGCTCCTGGTACACCTCTGACACTCCCACATGCCTCGGTACTCCCAGGTACTCTGACACTCCCAGGTACACCTCTGACACTCCTAGTGCTCCTCTGTCCTCCATGATACACCTCTAACACTCTTAGGTACACCGCTGAACCTCCCAGGTACACCGTTGACACTGCCAGGTACACCTCAGACACTGCCAGGTACACCTCAGACACTGCCAGGTACACCTCAGACACACCTAGGTACACCTCAGACACCTCAGGTGCACCTCTGACACTCCCAAGTGCACCTTTGACACTCTCAGGCACTGACACTCCCAGGTACACACCAGACACTCCCAGGTACACCCCAGACACTCCCAGGTACACTTCTCACACTCCCAGATATACCTCCGACACTCCCAGGTAAACCTCTCACACTCCAAGGTACACCTCCGACACCCCAAGTTACCTCTGCCTCCCAGGTACACCTCCGATATTCCCATGTGCACCTCCAATATTCCCAGGTACACCTCCGATACTCCAGGTTACACCTCCGACACTCCAGTTACATCCTGACACTCTCAGGTACATCTGACATTCCCAGGAACACCTCTAATACTCCCAGGTACACCTCTGACACTCCCTGGTACACCTCCGATATTTCCAGGTACACCTCTGACACTCCCAGGTACACCTGACACTGCCAGGTACACCTCTGACATTCCATGCCTCCGACACGCCCAGGTACACCTCTTGACAATCCCGGTGCTCACTGACTCCCTGGTACACCCCTGACACTCCCAGGTACACATCTGACACTCCCAGGTACACCTCTGCACTCCCAGGTACACCTCTGACACTCCCAGGCACCTCTGACACTCCCAGGTACACCTCTGCACTCCCGGTACACCTCTGACATTCCCAGTTACTCCACTGACATTCCCTGGTACACCTGTGACACTCCCAGGTACACGTCCAACATTCCCAGGTACACCTCTGCCACTCCCAGGTACACCTCTGTCCTCCTCATACCTCTAACCTCCCAGGTACACCTCTGACAATCCCAGGTACACCCCCGGGCACTGCCAGGTACACCTCAGACACTGCCAGGTACATCTCAGACACTGCCAGGTACACCTCAGACACTGCCAGGTACACCTCAGACACTCCCAGGTACCTCAGACACTCCAAGTTGCACCTCTGACACTCCCAAGTGCACCTCAGACACTCCCAGGTACACCGCTGACACTGCAGGTACACCTCAGACACTACCAGGTACCTCAGACACTGCCAGGTACACCTCAGACACTCCCAGGTACACCTCAACACTGCCAGGTACACCTCCGACACTCCCAGGTACACCTCCGACACTCCGGGTACACTTCTCACGCTCAGGTACCTCCGACACTCCCAGGTACAACTCCGACACTCCCAGGTAAACCTCCGATACTCCTAGGTACAAATCTGACACTCGCGGGTACACCTCTGACCTCCCAGGTACACCTCCGATATTCCCAGGTACACCTCCAATATTCCCAGGTACACCTCCGATAATCCCAGATATACCTCCGACACTCCCAGGTACACCTCTCACACTCCAAGGCACACCTCCGACACCCCAGGTACACCTCTGACACTCCCAGGTACGTCCGTATTCCCAGGTACACCTCCAATATTCCCAGGTACACCTCCGATACTCCCAGTTACACCTCCGACACTCCCAGTTACACCCCACACTCTCAGGTACACTCTGACATTCCCAGGAACACCTCTAATACTCCCAGGTACACCTCTGCCTCCCAGGTACCTCCGATACTCCCAGGTACACCTCCGATACTCCCAAGTACACCTCTGACCTCCAGGTACTCCTCTGACCTCCTGGTTCACCTCTGAGACTCCCAGGTACACCTGTGACCTCCTGGTACACCTCCGATATTCCCAGGTACACCTCCGATATTCCCAGGTTCACCTCCGATACTCCCAGGTACACCTCCGTCCTCCCAAGTTCACTCCCGTGCTCCCAGGTAAACCTCCGATGCTCCTAGGTAAACCTCTGACACTCCCAGGTACACCTCTGACACTCCTAGGTATTCCTCTGACACTCCCTGGAACATCTCACACCTCCAGGTACACCTCAGACACTCCCTGGTACACCTCTCACACTCCCAGGTACACCTCTGACACTCCCAGGCACACCGCCGGCACTGCCAGGTACACCTCTGACACTCCATGTACACCTCCGACACTCCCAGGTACACCCTAGACACTCCCAGGTACACCGAGACACTCCCAGGTACACTTCTGACACTCCCAGGTACACCTCTGACACTCCCAGGTACCTTCTGACACTCCCAGGTCACCTCTGACATTCCCAGGTACCACCTCTGACACTCCCAGATGCTCACTGACATTCCTGGTACACCTCTGACACACCCAGGTACGTCCAACACTCCCAGACACCTCTGACACTCCTAGGTACTCTCTGTCACTCCTGATACACCTCTAACTGCTCCCGGGTACACCTCAGACACTGCCAGGTACACCTCAGACACTCCCAGGTACACCTCCGACACTCTGAGTACACCTCTGACAATCCCAGGTACACCTCTCACCTCCCTGGTACTTCTCCGACACTCAGGTACACCTCAGACACTCCCAAGTACACCCCAGACACTCCCAGGTGCACCCCAGACACTCCCAGGTACACTTCTCACCTCCCAGGTACACTCCGACACTCCCAGATACACCATGACACTCCCAGGTACACCTCGGCCTCCCAGGTACACCTGACACTCCCCAGTAAACCTCTGACCTCCCAGGTACACCTCTGACACTCCCAGTTACTCCCCAGCATTCCCTGGTACACCTCTACCACTCCCAGGTACTCACTGACATTCCCTGGTCACCTCTGACCTCCCAGGTACACCGCCGGCACTGCCAGGTACACCTCCGACTCCCAGGTACACCTCCGACCTCCCAGGTACACTTCTCACACTCCAGGTACACCTCCGACACTTCCAGGTACACCTCTGACACTCCCAGGCCTCTGACACTCCAAGGTACACCTCTGACACTCCCAGGTACACGTCCGACACTCCCAGGTACACCTGACACTCCCAGGTACACCTCCGATATTCCCAGGTACCTCCGATACTCCCAGGTACACCTTTGAGAACACCCAGGTACTCCACTGCACTCCCTGGTGCCTCCTGACATTCCCAGTTACACCTCTTACACTCCCAGGTCCTCACACACTCCCTGGTACATCTGACACTCCCAGGTACACCTCTTACACTCCTGGTTCTCCCCAACCTCCCAGGTATCAAGACACTCCTGGTACACCTCTAACAATCCCAGGTACACCTCAGACACTCCTAGGTTCACCTCACACTCCCAGGTACCCTCACCTCCCAGGTACTCCTGTGACACTCCCTGGTACTTCTCTGACACTCCCAGGTACACCTCAGACACTCCCAGGTACACCTCAGACACTCCCAGGTACACCTCAGACACTCCCAGGTACACCTCTGAGCCTCCCAGAGTGCCTCAGACACTCCCAGGTACACCCCTGACACTGCCAGTTACACCTCAGACACTCCCAGGTACACCTCTGACACTCCCAGGTACACCTGTGACACTCCAATTACTCCAACATGCCCTGGTACCTCTCACCTCCCAGGTACCTCTGAGCACTCCCAGGTACCTCTGAGCACTCCCAGGTACACCTCTGACACTCCCATTACTCACATTCCCTGGTACACCTCTGACCTCCCAGGTACACCTCCTAACACTCCCAGGTGCACCTCTGACACTGCCAGGTGCAGCCTTGCACTCACAGGTACTCACTGACATTCACTGGTACACCTCTGACACTCCCAGGTACACCGCTGACACTGCCAGGTACCTCCGACTCCCAGGTACACCTCCGACATTCCCAGATACACCTCTGGCTCTCCCAGGTACCTGCACCTCCAGGTACATCTGACACTCCCAGGTACACCTCTGACTCTCCCAGGTACACCTCCGATTATTCCCAGATACACCTCCGATTTTACAGAACACTTCCGATACTCCCAGGTACACCTTTGAGACTCCCAGTTGCTCACACAACACTCCCTGGTACACCTCTGACATTCCCAGTTACACCTCTGACCTCCCAGTTACACCCAACCTCCCAGGTACACCTCTGACACTCCCAAGGCACCTCAGACACTCCCAGGTACGCCTCCGACTCTCCCAAGTACCTCCGACACTCCCAGGTACACCTCCCACTCCCAGGTACACCTCCACACTCCCAGGTACCTTCTCCTTCCAGGTACACCTCTGACACTCCCAGGTACACCTCTGACATTCTAGGTATTCTCCTGACACTCCCTGGTACTGACACTACCAGGTACGCCTCAGACACACCCTGGTACACCTCTGACACTCCCAGGTACACCTCTGTCACTCCTGGTTCTCCCCTGACACCCAGGTACACCTCAGACACTCCCAGGTACACTCAGACACTCCCAGGTACACCTCAGACACTCCCAGGTACCTCAGACACTCCTAGGTACCTCTCTCACAATCCCAGGTACACTTCTCACCTCCCAGGTCTCCTGTGACACTCCTGGTACTTCTCCGACTCTCCCAGGTACCTCAGACACTCCCAGGCACCCCTGACCTCCCAGGTACCACAAGGCACTCCCAGGTACACTTCTCCCTCCCAGGTATACCTTCGTCACTTCAGGTACACCTCTGACACTCCCAGGTACATCTTTGACAATCCCAGGTACACCTCTGACCTCCCAGTTACTCCACTGACATTCCCAGGTACACCTCTGACACTCCGGTACACGTCCAACACTCCCAGGTTCACCTCTGAACTCCCAGGTATGTCTCTGACACTCCAGGTACACCTCTGACACTCCCAGGTACACCATGACACTCAGGTACACCTCTGACACTCCCAGTTACTCACTGACATTCCTGGTACACCTCTGACACTCCCAGGTACACCTCTGACACTCCCAGGTACACCTCCGACACTCCCAGGTACCTCCGACACTCCCAGTGCACTTCTCCACGCTCCCAGGCACCTCCGACACTCCCAGGTACAACTCCGGCCTCCCAGGTAAACCTCCGGTACTCCAGGCACCTCTGACACTCCCAGGTACACCTCTGCCTCCTAGGTATTCCTCTGACACTCCCAGGTACACCTCAGACACACCCTGGTACCTCTGACACTCCCAGGTACACCTCTTTCACTCCTGGTTCTCTGACACCCACACCTCAGACACTCTCAGGTACACCTCAGACACTCCCAGGTACCCTCTGACACTCCCAGGTACACCTCTCACACCTCCCAGGTACTTCTCACACTCCCAGGTACTCTCTTGACACTCCCTGGTACATCTCCGACCTCCCAGGTACACCTCTGACCTCCCAGGTACCTCTGACACTCCCGTACACCTCTGACACTCCCAGGTACACCTCTGACACTCCCAGTTACTCCACTGACATTCGCTGGTACACCACCCGACACTCCGGTACACGTCCAACACTCTCAGGTACACCTCTGACACTCCTAGGTATATCTCTGACATTCCCAGGTACACCTCTGACCTCCCAGGTACCTGTGACACTCCAAATACTCCACTGACATGCCCTGGTACACCTCTGACACTCCCAGGTACACCTCTGACACTCCCAGGTACACCTCTGACACTCCCAGGTACCCTCTGACCTCCCAGTTACTCCACTGACATTCCTGGTACACCTCTGACCTCCCAGGTACACCTCTGACACCAGGTGCACCTTTGACACTCCCGTACTCCACTGACATTCCCTGGTACACTCTGACTCTCCCAGGTACACCACTGACACTGCCAGGTACACCTCCGACTCCCAGGTACACCTCCGACATTCCCAGATACACCTCTGACTCTCCCAGGTACATCTCTGGCCCTCCCAGGTACACCACTGACCTCCCAGGTGCATCTCGGCCTCCCAGGTACACCTCTGGCCACTCCCAGGTACACCTCTGACTCTCCCGGTCACCTCATTCCCAGATACACCTCCCGTTTGCAGAACACTTCCGTGCTCCCAGGTAACCTTGGATCCCAGTTACTCACTGACACTCCCTGGTACACCTCTGACATTCCCAGTTACACCTCTGACCTCCCAGTTACCCCCAACCTCCCAGGTGCCTCTGACCTCCCAGGAACCACCTCTGATGCTCCCAGGTAACCTCTGACACTCCCAGTACCTCCGTCTCCCAGGTCACCTCCGGTCTCCCAAGTACACCTCTGACACTCCGAGTACTCCTCTGACCTCCTGGTTCACCTCTGAGACTCCCAGGTACACCTTTGACCTCCCAGTACACTTCCGATATTCCCAGGTACACCTCCGTATTCCCAGGTACACCTCCGTACTCCCAGGTACATCTTTGAGAACTCCCAGGTACTGCACTCACCTCCCTGGTATACCTTTCACATTTCCAGGTACTCCTCTGACCTTCCAGGTACACCTCTGCTGCTTACAGGTACACCTCTGACACTTTCAGGTCGCCTCCCGACACTCCAGGTACAACTCCGACACTACCAGGTAAACCTCCGATACTCCCAGGTGCGCCTCTACGCCTCCCAGGTACACCTCAGACACTCCCAGGTGCACCCCAGACGCTCCTGGGTACACTTCTCACCTCCCAGGTACATCCGACACTCCGAGGTACACCGCTGTCACTCCCAGGTCACCTCTGACCTCCCAGTTACTCCACTGACATTCCTGGTACACCTCTGACACTCCCAGGTACGTCCATCACTCCCAGATACACCTCTGACTCCCAGGTATATCTCTGACACTCCCAGGTACACCTCTGACCTCCCAGGTACACCTCTGACCTCCCTGATACACCTCTAACACTTCCAGGTACAACGCTGACACTCCCAGGTACACCTCTGACACTCCCAGGTACACCTCTACACTCCCAGGTACACCTTTCACGCCCAGGTACCACTGACATTCCCTGGTCCTCTGACCTCCCAGTACACCAGCTGACATTGCCAGGTACCTCCGACTCCCAGGTACACCTCCGACACTCCCAGGTACCCTTCTCCACCTCCCAGGAACACCTCCGACACTTCCAGGAACACCTCTGACCTCCCAGGTACACCTCTGACACTCCAAGGTACACCTCTGACACTCCCAGGTACCTGACACTCCCGTGCTCCTGACATTCCTGGTACCTCTGACACTCCCAGGTACACCTCTGACACTCCCAGGTACACCTCTGACCTCCCAGGTACCTCCCCTGCTCTCCAGGTACACCTCCGATATTCCCAGGTAAACCTCCGATTTACCAGGAACACCTCGATACTCCAGGTACACCTTCCAGACAGTTCTCCACTGACACTCCCAGTTACACCTCTGTTCCCAGTTACACCTCTGAGCATTCCCAGTTACACCCCAACACTCCCAGTTACACCTGACACTTCCAGGTACACCTCTGACCTCCCAGCTTACCTCTGATACTCCCAGGTACACCTCTGACACTCCCAGGTACACCTCCCGTGCTCCCAGGTACACCTCCGACACTTCCAGGTACACTTCTCACCTCCCAGGTACACCTCTGACACTCCAGGCACCTCTGACACTCCCAGGTACCACTGACACTCCCAGTGCTCCACTGACATTCCTGGTACACCTCTCACTCCCAGGTACGTCGACACTCCCAGATACACCTCTGACCTCCCAGGTACACCTCTGACCTGCCAGGTACATCTCTGACACTCCCAGGTACTCCTGTGACACTCCCAGGTACACCTCCGATATTCCCATTTCCGATACTTCCAGGTACACCTCTGACACTCCTAGGTACTCCTCTGTCCTCCCTGATACACCTCCTCCCAGGTACACCTCGATATTCCCAGGTACACCTCCGATACTTCCAGGTACCCTCTGCAGCTTCTCTAGGTACTCCTCTGTCCTCCCTGATACCTCTATTCTCCCAGGTACCATGACTTGCCCTGGTACCACTGACTGCTCCCAGGTCACCATGACACTGCCAGGTACACCTCAGACACTGCCAGGTACACCTCAGACACTGCCAGGTACACCTCACACACCCAGGTACACCTCAGACACCTCAGGTGCACCTCTGACAATCCCAAGTGCACCTCTGACACTCCCAGGCACACCTCTGACACTCCCAGGTACACCTCAGACACCCCAGGTACACCATGACACTCCCAGGTACACCCCAGACACTCCCAGGTACACTTCTCACACTCGCAGGTACCTCCGACCTCCCAGGTACCTCTCGACATTTCAGGTACACCTCTCACACCTCCCAGGTACACCTCTGACACTCCCAGGTACACCTCTGACATTCCCAGGTACACCTTTGACCTCCCAGGTACTCCCTGACATTCCTGGTACACCTCTGACACTCCCATGTGCACATCACTCCCAGATACCTCTGACACTCCTAGGTACTCCTCTGTCACTTCCTGATACACCTCTACTCCCAGGTACACTGCTGACCTCCCAGGTACCCTCAAGACACTCCCAGGTACACCGCTGACACTGCCAGGTACACCTCAGACACTGACAGGTACACCTCCAGACACTGCCAGGTACACCTCAGACACTCCCAGGTACACCTCCGACACTCCCAGTTACACCCTGACACTCCCAGGTACACCTCTGACACTCCCAGGAACACCTCCGATACTCCCAGGTACACCTCTGACACTCCAGGTACACCTCCCGATACTCCCAGGTACACCTCCGTACTCCCAAGTACACCTCTGACACTCCCAGGTACACCTCTGACACTCCTGGTACACCTCCGGTATTCCCAGGTTCTCCGATACTCCCAGGTACACCTCTGATACTCCCAGGTCAGCCTCCGTCACTCCCAAGTACAACTCGACACTCCCAGGTAAACCTCCCGATACTCCTAGGTACACCTCAACACTCCCAGGTAAACCTCTGACACTCCTAGGTATTCCTCTGACACTCCTGGTACACCTGACTCTCCCAGGTACACCTCAGACACTCTCCAGGTACACCTCAGACACTCCCAAGTACACCTCTGACACTCCCAGGTACACCTCCGACACTCCCAAGTACACCTCCTACACTCCCAGGTGCACTTCTCACGCTCCCAGGTACACCTCCTGCACTCCCAGGTACAACTCCGAGCCTCCCAGGTAAACCTCCGATACTCCTAGGTACACCTCTGACACTCCAGGCACACCTCTGACACTTATAGGTATTCCTCTGACACTCCCTGGTACACCTCTGACACTCCCAGGTAGCACATCAGACACTCTGGTACACCTCTGACACTCCCAGGTACCTCTTTCACTCCTGGTTCTCCCTGACACCCAGGTACACCTCAGACACTCCCAGGTACACCTCAGACACTCCCAGGTACACCTCAGACACTCCCAGGTACACCTCAGACACTCCCAGGTACACCTCTAACCTCCCAGGTAAACCTCAGACACTCCTAGGTACACCTCTCACTCCCCTGTTACACCTCTCACACCTCCCAGGTACTCCTGTGACACTCCTGGTGCTTCTCCGACCTCCCAGGTACACCTCAGACACCCCAGGTACACTTCTCACACTCCCAGGTACTTCACTCCCAGGTACACCTCTGACACTCCCAGGTACACATTTGACACTCCCAGGTAAACCTCCGATACTCTAGGTACACCTCTAACACTCCTAGGTACACCTCTGACACTACCAGTTACTCACTGACATTCCCTGGTACACCTCTGGCCTCCCAGGTACGCCTGTGACCTCCCAGGTACACCTCCGATATTCCCAGGTACACCTCCGATATTCCCAGGTACACCTCCGATATTCCCAGGACACCTCTGACCTCCCCAGGTACACCTCTGACACTCCAGGGTGCCTCCTGACCTCCCAGGTACACCTCCTGACACTCCCAGTGCCTCTGACACTCCAGGGTACACCTCTGACACTCCCAGGTACACCTCTGACCTCCCAAGTTACTCCACTGACATTCCTGGTACACCTCTGACACTCCCAGGTACCTCCTGACACTCCCAAGTACTCACTGACATTCCTGGTACACCTCTGACACTCCCAGGTCACGTCCGACACTCCCAGATACACCCTCTGACACTCCCAGGTACACCTCTGACACTGCCAGGTACATCTCTGACCTCCCAGGTACGCCTGTGACACTCCCAGGTACCTCCGATATTCCCAGGTACACCTCTGATATTCCCAGGTACACCTCCGATACTCCCAGGTACACCTTTGAGACTCCCAGGTACTCCACTGACACTGCCTGGTACACCTCTGACATTCCCAGTTACACCTCTGACAGTCCCAGGTACACCTCTGACACTCCTAGGTATTCCTCTGACACTCCCTGGTACACCTCTGACACTCCCAGGTACACCTCACACCTCCCTGTTACACCTCTGGCCTCCCAGGTACACCTCTTTCACTCCCTGGTTCTCCCCTGACACTCCCAGGTACACCTCAGACACTGCCAGGTACACCTCAAACACTGCCAGGTACACCTCTGACACTCCCAGGTACACGTCCGACACTCCCAGATACACCTCTGCCACTCCCAGGTACATCTCTGACACTCCCAGGTACACCTCTGACACTGCCAGGTACATCTGACACTCCCAGGTTCTCCTGTCGACACTCCCAGGTACACCTCCGGCACTCCCAGGTACACCAGCTCGGTACACCTCACACTCCCTGGTACACATCTGACACTCCCAGGTACACCTCTTTCCTCCTGGTTCTCCCCTGGCCTCCCAGGTACACCTCAGACACTCAGGTACACCTCAGACACTCCCAGGTACACCTCCCACCCTGCCACACCTCAGGCACTCCTAGGTACACCTCTCACACCCCAGGTACACCTCTCACCTCCCAGGTTCTCCTGTGACCTCCCTGGTACCTCTTACACTCCCAGGTATGCACCCCTCCCTCAGGTACACCTCTGACACCCCAAATTACACCTCAGACACTCCCTGGGTACACCTCTCACACTCCCAGGTACACCTCTCACACTCCCAGGTACTCCTGTGACACTCCCTGGTGCTTCTCTTACACTCCCAGGTACCTCAGACACTCTGGGTGCTCAGACACTCCCAGGTACACCTCACACACTCCCAGGCACACCTCCTAACACTCCAGGTACCCTCCGACACTCCCAGGTGTATCTGACACTCCCAGACTCCACTGAGCCTCCTGGTACACCCCTGACACTCCCAGGTACACCTCTGATACTCCCTAGGTACCTCTGACACTCCCAGTGCCTCAGGCACTCCCAGGTACACAGACACTCCCAGGTACACCCCAGACACTCCCAGGTACCTCACACCCCAGGTACACCTCCGACACTCTCAGGTACACCTCTGACCTCCCAGGTACACCTCTGACCCTCCCAGGAACACCTCTGACACTCCCAGTGCACCTCTGACCTCCCAGGTACTGACCCTCCCAGGTGCTCCACTAATATTCCTGGTGCACCTCTGACACTCAGGTACACCGCTGACACTGCCAGGTACACCTCCGACTCCCAGGTGCTCCACTGACCTCCCTGGTACACCTCTGACATTCTAGTTACACCTCCACTCTCAGGTACACCTCAGACCTCCTAGGTACATCTCTCACTCCCAGGTACTCCTGTGACTTCTCGGTACACCGCAGACACTCCCAGGTACACCGCAGACACTCCAGGTACACCTCAGACCTCCCAGGTACACCTCAGACACTCCCAGGCACACCTCTGGCCTCCCAGGTGCACCCGCTGATGCCTTAGGGCACATCTCTGACACTCCATGTACACCTCCGACACTCCCAGGTACTCCACGGACACTCCTGGTACACCCTGACCTCCCAGGTACACCTCTGACACTCCCAGGTGCCTCTGACACTCCCAGGTACACCTCAGACACCTCCCAGGTACACCCAGACACTCCCAGGTGCACAGACACTCCCAGGTGCACTTCTCACACTCCCAGGCACCTCCAGACACTCCAGGTACACCTCTGACACTCCCAGGTACTCCACTCCTTGGTACACCCCTGACACCCAGGTACACCTCTGACATCCCAGGTACTCTCTGCCGGTACACCCAGACACTCCCAGGTGCACCCCAGACACTCCCAGTGCACTTCTCACACTCCCAGGTACCTCAGATACTCCAGGTACACCTCTGACACTCCCAGGTGCCTCCGACATCCCAGGTACACTTCTCACGCTCCCAGTGCCTCCTGACACTCCCAGGTACTTCTCCGACACTCCCAGGTAAACCTCCCATACTCCTAGGTACACCTCTGACAGGTACACCTCTGACACTCATAGGTATTCCCTGACACTCCCAGGTACACCTCCGACACTCCCAGGTACACTTCTCACACTCCCAGGTACACCTCAACACTCCCAGGTGCACCCTCTGACACTCCCAGGTACACCTCTAACACTCCAAGGTCACCTCTGACACCCCAGGTACACCTTTGACACTCCCAAATTACTCCACTGACATTCCCTGTGCACGTCTCTGACACTCCCAGGTACACGTCCGACACTCCCAGATACACCTCTGACTCTCCCAGGTACATCTCTGACGCTCCCAGGTACACCTCTGACACTGCCAGGTACATCTCTGACATCCCAAGTACTCCTGTGACCTCCCAGGTACACCTCCGACACTCCCAGGTACACCTCCGGACACTCCCAGGTACACCTCCGATATTCCAGGTACACCTCCGATTTTCCCAGGAACACCTCGATACTCCCAGGTACATCTTTGGCTCCCAGGTATATCTCTGAGCACTCCCAGGTACACCTCCTGCCTCCCAGGTACACCTCTGAGACTCCCAGGTACCTCTGAGCACTCCAGGAACACCTTCGATACTCCAGGTACACCTCCGATACTCCCAGGTACACCTCCGATTACTCCCAAGTACACCTCTGACCTCCCAGGTACTCCTCTGACACTCCATGGTTCACCTCTGAGAACTCTGCACCTGCACTCCCAGTACACTTCGATATTCCCAGGTACACCTCCGATATTCCCAGGTACACCTCCGATACTCCCAGGTACATCTTTGAGACTCCCAGGTACTTCACTAGCACTCCCTGGTATACCTTTTCACATTTCAGGTACTCTCTGACACTTCAAGTTACCTCTGCTACTTAGGAACACCTCCGACACTCCCAGGTACAACTCCCGACACTACAATGGCTTCTCCCCGTCTCCCAGGTACCTCTGACTTTCCAGGTACACCTCAGAGCACTCCCTAGGCTCTCACACTCCCAAGTACATCCGACACTCCCAGGTACATGACACTCCCAGGTACACCTTTGCCTCCCAGGTCTCCACTGAGCATTCCCTGGTGCACCTCTGAAACTCACAGGTACCGCTGACACTGCCAGGTACACCTCACTCCCAGATACACCTCCGACACTCCCAGGTACACTTCTCACACACTCCCAGGTACCTCTGACACTCCCAGGCCTTCTGACCTCCAAGGTACACCTCTGGCACTCCCAGGTACTCCTGTCATTCCCTGGTACCTCTGGCACTCCCAGGTACATCCGACCTCCCAGATACACCTCTGCCTCCCAGGTACATCTCTGGCACTCCCAGGTACACCTCTGACACTGCCAGGTACATCTCTGACACACCCAGGTTCTCCTGTGACCTCCCAGGTACACCTCCGGCACTCCCAGGTACCTTTGACACTCCCAGTGCACCTCACCCACACTCCTTTTACACATCTGCCTCCCAGGTACACCTCTTTCACTCCCTGGTTCTCCCCTGACACTCCCAGGTACACCTCAGACACTCCCAGGTACACCTCAGACACTCCCTGGTACCTCTAACAATCCCAGGTACACCTCAGACACTCTAGGTACACCTCTGACACTCCCAGGTACACCTCTAACACTCCAAGGTACACCTCCCAGCACCCCCAGGTACACCTCTGACATCTCCCAAGTACTCCACTGACATTCCCTGGTACATCTCTGACACTCCCAGGTACACGTCCAACATTCCCAGATACACCTCTGACTCTCCCAGGTACATCTCTGACGCTCCCAGGTTCTCCTGTGACACTCCCAGGTACACCTCCGACACTCCCAGGTACACCTTTGACACTTCCAGGTACACCTCCGATATTCCCAGGTACACCTCCATTCCCAGGTACACCTCCCGATCTCCCAGGTACTTGAGACTCCCAGGTATCCACTGGCACTCTGGTGCCTCGACATTCCCAGTTACCTCTTACACTCCCAGGCCTCACACACTCCCTGGTACATCTGACACTCCCAGGTACCTCTTTCACTCCTGGTTCTCCCCTACACTCCAGGTACACCTCAGACACTCCTGGTACACCTCTAACAATCCCAGGTACCTCAGACACTCCTTGGTACACCTCTCACACTCCCAGGTACCTCTCACCTCCCAGGTACTCTGTGACACTCCCTGGTACTTCTCTGGCTCCCAGGTACCTCGAACCGCCCAGGTACACCCCAGACACTTCCAGGTACACCCCAGACACTCCCAGGTACACCTCTGACCTCCCAGGTGCCCTCTGACACTCCCACGTACACCTCTGCCTCCCAGGTACCTCTGACACTCCCCGTACACCTCCGATACTCCCAGGTACACCTCTGACACTCCTAGGTACTCCTCTGTCCTCCTGATACACCTCTAACTCCCAGGTACACCGTGACACTCCCAGGTACCATGGACACTTCCAGGTACACCTCAGGCACTGCCAGGTACACCTCAGACACTGCCAGGTACACCTCAAGACACACCCAGGTACACCTCAGACACCTCAAGGTGCACCTCTGACCTCCCAAGTGCACCTCTGACACTCCCAACACTTCTGACACTCCCAGGTACCTCAGCACTCCCAGGTACACCGCTGAGACTCCCAGGTACACCCCAGACACTCCCGGTGCCTTCTCACAATCGCAGGTACACCTCCGGCCTCCCAGGTACCTGACACTCCCAGGTACACCTCTCACACTCCCAGGTACACCTCCCGCACTCCCAGGTACACCTCTGACATTCCCAGGTGCACCTCTCACACTCCAAGGTACTCCACTGAGCATTCCTGGTACACCTCTGACACTCCCAGGTGATCCCAACACTCCCAGATACACCTCTGACACTCCTAGGTACTCCTCTACTTCCTGGTCACCTCTAACAATCCCAGGTACACCTCAGACACTCCTAGGTACCTCTCACACTCCCAGGTACACCTCTCACTCCCAGGTACTCCTGTGACCTCCCGTACTCTCCCAGCCTCCCAGGTACACCTCAGACACGCCCAGGTACCCCAGACACTTCCAGGTACCCAGACACTCCCACCTCTGCCTCCCAGGTACCCCTCTGCCTCCCTCTCCCAGGTACCTCTGTCCTCCACTTGCCTCCCAGGTACACCTCTGACACTCCCAGGCACCTCTGATGCTCCAGGTACACCTCTGACACTCCCAGGTCACCTCCGTCTCTCCAAGTACAACTCACTCCCAGGTAACCTCCAGGCCTCCTGGGTACCTCTGACTCTCCCAGGCCTCCCAGCCTCCTAGGTATTCCTTGGCCTCCTGCTACACATCAGCCTCCCAGGTACACCTCAGACACTCTGGTACCTCCCAGGTACACCTCTTTCCTCCCTGGTCCTCCTGCACTCAGGTTCAGACACTCCCAGGTACACCTCAGACACTCCTAAGTACCTCCTCCCTGGTACTTCTCTGCACTCCCAGGTACCTCAGAGCACTCCCAGGTACACCTCAGAGCCTCCCAGGTTCCACCTGACCTCCCAGGCACCTCTGCCTCTGAACACCGTGACACTGCCAGGTAATGACCTCTCCAGCCTCCCTACACCTCTGACCTCCCAGGTACCCCTCTGAGCACTCCCGTTACACCTCTGCATCAGTACCTCTGACATTCTGGTACCACCTCTGACACTCCCAGGTGCTCCACTGACATTCCTGGTACCTCTGCCACTCCCAGGTACACGTCCAATGCTCCCAGATACACCTCTGACCTCCCAGGTACGCCTGTTCAGCTCCCAGGTACCTCAGTTTCCCAGGTACACCTCCGATATTCCCTGGTACACCTCCGATACTCCCAGGTACCTCTGACCTCCCAGGTACACCTCTGACACTCCAGGGTACCGCCTTGCTCCCAGTGCCTCTGACACTCCCAAGTGCTCACTGACACTGCCAGGTACACCTCAGACACTGTCAGGTACACCTCAGACAACCGTGCACCTCAGACACACCCAGGTGCCCTCAGCACCTCAAGGTGCACCTCTCCATGCCTCCCAAGTGCCTCCTCTGACACTCCCAGGCACACCTCCTGATACTCCCAGTACACCTCAGGCTCAGGTACACCTCTGACCTCAAGTACACCTGTGACACTCCCAGGTACACCTCCGACCTCCCAGGTACCTCCTGCACTCCCAGTACCTCCGACACTCCCAGGTACTCCGACACTCCCAGGTAAACCTCCGCTACTCCTGGGTACACCTTCCAGCCTCCCAGGTACAACCTCTGCCTCCTAGGTTATTCCTCCGAGCCTCCTGGTACATCTCTGCCTCCCTGGTACACCTCAGGCCTCCCTGGGCACCTCCTGAGCTTCCCAGGTACTCCTTCCACTCCTGGTTCTCCCTAGCTTGCTCCCAGGTGCACAGCAATGCGTAACT
>NW_024731754.1:0-8460 GCF_018991925.1 Homarus americanus | reverse complement strand
CAGAAACCTCTCCCATATTTATGTCGGGTGGATTATAGGGTATAGAAACCTCTCCCATATTTTGTGGGGTGGATTATGGGGTACAGAAACCTCTCCCACATTTGTGGGGGGTGGATTATGGGGTACAGAAACCTCTCCCATATTTATGTGGGGTGGATTATGGGGTACAAAAACCTCTCCCATATCTATGGGGGGTGGATTAAGGGGTACAGAAACCTCTCCCATATTTATGGGGGGTGGATTATGGGGTACAGAAACCTCTCCCATATTTATGTCGGGTGGATTATAGGGTACAAAATCCTCTGCCATATTTATGTGGGGTGGATTATGGGGTACAGAAACCTCTCCCATATTTATGGGGGTAGGATTATGGGGTACAGAAACCTCTCCCATATTTATGTGGGGTGGATTATGGGGTACAGAAACCTCTCCCATATTTATGGGGGGTGGATTATGGGGTACAGAAACCTCTCCCATATTTATGTGGGGTGGATTATGGAGTACAGAAACCTCTCCCATAATTATGGGGGGTGGATTATGGCGTACAGAAACCTTTCCCATATTTATGGGGGGTGGATTATGGGGTACAGAAACCTCTCCCATATTTATGGGGGGAGGATTAAGGGGTACAGAAATCTCTCCCATATTTATGTCGGGTGGATTATGGGGTACAGAAACCTCTCCCATATTTATGTCGGGTGGATTATGGGGTACAGAAACCTCTCCCATATTTATGGGGGTGATTAAGGGCACAGAAACCCTCCCATATATATGGGGGTGATTAAGGGTAGAGAAACCTCCATATTAATGGGGGTGGGGTTATACACATAAGCCTCCCATATTTATGGTGGCTGGATTAAGGGGTACAGAAACCTCTCCCATATTTATGTCGGGTGGATTATGGGGTACAGAAACCTCTCCCATATTTATGTCGGTTGGATTATGGGGTACAGAAACCTCTCCCATATTTATGTCGGGAGGATTATGGGGTACAGAAACCTCTCCCATATTTATGGGGGGTGCATTATGGGTTACAGAAACCTCTCCCATATTTATGTCGGGTGGATTATAGGGTACAGAAACCTCTCCCATATTTATGTAAGGTGGATTATGGGGTACAGAAACCTCTCCCATACATATGGAGGGTGGATTATGGGGTACAGAAACCTCTCTCATATTTATGGGGGGTGGATTATGGGGTACAGAAACCTTTCCCATATTTATGTGGGGTGGATATGGGGTACTAAAACCTCACCCATATTTATGGTGGGTGGATAAAGGGGTACAGAAACCTCTCCAATATTTATGGGGGTTGGATTAAGGGGTACAGAAACCACTCCCATATTTATGGGAGGTGGATTATGGGGTACAGAAACCTCTCCCATATTTATGTCGGGTGGATTATAGGGTATAGAAACCTCTCCCATATTTGTGTGGGGTGGATTATGGGGTACAGAAACCTCTCCCACATTTGTGGGGGGTGGATTATGGGGTACAGAAACCTTTCCTATATTTATGGGGGGTGGATTATGGGGTACAGAAACCTCTCCCATAATTATGGGGGTGGATTATGGGGTAAAGAAACCTTTCCCATATTTATGAGGAGTGGATTATGGGGTACAGAAACCTCTCCCATAATTATGGTGGGTGGATTATGGGGTACAGAAACCTTTCCCATATTTATGGGGTACAGATACCTCTCCCATATTTATGTGGGGTGGATTATGGGGTACAAAAACCTCTCCCATATTTATGGCGGGTGGATAAAGGGGTACAGAAACCTCTCCCATATTTATGATGGTTGGATTAAGGGGTACAGAAACCTCTCCCATATTTCTGGGGGGTGGATTATGGGGTACAGAAAACTCTCCCATATTTATGTCGGGTCGATTATGGGGTACAGAAACCTCTCCCATATTCATGGGGGGTGGATTAAGGGGTACAGAAACTTCTCCCATATATATGTGGGAGGATTATGGGGTACTAAAACCTCTCCCATATTTATAGCGGGTGGATGAAGCGGTACAGAAACCTCTCCCATATTTATTGGGGTTGGATTAAAGGGAACAGAAACCTCTCCCATATTTAGGGGGGGTGGATTATTGGGTGCAGAAACCTCTCCCATATTTATGGGGGTGGATTATGGGGTACAGAAACCTCTCCCATATTTATGTCGGGTGGATTATAGGGTACAGAAACCTCCCCGATATTTATGTGGGGTGGATTATGTTGTACAGAAACCTCTCCCATATATATGGGGGGTGGATTATGGGGTACAGAAACCTCTCCCATATTTATGTCGGGTGGATTATCGGGTACAGAAACGTCCCCGATATTTATGTGGGGTGGATTATGTGGTACAGAAACCTCTCCCAATTTATGATGTGGGTGGATTATGGGGTACAGAAACCTCTCCCATATTTATGGGGGGTGGATTATGGGGTACAGAAACCTCTCCCATATTTATGTGGGTGGATTATGGGGTATAGAAACCTCTACCATATTTATGGGGGGTGGATTATGGGGTACAAAAACCTCTGCCATATTTATGTGGGGTGGATTATGGGGTACAGAAACCTCTCCCAATTTATGTGGGGTGGATAATGGGGTACAGAAACCTCTCCCATAACTATGGGGGGTGGATTATGGGGTACAGAAACCTTTCCCATATTTATGGGGGGTGGATTATGGGGTATAGAAACCTCTCCCATAATTATGGTGGGTGGATTATGGGGTACAGAAACCTTTCCCATATTTATGGGGTACAGAAACCTCTCCCATATTTATGTGGGGTGGATTATGGGGTACAAAAACCTCTCCCATATTTATGGCGCGTGGATAAAGGGGTACAGAAAACTCTCCCATATTTATGGGGGTTGGATTAAGGGGAACAGAAACCTCTCCCATATTTATGGGGGGGTGGATTATGGGGTACAGAAAACTCTCCCATATTTATGTCGGGTGGATTATGGGGTACAGAAACGTCTCCCCATATTTATGGGGATGGATTATGGGAAGCCAGAAACCCTCCCATATTTAAGTGGGGGTGGATTAAGGGCACAGAAACCTCTCCCATATTTATGGGGGTGGATTATGGGGTAAAGAAACCTCCCATATTTATGGGGGTGGATTAAGGGGTACAGAAACCTCTCCATATTTATGTGGTTGATTATGGGTACAGAATCCTCTCCCATATTTATGGGGTTGGATTAAGGGTACAGAAACCTTCCCATATTTATGGGGGTGGATTATGGGGTATAGAAAACTCTCCCATAATTATGGTGGGTGGATTATGGGGTACAAAAACCTTTCCCATATTTATGGGGTACAGAAACCTCTCCCATATTTATGTGGGGTGGATTATGGGGTACAAAAACCTCTCCCATATTTATGGCGGGTGGATAAAGGGGTACAGAAACCTCTGCCATATTTATGGGGGTTGGATTAAGGGGTACAGAAACCTCTCCCATATTTATGGGGGGTGGATTATGGGGTACAGAAAACTCTCCCATATTTATGTCGGGTGGATTATGGGGTACAGAAACCTCTCCCATATTCATGGGGGGTGGATTAAGGGGTACAGAAACCTCTCCCATATTTATGTGGGTGGATTATGGGGTACTAAAACCTCTCCCATATATATAGCGGGTGGATAAAGCGGTACAGAAACCTCTCCCATATTTATTGGGGTTGGATTAAGGGGAATAGAAACCTCTCCCATATGTAGGGGGGGTGGATTATGGGGTGCAGAAACCTCTCCCATATTTATATCGGGTGGGTTATGGGTACAGAAACCTCTCCCATATTTATGGGGGGTGGATTATGGGGTACAGAAACCTCTCCCATATTTATGTGGGGTGGATTATGGGGTACAGAAACCTCTCCCATATTTATGTGGGGTGGATTATGGGGTACAGAAACCTCTCCCATATTTATGGGGGGTGGATTTAGGGGTACAAGGACCTCTCCCATATTTATAGGGGGTGGATTGTGGGGTACAAAAATCTCTCCCATATTTATGTCGGGTGGATTATGGGGTACAGAAACCTCTCCCATATTTATGTCAGGTGGATTATGGTGTACGGAAACCTCTCCCATATTTATGGGGGGTGGATTATGGGGTATAGAAACCTCTCCCATATTTATGTCGGGTGGATTATAGGGCACAGAAACTTCTCCCATATTTATGTGGGGTGGATTATGTGGTACAGAAACCTCTCCCATATTTATGTTGGGTGGATTATGGGGTACAGAAAACTCTCCCATATTTATGTCGGGTGGATTATGGGGTATAGAAACCTCTCCCATATTTATGTCGGGTGGATTATGGGGTACAGAAACCTCTCCCATATTTATGTCGAGTGGATTATGGGGTACAGAAACCTCTCCCATATATATGTCGGGTGGATTATAGGCACAGAAACCTCTCCTACATTTATATACGGTGGATTATGGGGTACAGAAACCCTCCCATATTTATGGGGGTGGATTATGGGGTACAGAAACCTCTCCCATATTTATGTTGGGGTGGATTATGGGGTACAGAAACCTCTCCCATATTTATGTGGGGTGGATTATGTGGTACAGAAACCTCTCCCATATTTATGTTGGGTGGATTATGTGGTACAGAAACCTCTCCCATATTTATGTCGGGTGGATTATGGGGTATAGAAACCTCTCCCATATTTATGTCGGGTGGATTATGGGGTACAGAAACCTCTCTCATATTTATGTCTGGTGGATTATGGGGTACAGAAACCTCTCCAATATTCATGCGGGGTGGATTAAGGGGTACAAAAACTTCTCAAATATTTATGTGGGATGGATTATGGGGTACAGAAACCTTTCCCATATTTATGGGGGTGGATTATGGGGTACAGAAACCTCTCCCATATTTATGTCGGGTGGATTATTGGGTACAGAAACCTCTTCCATATTTATTGGGGCTGGATTATTGGGTGCAGAAACCTCTTCCAAATTTATGGGGGTGGATTGTGGGGTACAGAAACCTCTCCCATATTTATGTCGGGTGGATTATTGGGTACAGAAACCTCCCCGATATTTATGTGGGGTGGATTTTGGGGTACAGAAACCTCTCCCATATATATGGGGGTGGATTATGGGCAGAAACCTCCCATATTTATGTTGGTGGATTATGGGGTACAGAAACCTCTCCCATATTTATGTCGGGTGGATTATGGGGTATAGAAACCTCTCCCATATTTATGTCGGGTGGATTATGGGGTACAGAAACCTCTCCCATATTTATGGGGCGTGGATTATGGGGGACAGAAACCTCTCCCATATTTATGTCGGGTGGATTATAGGGTACAGAAACCTTTCCCATATTTATGTGGGGTGGATTATGGGGTACAGAAACCTCTCCCATAATTATGGGGGGAGGATTATGGGGTACAGAAAACTCTCCCTTATTTATGTGGGGTGGATTATGGGGTACAGAAACCTCTCCCATATTTATGTGGGGTGGATTATGGGGTACAGAAACCTTTCCCATATTTATGGGGGTGGATTATGAGGTACAGAAACCTCTCCCATATTTATGTGGGGTGGATTATGGGGTAGAGAAACCTTTCCCATATTTATGGGGGTGGATTATGAGGTACAGAAACGTCTCCCATATTTATGTGGGGTGGATTATGGGGTACAGAAACCTCTCCCATATTTTGGGGGGGTGGATTAAGGGGTACAGAAACTTTTCCCATATTTATGGGGGTTGGATTATGGTGTACAGAAACCTCTCCGATATTTATGTCGGGTGGATTATAGGGTACAGAAACCTCTCCCATATTTGTGTCGAGTGGATTATGGGGTACAGAAACCCTCCCATATTTATGGGGGTTGGATTATGGGGCACAGAAACCTCTCCCATAGTTATGTCGGGTGGATTATGGGGTACAGAAACCTCTCCCATATTTATGTCGGGTGGATTATGGGGTACAGAAACCTCTCCCATATTCATGGGGGGTGGATTAAAGGGTACAGAAACTTCTCCCATATTTATGTGGGTGGATTATGGGGTACTAAAACCTCTCCCATATTTATAGCGGGTGGATAAAGCGGTACAGAAACCTCTCCCATATTTATGTGGGGTGGATTATGGGGTACAGAAACCTCTCCCATATTTATGGGGGGTGGATTATGGGATACAGAAACCTCTCCCATATTTATGTGGGTGGATTATGGGATACAGAAACCTCTCCCATATTTATGGGGGTTGGATTAATGGGTACAGAAACCTCTACCACATTTATGGGGGGTAGATTATGGGGTACAGAAACCTCTCCCATATTTATGTCGGGTGGATTATAGGGCACAGAAACCTCTCCCATAATTATGTGGGGTGGATTATGGGGTACAGAAACCTCTCCCATATTTATGGCGGGTGGATAAAGGGATACAGAAACCTCTCCCATATATATGTCGGGTGGATTAAGGGGTACAGAAGCCTCTCCCATATTTATGGGGGGTGGATTATGGGGTACAAAAACCTCTCCCATATTTATGTTGGGTGGATTATAGGGCACAGAAACCTCTCCCATATTTATGTTGGGTGGATTATGGGGTACAGAAACCTCTCCCATATTTATGTCGGGTGGATTATAGGGTACAGAAACCTCTCCCATATTTATGTCGGGTGGATTATGGGGTACAGAAACCTCTCCCATATTTATGGGGCATGGATTATGGGGTACAGAAACCTCTCCCATATTTATGGGGGTGGATTAAGGGGTACAGAATTCTCTCCAATATTTATGTCGGGTGGATTATGGGGTACAGAAACCTCTCCCATATTTGTGTCGGGTGGATTATGGGGTACAGAAACCTCTCCCATATTTATGGGGGGGGATTATGGGGTACAGAAACCTCTCCCATATATATGTCGGGTGGATTATAGGGCACAGAAACCTCTCCCATATTTATGTGGGGTGGATTATGGGGTACAGAAACCTCTCCCATATTTATGTCGGGAGGATTATGGGGTACAGAAACCTCTCCCATATTTATGGGGGGTGCATTATGGGGTACAGATACCTCTCCCATATTTATGGGTGTGGACGAGGGTGTTGGTGAAACCTCCCATATTTATGTCGGTTGGATTATGGGGTACAGAAACCTCTCCCATATTTATGTCGGGTGGATTATAGGGTACAGAAACCTCTCCCATATTTATGTGAGGTGGATTATGGGGTACAGAAACCTCTCCCATATTTATGGGGGGTGGATTATAGGGTACAGAAACATCTCCCATATTTATGTGGGGTGGATTATGGGGTACAGAAACCTCTCCTATATTTATGGGGGGTGGATTATGGGGTACAGAAACCTCTCCCATATTTATGTCGGGTGGATTATGGGGTACAGAAACCTCTCCCATATTTATGTCGGGTGGATTATGGGGTACAGAAACCTCTCCTATATTTATGTCGGGTGGATTTTGGGGTAAAGAAACCTCTCCCATATTTATGTCGGGTGGATTATGGGGTACAGAAACCTCTCCCATATTTATGTCGGGTGGATTATGGGGTACAGAAACCTCTCCTATATTTATGTCGGGTGGATTATGGGGTACAGAAACCTCTCCCATATTTATGTCGGGTGGATTATAGGGTACAGAAACTTCTCCCATATTTATGTGGGGTGGATTTTGGGGTAAAGAAACCGCTCCCATATTTATGGGGGGTGGATTATGGGGTACAGAAATCTCTCCCATATTTATGTCGGGTGGATTATGGGGTACAGAAACCTCTCCCATATTTATGTGGGGTGGATTATGGGGTACAGAAACCTCTCCCATACATATGGAGGGTGGATTATGGGGTACAGAAACCTCTCCCATATTTATGTGGGGTGAATTAAGGGGTACAGAAACCTCTCCCATATTTATTAGGGGTGGATTATGGGGTACAGAAACCTCTCCCATATTTATGTGGGGTGGATTATGGGGTACAGAAACATCTCCCATATTTATGGGGGGTGGATTATGGGGAACAGAAACCTCTCCCATATATATGGGGGGTGGATTAAGGTGTACAGAAACCTCTCCCATATTTATGTCGGGTGGATTATGGGGTACAGAAACCTCTCCCATATTTATGTCGGCTGGATAATAGGGTACAGAAACCTCTCCCATATCTATGGGGCGTGGATTATGGGGTACAGAAACCTCTCCCATATTTATGTCGGGTGGATTATAGGGTACAGAAACCTCTCCCATATTTATGTGGGGTGGATTATGGGGTACAGAAACCTTTCCCATATTTATGAGGGGTGGATTATGGGGTACAGAAACCTCTCACATAATTATAGGGGGTGGATTATGGGGTACAGAAACCGTTCCCATATTTACGGGGGGTTGATTATGGGGTACAGAAACCTCACCCATATTTATGTGGGGTGGATTATGGGGTACAGAAACCTCTCCCATATTTATGGCGGTTG
>NW_024731753.1:0-6458 GCF_018991925.1 Homarus americanus | reverse complement strand
TAACCCTGTAGCTCCCCGAGTTATTGTTACTTTGGTGTTTGTGTAGGAATAACATGACTCATATTATGTGTGGTCGTCTGTACTGTGGTGTTCATTTATATTAAAATGTGAATACGTAACATTTTTTATGTGGAAATATTTTTTACACAGAATGGAATAATAATAATGAAAATTTTAATGAAATATAAAATATCATAAGAGTAATTCCCACGGCTGTTCTTCCTTTACACTGTCATGATACAGAATCAGTTTATTGTTGCAGTATAAGTAACATCAATCTACCTGATGACTCTTACTTGTCCTGGATAATATAATGGGGAGAGATAAAGTAGGAATTTGTTGAGAAAAAGTCAAGAACAATATCTTAAAGACTATTAGTTAAAGAAGGAGTGAATATTTCAATAGTAGATTTATATAGATTACCCTCATAATTATACTGTAATCGGGACTAACATAATCAAAATAAAATAAATCTGTAGTTCCTTAGACATCTTAGGGAAGTGACAGTAGTGGCTATAAGGGTTTGACAGAGCTCCACAGTCAGCTCTCTGTATGTGAGTGTAGTTTGAGATAAAAGCTCATGGCTGGTGAGTGTCGTTCTTCACTGACCTTTACAGATCAATCGGCCGCCTCCCAGTTAGTGACAGCGTGGAGGACCGTGATCAAACTGTACAGGGAATATCTCTCATCGTCAGTTAAAACTGCTGGGGAATCTTGACGTCGTCCTTCTGTGGAAATAGTTAAAGGCGGCTCCCCTGTTGGCTCTCTGTTGTGGCGAGGAGCCATAAATAGTAAAATTACCATTTCTATTCATGGAAAGTAAATAGTCAGAATTCTCTCCCCATCACAGAAGGTTGGACCAGTGTGGTCGGGCCGGGGAGTGGTGGGGAGACTTCTTTCCAGAATATCTCAACAGTTACTCATGTTGTTTGTGGAATATTCCCTTCGTGACGCATGATGACCTTAATAATAAATACTGGAAAATATAAACACGCGAGAAAATAATAAAATGACTGACTGGTTAGTAACGAGAGGGAGAGACTGTATGGAACTGGAAGCTAAGTCGAAAGATAAAGTTAAGTGTCACGAAGAAAATATATTTTAGTTAATAATTCTTCAATATAAAAAGGTAATGTAAACAAGGCTTAACAATCATGATGTGCAACATGAAAAGATGATCTCTCGTCTGTTGATAAATCTTGTTCTTACTGAGAGACAAACAAATGAAATATTTAAACTATTTAATCGAAAAGTATTAAGTATCGCAGGAACTTTATAAAGGAAATTCCTGTAATATAGTTGACCAGGACCAAATCTTACAACAGTTAACCGTTCGAAGCTTCATCATATTGGACGATAGACGTGGCCGGATGGTGTCAGAATATGGCCCTTCGTGATACAACTGTGCAAATTGAAAATCACAAGTCAGTCGAAAAGCCTCAGCGGCTCTACTCTGGGAAGTACAAAGACAATCCATCATCACTACATATAACACGATCCATTATCACTACATATGACACCATCCATCATCAATACATATAACCCCATCCATCATCACTACATATAACACCACCATCCATCATCACTACATATACCACCATCCATCGTCACTACATATGACACCATCCATCATCAATACATATAACCCCATCCATCATCACTACATATAGCACCATCCACCACCACTACATATAACACTATCCATCATCACTACATATAACACTCCATCATCACTACATATAACACTATCCATCATCACTACATATAACACCATCCATCATCACCACATATAACACCATCCATCATCACTACATATAACACCACCCATCATCACTACATATAATACCACCCATCATCACTACATATAACACCATCCATCATCACTACATATAACACCATCCATCATCACTACATATAACACCATCCATCATCACCACATATAACATCATCCATCATCACTACATATAACACCATCCATCATCACTACATATAACACCACCCATCATCACTACATGTAACACCATCCATTATCACTACATGTAACACCATCCATCATCACCACATATAACATCATCCATCATCACTACATATAACACCATCCATCATCACTACATATAACACCATCCATCATCACTACATATAACACCTTCCATCATCACTACATATAACACCATCCATCATCACTACATATAACACTATCCATCATCTCTACATATAACACCATCCATCATCACTACTTATAACACCATCCATCATCACCACATATAACACCATTCCATCATCACTACATATAACACCATCCATCATCACTACATATAACACCATCCATCATCACTACATATAACACTATCTATCATTACTACATATAACACTATCCATCATCACTACATATAACACTATCCATCATCACTACATATAACACCATCCATCACCACTACATATAACACCATCTATCATCACTACATATAACACCATCCATCATCATTACATATAACACCATCCATCATCACTACATGTAACACCATCCATCATCACTACATATAACACCATCCATCACCACTACATATAACACCATCCATCATCACTACATATAACACTATCCATCATCACTACATAAAACACTATCCATCATCACTACATATAACACCATCCATCATCACTACATATAACACCATCCATCATCACTACATATAACACCATCCATCATCACTACATATAACATCATCCATCATCACTACATATAACACCATTCCATCATCACTACATATAACACTATCCATCATCACTACATATAATACTATCCATCATCACTACATGTAACACCATCCATCATCACTACATATAACACCATCCATCGTCACTACATATAACACCACCCATCGTCACTACATATGACACCATCCATCATCATTACATATAACACCATCCATCATCACTACATATAACACCACCATCCATCATCACTACATATAACACCACCCATCATCACTACATATAACACTATCCATCATCACTACATATAACACCATCCATCATCACTACATGTAACACCATCCATCATCACTACATATAACACCATCCATCGTCACTACATATAACACCACCCATCGTCACTACATATAACACCATCCATCATCATTACATATAACACCATCCATCATCACTACATATAACACCACCATCCATCATCACTACATATAACACCACCCATCATCACTACTTATAACACCATCTATCATCACTACATATAACACCATCCATCACCACTACATATAACACCATCCATCATCACTACATATAACACCATCTATCATCACTACATATAACACTATCCATCAGCACTACATATAACACTATCCATCATCACTACATATAACACCATCCATCATCACTACATATATCACCATCCATCATCACTACATATAACACCATCTATCATCACTACATATAACACTATCCATCAGCACTACATATAACACTATCCATCATCACTACATATAACACCATCCATCATCACTACATATAACACCATCCATCATCACTACATAGCCCCACCATTATCACTACATATAACACCACCCATCGTCACCACATATAACACCATCCATCGTCACTACATATAACACTATCCATCACCACTATATAACACCATCCATCATCATCACTACATATAACACCATCCATCTCACTGCTACATATAACACTATCCTCATCAATACATATAACACCCATCATCACTACATATAACACCATCCATCATCACTACATATAACACCACCCATCATCACTACATATAACACCACCCATCATCACTACATATAACACCACCCATCATCAGTACATATAACACCATCTATCATCACTACATATAACACCACCCATTATCACTACATATAACAACATCCATCATCACTACATATAACACCATCCATCATCACTACATATAACACCATCCATTATCACGTACATAACACCACCCATCATCACTACATATAACACCATCCATCATCACTACATATTTCACCACCCATCATCACTACATATAACACCATCCATCAGCACTACATATAACACCCTCCATCATCACTACATATAACACCATCCATCATCACTACATATAACACCATCCATCAACACTACATATAACACCACCCATCATCACTACATATAACATCATCCATCATCACTGCATATAACACCATCCATTATCACTATATATAACACCATCCATCATCACTACATATAACACCATCCATCATCACTCCATATAACACCATCCATCATCACTACATATAACACCATCCATCATCACTACATATAACACCACCCATCACTACATATAACACCCATCCATCATCACTACATATAACACTATCCATCATCACCATATAACACCACCCATCATCACTACATAACACCATCCATCATCACCATATAACACCATCCACCATCACTACATATAACACCATCCATCATCACCACATATAACACCATCCATCATCGCTACATATAACACCATCCATTATCACTACATATAACACCACCCATCATCACTACATATAACACCACCCATCATCACTACATATAACACCATCCATCATCACTACATATAACACCATCCATCATCACTACATATAACACCACCCATCATCACTACATATAACACCATCCATCATCACTACATATTTCACCACCCATCATCACTACATATAACACCCTCCATCATCACTACATATAACACCATCCATCATCACTACATATAACACCATCCATCATCACTACATATAACACCATCCATCATCACTACATATGTAGTGATGGGTTGTCAGACCACAGCTTACATCTCAGAAACAGTCCAGACTTGACCCGACATTAGGGGGGTCAAATGTAAGGGTACCCCTCACAACCACTCAAGGAGTTACAAATCAACTGGCTCCCCTCCCATGTCACACGGCCCCAACAAACATGTAAGAAGGCACCGGCCGACTCTCTCCCAATATACACAATAACCTACACCGCAAAAGAAGTCCAGACCTGACCTCACATTAGCCAGGTCAAATGTAACCCTCGAGCCCTCTCATGTCACACGGCCCCATCTGAAGATTTCTCCAGAATATACAACTTATAGTCTCTGAAAAAGTCCAGACCTGACCCTACATTAGCGAGGGCAAATGTAAGGAGACCCTTCGCCGCCCCCCTGATCAGCTCAACCTGACGGCTCGCCTCCCAATATATAGGACGTCCTAGTCCTCCCTCTGCTCAGACAGAGAGAGACAGAGAGAGAGTGTGTCTTGTAACCAAGAAGGGCCAGCTACCACGTCCCCAGTCCTGCTCGAGAGAAGTCAGGGGCCGGAGGCAAGCCGCCTCCGGTCGCCTCCGGTCGGTAGCGAGTTGCCCTCGATACACCGGTGCCCAGCTAAGCAGTCTCCCACAGAGACAACCCAGGACCACCTGCTAGGCCTCCCCTAGGTCACGTGAGTTTTTGTCAGAGCTTTCTATGGGATGAGTTACTTACGACGTGGGAAGTGTATTCATTTCATGTTCGTGTCCGAGAATCCGAGTGTCTAGTAACGTAATATGATGTCCTAGTAACGTAAATATAATGTCCTAGTAACTTCAATAGAAGGTGTTATTAATGTGTCCATGTCATTGTCGTAATTAATAAAGAGTTGTAACGAAGCGGTGTTTGAGAAGTCGCCCTTAAGACGTAATAGATGTGTATTGACGTATGAGATACGATAAGTGTAAATATCTATCACGGCCACGCTACCAAAATCTTCCTCTCTTTTATACTCTTATACTATCAATATTTTACCTATATGTAATCTTCTTGTGAGATTTATCTCATTACACATATAACACCACCCATCATCACTACATATAACACCATCCATCATCACTACATATAACACCATCCACCATCACTACATATAACACCATCCACCATCACTACATATAACACCCTCCATCATCACTACATATAACACCATCCATCATCACTACATATAACACCATCCATCATCACTACATATAACACCATCCATCATCACTACATATAACACCACCCAACATCACTACATATAACACCATCCATCATCACTGCATATAACACCATCCATCATCACTACATATAACACCATCCATCATCACTCCATATAACACCATCCATCATCACTCCATATAACACCATCCATCATCACTACATATAACACCACCCATCATCACTACATATAACACCACCCATCATCACTACATATAACACCATCCATCATCACTACATATAACACCATCCATCATCACTACATATAACACCATCCATCATCAATACATATAACACCATCCATCATCACTACATATAACACCATCCATCATCAATACATATAACACCATCCATCATCACTACATATAACACCACCCATCATCACTACATATAACACCACCCATCATTACTACAGATA
>NW_024731752.1:0-19541 GCF_018991925.1 Homarus americanus | reverse complement strand
CTATCATAGAACCTGTACCTATCATAGACCCTCCTCCTGTCATAGAACCTGAACCTGTAATAGACCTCCCTCCTGTCATAGAACCTGCTCCTGCCATGGACCCTCCTCCTGACATACAACCTGCACCTATCATAGAACCTGCTCCTGCCATGGACCCTCCTCCTGACGCAGCCCCTGCAGCAGCAGGAGCACAACAACCATTGCTTGTACAACCTCCTCTAATCCCAAACCCTTTTTCTCCTCCTAATTTTCCCACAGGTTTTGTGTCACTGGAGGGAGTTGTTACACGTAGCGGCCGAGTCGTACATACACCTGCCCGGTATGTGTTATGTGTGGGACACAACCCAGACAACATCCAGCCTCCCGCCGCGCCGGGAGGGGAGGGGGAGTATTGTAGTGGCTCCTCTCCCCTACAACTTCCAACTGAGCTCCGGCCGCACGCCAACCAGCCAATCAGCGTACAGCCTAGAAGAACTAGAAAAATGCTAGTGACAGGGGGGAAGGAGGTTCAGAGGAAGAATAAAGGGAGGATGGAAGTGAATTTTAGAAGGAGAGAACAGGTGCAGTGGCTAAACACCGCTTGCGTGAGGGGGTAGACAAAATGCCCTGAGGGTGCAACAACCACAATCAGGACGAGGCAGAGGGAGGGCGGGAGCAGGTCCGGGCAAGCAAAGGGCCAACGCAGGTGTTCTGATTGTCGTCTTAGCCTAGGCAGTGTTGGTAAAGCGTAGGAAGAACCGCCCCGCCACGGCGGCGGCGCAAGCCGAGAAACGCAGGTGGACGGACGCACAGGCAGCACACGATCAAATCAAACAGAGAAGGTGAAAATATAGAAATTTGCTAGTCGTAGGGTTGTTTGGAGAGAGATGAAGGTAAAGTCTTTGAGCTATGTCAAAGAGGAACGGAGCGAGTTGGAGGAAGGGTTTTTGAATCTTTGAGCTTGAAATGTCAAAGTATTCATAGTAATGAAGGATGAGCGTATCGTAGGAGAGTTTTTAGTAATAGCAGCAGACAGATTTGAGCTTTTTTGTCAAATTATGAGCAGGCGAGTATGAGATATAGGTTAGTGGTTTCGATCTGAGTTAGGTCAATTTTATTAAAATTGGATGTCACAGACGTTGGGTACATGTTTAATTAGGTTCTGAGGTTGTCGGTCTTTTAGCTATGTCAGAGAGAAATGGAGAGAGTTGGAGGAAGAGTTTAGAATCTTTGAGTTTGAAATGTCAAAGTATTCGTAGTAAGGAAGGATGAGTGTATCGTAGGAGAGTTGTTTAAAGTATGTGGCAGATTCGAGCTACAGGAGTTCTTCTCTTGATGATGTTTGAAAATACTTGATTTGCTCTTGTGATTTATGAATTCAGAACAATATTTGTATAACGCGAACGCTTGTTTGCTATAACGCGATTTTTGCTTACTATTTCTCCAATTTTGTGGTATTAACTGTGAATATGGTAAAGAAGAATATCTCCAAAAGGCGCTCTGATGATAGAATTCCCGGTGATTATCGTAAAAGAAAGGATATAACACTTGAAGAGAAGCTCAATGTTATCAACCTCAAAATCACCCTTCTCCCCCATCAAGTTACATTCATATTTTTTCAAGGTAAAGTGTTAAATTTACTGTATGATTTCATTATTAGATATGAATGTAACATTTATTTAGACTGTGCTATCCTTTGTGTTAGGCTAAATACTAAATTTTTTCGATTTCGAGTAATCTGCACCTAACCCTATTTTCTCCATAAGCCCTGTTATTTCTATTACGCGATTTTCTATAACACGATATTTTACAAGAACACAATTATCGCGTTATAGCAGAACTACCTGTATGTCAAATTGTGAACGGAGATGAGAGTGAGATATAGGTTGTTAGGTTTCAGTCTTGAGTTAGGTCGATTTGGTGAGGTGGCTGATTATAGAAGTTAGGTATATTGATTTGGATTTTGAGAGTTGTAGTGTTATGAGGGGCTATGTCTGGCGGGGGGGGGGATGTTGTGTTTGGAGATTGGTTGAGGGAGGGGGGGAGTTTGTGTTTGGGGATTGATGGGGGTGGCGGTTGTATGTTAATTTAAGGTGAATTAAAATTGCTTAAGGGGGGTTGTTGTGTGAGTGTGTATGTGTTTGCATGTAAATGTAAGGGGAGAGAGGGAGGGTTAGGATAATGTTATAAGGTCAGGTATGGTTCGGTTGTCGGGAGGAGGGGGGAGGAGAGGAGAGGAGAAGGGAGGCGAAAGGGGGAAAGGGGGGCTTTGGAGGTTCTTGGGTTAATTTATGGTATGGTAGGATTTCTTAGGAATGATATGTTTTGTGTTGCTAATGAATAGTTGTATTGCGTCATATGTTTTTATTTATTTATTTATTTATTTTATTTATTTATTTATTTATTTTTATTAGGAGGGTCAAAGGGGCTTGTTAGAAAGGTCGGGTATATTAAGTTTTTATTTTGGGAGGATTGTAGGTATCGATTTCTAAGAGGGGTTGTGAGTAAGGTTGGGTGGGTTAAGTTTTTCTTTTGGGAGGATTGTAGGTTTTGTTAGTGGTTGGCAGAGTTGGGTTAATTATTGCATTCTCTCTTTCTTGCAGGTATTGTGAGTTCTGGCCCCATTCTTGAGGGAGAGGGTTTGTGTACAGGTACATTGCACCCCTCCCCGACCTTGTTGGCTAAGAGAGGCGTTCAATGTCGTCTGCAATTTGGTACCGTTTTTATTAGGTACACCTCTCCGACCTTATTGGCTAAGGGAGGTGCCCATAAAACAGTGTTGGTAACATTCTTGAGGGAGAGGGCTTGCGTAGGCACTGTGGAACTCTCACCAACCTCATTGGCTAAGGGAAACGTACATGTCATTTGAGTTAGTATGGGATGGGTAAGTTAGGTATTTGTTTTGGGAGGAGTGATAGGGTGTGGTTAGTTAATGGTAGAATGGTTATTTTTTATTTTGTGTGGGATTGCTAGTAACGGCTGGGTATGTTAGGTTTTTGTTTTGGGAGGAGTGATAGGGTGTGGTTAGTTAATGGTAGAATGGTTATTTTTTTATTTTGTGTGGAATTGCTAGTAATGGCTGGGTACGTTAGGTTTTTATTTTGGGGGGATTGTTAGGGGGAGTGTTAGTGCAGGTTGAGTGGTTTAGTTATTTATTAATTTATTTATTTTTTATTTTTTTGTCAGAGTGGTCTTGAGTTTGAGTTGGTGGCGTGGGGTTTGGAGTGAGGGGGGGGAGGAGGGAATTGGTCAAGTCAGGTAAGGTTAGGTTGGGTGGGAATTATTGGGTGTGGGGTTGAGAAGAGGTTAGGTTAAGCTTAGTTAGGTTAGGTGGGAATCGTTGGGTGTGGGCTGAGGAGAGGTTAGGTTGATTTGGTTAGGTTGGGTGGGAATCGTTGGGTGAGGGTTAAGGAGAGGCTAGGTTTTAATTTGGGGGGAAATTGTTGGGTGTGGTTATAGGGAAGATATTAATACAAGGGAGGTGGGAGGGGAGTGTTTGGTCTGTTTAGTACTTAAAGATAGAAATTCTGAGGTGCAGGGATGAGGTCTAAATTGTCGAGTGACTGTGAGCGTGGTGGTGGTATGAGTGTTGTGTATGCAAGTGAGGGAAGGGCAGTTACGTGACTGTGTGTGGGGGAGTCGGGAGGTTGAGGGGAGTGTGCTAGGTTCGTGTCGGGGTTGATTTCTGTTTCCTTTGGGGTAGTGCCGTATAGGTTTACTTTGATTATTGATTTGGTTGGATGAGTGTATTGTATAATTTTTTTGCTGTCAGGTGTATAGGGAGAAAGGGGGGAGGTGTTCTTCCTCTTTGGTCTAGGGGTCTTGACCACTAGTTCTGTGGGGGGAAGGGCTGCCATTTTATTCTTGGGAGTCTGGGGTGTTAGGGGAGGATCGGGTTTGGTTTGGGTGTTCGTGGTCCGGGAGTTCAACGTAGTCAAGTGGGAGAAGTCGGGTGTAGGCAAGGTCGAGGTGGAGGGGCCGGTATGTTTTGGACTGATTACTTTGGGGGGTGAGGTAATGGTAGAATGGTGAGATAAGTCAGGTGTAGGCATGGCAGAAGTGGAGGGGAGGAGGGAGACAGTGGATTCTCTGGGGGGTGGGGGGGGGCATGTTGGTACGGTCGGAGATGGGGGCAGTGGGGAAGATGAGGTCGGGACCGGTTCTGAAGGAGTCAGGAATGTTTATGGTAGGGAGGCCGTTAGCCTTCAAACCCTCAATTACCAGATTTAGAAAAAGTGATCTGTTACCGTTGCTTAGGGTATGTGCCAGAAGTATGATGGTGGTGATTTTTGCGTCAGTGTCGGGGGACGGGAGGGGGGCGGTCAGGTTGTTGGTCCAGCAAGTGCGGGTGGGGAGAGTCGTGGGAGTAGGGAGTGAGTGGTGGGGAGGAGGAGGTGGTGCTGTGGGAGGTGCAGTGGGAGGTGAGGGTCGGCGGGGAGGGAGTGGTGTTGTGCTGTTATCGAGTCTGATTTGGCACTTGTTGCTAATGGCAGAGTGTGGGCCTTTACAATTGCAGCATTTGGTTACAGTGGCAGTGCAGTTTCTGTATGAGTGGCCTTGATTGGCACATTTTGAACAAGTCAGTGTGTTACTGCAACGGTTGGTGGTATGTCCAAATTGGTAGCAGTTGTAGCATTGGTGAACTGGGATGTAGTGTTGGAATTCAATGTTATGTGAGGGGATGATGTTATTGCCGAATTTTATTCCGTTGGATTTTAATTTGATGGCGTCAGTTTGTGTAGCTGTAGTGATTTTTAACATGGGGAGAGTTCCCATCCGGGCTGCATATGTCATTTGGGAGGTGTTGTGTGTGTTGAGTTCTGTCAATAGGTTAGGGTTGTCAAGGATATGAGGGATGACTTTTCTACATATGAGGGTGCATTTTGCGCGGTATTCGGGTGAGCTGAGGACCGTTAAGCCATTGTCTTTTAGTTTTTTGTTCAATGCTGGGGAGTGGAATTGGTCGGCGTCTTCGTCATTCTGTACAAATATTTTGATAATGTCGTCATTGGTGAAGGAACGGATTTGGAAGATCAAAGTCAGCTGAAAAATGAGTGAAGCGAGGTCTGTGCACGGTTGGATGGTACGGTCCACTTTAATTTTAATAGATGGCATGTTTTCAAATTTTGGAGATTTATGGAGATCTCCCCTAACAATTGTCCCTAATTTCCTGCGCCCCTCACGTAGGGGAGGCCCTGCACTATCACAGAGGTCCCCAGGCGAATCGGCAGGCTGTGCTGACCCCCCGCCCTTCACACAAACACGCACTAGCGAGGTGTGGGGACAGAGGGCGTTTCCAGACGAATACTCCCCTGTACGTCAACTGACAGGGGAATAGGTCCTTTCACGGCACGGAAGATAAAGGTTAGAGTGGTAGAAAAAGATCTGAAAACTTACTGCTGACTCTTTCTTCACACCAAGCCCCTCAGCAGCATTCGGGGTTCCTAAGGGAGGTCCGATACTGTAGGAGAGGCTCAATGTGTCGATTGAATCAACAGATTTGTCAGTTGGAGAATGGAGTCAGGTGCTTGTGATTTCCCGGGTAAGTGGGAAGGTGGGAGAGGTCCCAGAACTAGCGAATCAGCTATGTCTGTTTGATCTCCGGCTTCCCCGTCGCTCTGCGTGTCTGCTCTCTGTGGTGGTCCTGGCTCCAATGCGTACAGCTAGAACTAGAAAAATGCTAGTGACAGGGGGGAAGGAGGTTCAGAGGAAGAATAAAGGGAGGATGGAAGTGAATTTTAGAAGGAGAGAACAGGTGCAGTGGCTAAACACCGCTTGCGTGAGGGGGTAGGCAAAATGCCCTGAGGGTGCAACAACCACAATCAGGACGAGGCAGAGGGAGGGCGGGAGCAGGTCCGGGCAAGCAAAGGGCCAACGCGGGTGTTCTGATTGTCGTCTTAGCTTAGGCAGTGTTGGTAAAGCGTAGGAAGAACCGCCCCGCCACGGCGGCGGCGCAAGCCGAGAAACGCAGGTGGACGGACGCACAGGCAGCACACGATCAAATCAAACAGAGAAGGTGAAAATATAGAAATTTTGCTAGTCGTAGGGTTGTTTGGAGAGAGATGAAGGTAAAGTCTTTGAGCTATGTCAAAGAGGAACGGAGCGAGTTGGAGGAAGGGTTTTTGAATCTTTGAGCTTGAAATGTCAAAGTATTCATAGTAAGGAAGGATGAGCGTATCGTAGGAGAGTTTTTAGTAATAGCAGCAGACAGATTTGAGCTTTTTTGTCAAATTATGAACGGAGACGAGAATGAGATATAGGTTGAGTGGTTTCAGTCTAGAGTTAGGTCAATTTTATTAAGAATTGGATGTCACAGACGTTGGGTATGTTTGATTAGGTTCTGAGAGTTGTGGGTCTTTTAGCTATGTCAGAGAGAAATGGAGAGAGTTGGAGGAAGAGTTTTGAATCTTTGAGTTTGAAATGCCAAAGTATTCGTAGTGAGGAAGGATGAGTGTATCGTAGGAGAGTTGTTTAGTAATAGCAGGAGGCAGATTTGAGCTATGTCAAATTGTGAACGGAGATGAGAGTGAGATATAGGTTGTTAGGTTTCAGTCTTGAGTTAAGTCGATTTTGTTGAGGTGGCTGATTATAGAAGTTGGGTATGTTTGATTTGGTTTTGAGAGTTGTAGTGTTATGAGGGGCTTTGTCTGACGGGTAGTGGTATAGGTTTACTTTGATTATTGATTTGGTTGGATGAGTGTATTGAATAATTTTTTTGCTGTCAGGTGTATAGGGAGACAGGGGGGAGGTGTTCTTCCTCTTTGGTCTAGGGGTCTTGACCACTAGTTCTGTGGGGGGAAGGGCTGCCATTTTATTCTTGGGAGTCTGGGGTGTTAGGGGAGGATCGGGTTTGGTTTGGGTGTTCGTGGTCCGGGAGTTCAACGTAGTCAAGTGGGAGAAGTCGGGTGTAGGCAAGGTCGAGGTGGAGGGGCCGGTATGTTTTGGACTGATTACTTTGGGGGGTGAGGTAATGGTAGAATGGTGAGATAAGTCAGGTGTGGGCATGGCAGAAGTGGAGGGGAGGAGGGAGACAGTGGATTCTCTGGGGGGTGGTGGGGGGCATGTTGGTACGGTCGGAGATGGGGGCAGTGGGGAAGATGAGGTCGGGACCGGTTCTGAAGGAGTCAGGAATGTTTATGGTAGGGAGGCCGTTAGCCTTCAAACCCTCAATTACCAGTTTTAGAAAAAGTGATCTGTTACCGTTGCTTAGGGTATGTGCCAGAAGTATGATGGTGGTGATTTTTGCGTCAGTGTCGGGGGAGGGAGGGGGGCGGTCAGGTTGTTGGTCCAGCAAGTGCGGGTGGGGAGAGTCGTGGGAGTAGGGAGTGAGTGGTGGGGAGGAGGAGGTGGTGCTGTGGTGGGAGGTGAGGGTCGGCGGGGAGGGAGTGGTGTTGTGCTGTTATCGAGTCTGATTTGGCACTTGTTGCTGATGGCAGAGTGTGGGCCTTTACAATTACAGCATTTAGTTACAGTGGCAGTGCAGTTTCTGTATGAGTGGCCTTGATTGGCACATTTTGAACAAGTTAGTGTGTTACTGCAACGGTTGGTGGTATGTCCAAATTGATAGCAGTTGTAGCATTGGTGAACTGGAATGTAGTGTTGGAATTCAATGTTATGTGAGGGGATGATGTTATTGCTGAATTTTATTCCGTTGGATTTCAATTTGATGGCGTCAGTTTGTGTAGCTATAGTGATTTTCAACATTGGGAGAGTTCCCATCCGGGCTGCATATGTCATTTGGGAGGTGTTGTGTGTGTTGAGTTCTGTCAATAGGTTAGGATTGTCAAGGATATGAGGGATGACTTTTCTACATATGAGGGTGCATTTTGCGCGGTATTCGGGTGAGCTGAGGACCGTTAAGCCATTGTCTTTTAGTTTTTTGTTCAATGCTGGGGAGTGGAATAGGTCGGCGTCTTCGTCATTCTGTACAAATATTTTAATAATGTCGTCATTGGTGAAGGAACGGATTTGGAAGATCAAAGTCAGCTGAAAAATGAGTGAAGCGAGGTCTGTGCACGGTTGGAAGGTACGGTCCACTTTAATTTTAATAGATGGCATGTTTTCAAATTTGGAGATTTATGGAGATCTCCCCTAACAATTGTCCCTAATTTCCTGCGCCCCTCACGTAGGGGAGGCCCTGCACTATCACAGAGGTCCCCAGGCGAATCGGCAGGCTGTGCTGACCCCCCGCCCTTCACACAAACACGCACTAGCGAGGTGTGGGGACAGAGGGCGTTTCCAGACGAATACTCCCCTGTACGTCAACTGACAGGGGAATAGGTCCTTTCACGGCACGGAAGATAAAGGTTAGAGTGGAAGAAAAAGGTCTGAAAACTTACTGCTGACTCTTTCTTCACACCAAGCCCCTCAGCAGCATTCGGGGTTCCTAAGGGAGGTCCGATACTGTAGGAGAGGCTCAATGTGTCGATTGAATCAACAGATTTGTCAGTTGGAGAATGGAGTCAGGTGCTTGTGATTTCCAAGGTTGGTGGGAAGGTGGGAGAGGTCCCAGAACTAGCGAATCAGCTATATCTGTTTGATCTCCGGCTTCCCCGTCGCTCTGCGTGTCTGCTCTCTGTGGTGGTCCTGGCTCCAATGTGCGCACAGCCTAGAGACTAGAAAATGCTAGTGACAGGGGGGAAGGAGGTTCAGAGGAAGAATAAAGGGAGGATGGAAGTGAATTTTAGAAGGAGAGAACAGGTGCAGTGGCTAAACACCGCTTGCGTGAGGGGGTAGGCAAAATGCCCTGAGGGTGCAACAACCACAATCAGGACGAGGCAGAGGGAGGGCGGGAGCAGGTCCGGGCAAGCAAAGGGCCAACGCGGGTGTTCTGATTGTCGTCTTAGCTTAGGCAGTGTTGGTAAAGCGTAGGAAGAACCGCCCCGCCACGGCGGCGGCGCAAGCCGAGAAACGCAGGTGGACGGACGCACAGGCAGCACACGATCAAATCAAACAGAGAAGGTGAAAATATAGAAATTTTGCTAGTCGTAGGGTTGTTTGGAGAGAGATGAAGGTAAAGTCTTTGAGCTATGTCAAAGAGGAACGGAGCGAGTTGGAGGAAGGGTTTTGAATCTTTGAGCTTGAAATGTCAAAGTATTCATAGTAAGGAAGGATGAGCGTATCGTAGGAGAGTTTTTAGTAATAGCAGCAGACAGATTTGAGCTTTTTTGTCAAATTATGAACGGAGACGAGAATGAGATATAGGTTGAGTGGTTTCAGTCTAGAGTTAGGTCAATTTTATTAAGAATTGGATGTCACGGCGTTGGGTATGTTTGATTAGGTTCTGAGAGTTGTGGGTCTTTTAGCTGTGTCAGAGAGAAATGGAGAGAGTTGGAGGAAGAGTTTTGAATCTTTGAGTTTGAAATGTCAAAGTATTCGTAGTGAGGAAGGATGAGTGTATCGTAGGAGAGTTGTTTAGTAATGGCAGGAGGCAGATTTGAGCTATGTCAAATTGTGAACGGAGATGAGAGTGAGATATAGGTTGTTAGGTTTCAGTCTTGAGTTAGGTCGATTTTGGTAAGGTGGCTTTGTCTGGCGGGGGGGGGATGTTGTGTTTGGAGATTGGTTGAGGGAGGGGGGGAGTTTGTGTTTGGGGATTGATGGGGGTGGCGGTTGTATGTTAATTTAAGGTGAATTAAAATTGCTTAAGGGGGGTTGTTGTGTGAGTGTGTATGTGTTTGCATGTAAATGTAAGGGGAGAGAGGGAGGGTTAGGATAATGTTATAAGGTCAGGTATGGTTCGGTTGTCGGGAGGAGGGGGGAGGAGAGGAGAGGAGAAGGGAGGCGAAAGGGGGAAAGGGGGGCTTTGGAGGTTCTTGGGTTAATTTATGGTATGGTAGGATTTCTTAGGAATGATATGTTTTGTGTTGCTAATGAATAGTTGTATTGCGTCATATGTTTTTATTTATTTATTTATTTATTTTATTTATTTATTTATTTATTTTTATTAGGAGGGTCAAAGGGGCTTGTTAGAAAGGTCGGGTATATTAAGTTTTTATTTTGGGAGGATTGTAGGTATCGATTTCTAAGAGGGGTTGTGAGTAAGGTTGGGTGGGTTAAGTTTTTCTTTTGGGAGGATTGTAGGTTTTGATTAGTGATTGGATAGTGAGTTAGCTTTTTTTTTTTTTTTTTTATAGGAGGATTGTGAGTAAGGTTGGGTGGGTTAAGTTTTTCTTTTGGGAGGATTGTAGGTTTTGTTAGTGGTTGGCAGAGTTGGGTTAATTATTGCATTCTCTCTTTCTTGCAGGTATTGTGAGTTCTGGCCCCATTCTTGAGGGAGAGGGTTTGTGTACAGGTACATTGCACCCCTCCCCGACCTTATTGGCTAAGAGAGGCGTTCAATGTCGTCTGCAATTTGGTACCGTTTTTATTAGGTACACCTCTCCGACCTTATTGGCTAAGGGAGGTGCCCATAAAACAGTGTTGGTAACATTCTTGAGGGAGAGGGCTTGCGTAGGCACTGTGGAACTCTCACCAACCTCATTGGCTAAGGGAAACGTACATGTCATTTGAGTTAGTATGGGATGGGTAAGTTAGGTATTTGTTTTGGGAGGAGTGATAGGGTGTGGTTAGTTAATGGTAGAATGGTTATTTTTTATTTTGTGTGGGATTGCTAGTAACGGCTGGGTATGTTAGGTTTTTGTTTTGGGAGGAGTGATAGGGTGTGGTTAGTTAATGGTAGAATGGTTATTTTTTTATTTTGTGTGGAATTGCTAGTAATGGCTGGGTACGTTAGGTTTTTATTTTGGGGGGATTGTTAGGGGGAGTGTTAGTGCAGGTTGAGTGGTTTAGTTATTTATTAATTTATTTATTTTTTATTTTTTTGTCAGAGTGGTCTTGAGTTTGAGTTGGTGGCGTGGGGTTTGGAGTGAGGGGGGGGAGGAGGGAATTGGTCAAGTCAGGTAAGGTTAGGTTGGGTGGGAATTATTGGGTGTGGGGTTGAGAAGAGGTTAGGTTAAGCTTAGTTAGGTTAGGTGGGAATCGTTGGGTGTGGGCTGAGGAGAGGTTAGGTTGATTTGGTTAGGTTGGGTGGGAATCGTTGGGTGAGGGTTAAGGAGAGGCTAGGTTTTAATTTGGGGGGAAATTGTTGGGTGTGGTTATAGGGAAGATATTAATACAAGGGAGGTGGGAGGGGAGTGTTTGGTCTGTTTAGTACTTAAAGATAGAAATTCTGAGGTGCAGGGATGAGGTCTAAATTGTCGAGTGACTGTGAGCGTGGTGGTGGTATGAGTGTTGTGTATGCAAGTGAGGGAAGGGCAGTTACGTGACTGTGTGTGGGGGAGTCGGGAGGTTGAGGGGAGTGTGCTAGGTTCGTGTCGGGGTTGATTTCTGTTTCCTTTGGGGTAGTGCCGTATAGATTTACTTTGATTATTGATTTGGTTGGATGAGTGTATTGTATAATTCTTTTGCTGTCAGGTGTATAGGGAGAAAGGGGGGAGGTGTTCTTCCTCTTTGGTCTAGGGGTCTTGACCACTAGTTCTGTGGGGGGAAGGGCTGCCATTTTATTCTTGGGAGTCTGGGGTGTTAGGGGAGGATCGGGTTTGGTTTGGGTGTTCGTGGTCCGGGAGTTCAACGTAGTCAAGTGGGAGAAGTCGGGTGTAGGCAAGGTCGAGGTGGAGGGGCCGGTATGTTTTGGACTGATTACTTTGGGGGGTGAGGTAATGGTAGAATGGTGAGATAAGTCAGGTGTGGGCATGGCAGAAGTGGAGGGGAGGAGGGAGACAGTGGATTCTCTGGGGGGTGGGGGGGGCATGTTGGTACGGTCGGAGATGGGGGCAGTGGGGAAGATGAGGTCGGGACCGGTTCTGAAGGAGTCAGGAATGTTTATGGTAGGGAGGCCGTTAGCCTTCAAACCCTCAATTACCAGATTTAGAAAAAGTGATCTATTACCGTTGCTTAGGGAATGTGCCAGAAGTATGATGGTGGTGATTTTTGCGTCAGTGTCGGGGGAAGGGAGGGGGGCGGTCAGGTTGTTGGTCCAGCAAGTGCGGGTGGAGAGAGTCGTGGGAGTAGGGAGTGAGTGGTGGGGAGGAGGAGGAGGTGCAGTGGGAGGTGAGGGTAGGCGTAGGCGGGGAGGGAGAGGTGTTGTGCTGTTGTTGAGTCTGATTTGGCACTTGTTGCTGACGGCAGAGTGTGGGCCTTTACAATTGCAGCATCTAGTAACAGTGGCAGTGCAGTTTCTGTATGAGTGGCCTTGATTGGCACATTTTGAACAGGTTAGTGAGTTACTGCAACGGTTGGTGGTATGTCCAAATTGATAGCAGTTGTAGCATTGGTGGACTGGGATGTAGTGTTGGAATTCGATGTTATGTGAGGGGATGATGTTATTGCCGAATTTAATTCCGTTGGATTTCAATTTGATGGCGTCAGTTTGTGTAGCTGTAGTGATTTTCAACATGGGGAGAGTTCCCATCCGGGCTGCATATGTCATTTGGGAGGTGTTGTGTGTGTTGAGTTCTGTCAATAGGTTAGGATTGTCAAGGATATGGGGGATGATTTTTCTACATATGAGGGTGCATTTTGCGCGGTATTCGGGTGAGCTGAGGACCGTTAAGCCATTGTCTTTTAGTTTTTTGTTCAATGCTGGGGAGTGGAATAGGTCGGCGTCTTCGTCATTCTGTACAAATACTTTGATAATGTCGTCATTGGTGAAGGAACGTATTTGGAAGATCAAAGTCAGCTGAAAAATGAGTTAAGCGAGGTCTGTGCACTGTTGGATGGTACGGTCCACTTTGAGTTTAATTGAAGGCATGTTAACTGTTTGAATTGGAGATTTATGGAGATCTCCCCTAACAAATTGTCCCTAATTTCCTGCGCCCCTCACGTAGGGGAGGCCCTGCACTATCACAGAGGTCCCCAGGCGAATCGGCAGGCTGTGCTGACCCCCCGCCCTTCACACAAACACGCACTAGCGAGGTGTGGGGACAGAGGGCGTTTCCAGACGAATACTCCCCTGTACGTCAACTGACAGGGGAATAGGTCCTTTCACGGCACGGAAGATAAAGGTTAGAGGGGTAGAAAAAGGTCTGAAAACTTACTGCTGACTCTTTCTTCACACCAAGCCCCTCAGCAGCATTCGGGGTTCCTAAGGGAGGTCCGATACTGTAGGAGAGGCTCAATGTGTCGATTGAATCAACAGAATTGTCAGTTGGAGAATGGAGTCAGGTGCTTGTGATTTCCAAGGTTGGTGGGAAGGTGGGAGAGGTCCCAGAACTAGCGAATCAGCTATGTCCGTTTGATCTCCGGCTTCCCCGTCGCTCTGCGTGTCTGCTCTCTGTGGTGGTCCTGGCTCCAATCTGGGGCGGCGCCCACGGTTTGGTGGGTGTAGGTGGCGTGCTGTGGACGCAGCGGTAGTATCGTTCATCCAAGGCCGTCCCTCCCTATTGGAGGTGGGGCGTAGCTTGCGGATGACGCATGCGGCACTCGTGGCCAATGAGGAATCTGGTTTGACCAGAAACTCACCTTCAAGCCGCAACTCGAGTATCTCAGGCACAGGACGAAGAGCAGACACAATATAATGAGGTCGCTCACCAGCAAATCCGCAGGAGCAAACCTTCATGTGCTCAAAGCCTACTACACAGCCGCCATCAGATCGCTGGTAGATTACAGTGCTCCAGCACTCATTGGACTGAGAGAAGACCAAATAGCTAAGCTAGAAGTCATTCAAAACAATGCTCTCAGGACCATGCTCGGAGCACCCATGTGGACCAGAATTTGCAATCTGCAAATGGAAACCGAGCTACCACCCCTGGCAGTACGAGTCAAGCAGGTGACAGCCGGTCTCCTCGCCAAAATCTGTAGAACAGACAAGCCCACAGTTGCCAAGATTCGAATCAGTGCCTCCCTCCACCTCGACCACAGAGTGCGAGGGGCCACCTGGTCGCACGAGGCAAGCGAGGTCATCCGACACCTGCAAGCAGATACACTCGTCAAGAACAACCAAGACACACGAGACAATGGTTACGCTGTTCCTCCACCATGGAGCCCTCCACCAGCCACACTCAAATTTACCGACCTAGGCGATAGTAAAGCCAACCTCCAGAAGGAGGACCTCAAAAAAATAACTCTCCAAGCCATAGCCACCGAGACACCGGCTGATGCAGCATCATACTTCACAGACGGCTCGGTGGACCCAAAACATCATAGATCCGGAGCGGCCTTCTACACCCAAGGTCAGACCCTCCAATGGAGACTTTCCAACGACTGCTCCACCCTACAAACAGAACTGGTAGCAATCTCAAAGGCCCTACAACACGCTGCAACACAACACAACAAGTCCGTCATAATTCACACGGACTCGAAATCGGCCATGCAGGCGCTGCAACACAGTCAACCAAGAGACAACGTCCACATCATCACCTCGATCCTCGCACAGCTACAGGAATTCCAAAGCCAAAACCGACCAGTCGTCTTACACTGGATTCCCAGTCATGTAGGGATCGGAGGAAACGACGTGGCAGACGAAGCAGCCAAGGCAGCTACACGTTCTAGTAGCGTACACATCCAAGTTCCAGCAAGTGTGCAACAGATCAAGAATCACCTCAGAAAGACTACCAAGCTCCACATCAAAAAGAGCTTCCTTCATGCACTCAACGCTGGTTCCCAATCAGCCAAATGGTACCTGGCGGCCACAAAAGGGGAACCACCTTTCGCAGACAAGAAAACTCCAAGACAAACCCAAGTCAGCCTTCACCGACTACGACTAGGGTACAAGTGCTCCTGGCAGATGATCGGAAATGACGTCACGGAATGCACCTACTGTCAGGAGCCAGCAGCCAACCCACTTGAACACTGTCTCCTCGATTGCGAGGTCACACAAAGCCTCCGAAACAGAACTCAAATCTCCCAAGAAACACACACAACACCAGCGGCCACTCTAACCCGAAAGGCCCATACAGACCACATTCACCACCTACTCCGGGTCATCACACGATACCCACCACCCAGATAGCTTAGAAAGCATCCTCTCCCAGCAAGTGCGGACCCCAGTTCGGGGGGCGCGCCACTCCGAAGCTGACCACGTCCAAGAGTGGGGGCTGGTGGTAAGCGTCCACTGATCGGGGGTCCGCTCACACTTGCAACCTGCAGTATCCCTCCAATCTGCAGGTGGGAACACCTCCAATCCCAATCCGGTCTGGCTGCTCCTGGAGCTCCAGCCGGAACCACCAAACGGGCCGCCTATAGGCAAAGGCCCGTGTCGGACTACGGTCCGACAATCTATACAACAACAACAACAACCAGGCGCATACAAGATATTTCCTTTCAAGTATAGTTTCTGGATCACCTCACATAGTTCTGATATATTTATCCTTTTTCCAGATCATTGTTCTCATATGATATCTGTGGGAGTTATGTTCGCTACACGCTGACAGACGTAAATAGTATGACCTTCAAACCCTGATCCCCACTTAGTCTTACAGTACACTAGTCCGGCTCAACTGGACTTTAACAGTCATCTTATGTATACCCTGAGTTATCCTTAATGCTATGACCACATACACTTAATATGATATAACTGTACAATACAACACAAGGTCTAGGAACATTGAGTTGTCCTTTATCAATGTTTCCCGTTGTCTGAGGTTCTACAAGCGCGGTGCATTTGAATGTTATATAGCGTAATATGAATTAAATGGGATTTTTAGGAGTGACAATGATGTGTGCAGTACATAGGCATCTTTAGTTGTTTGAATCCCATGCCACATTCTAAGTCTTATAATGTTTGACAGCACCAGTAGTCTTACCTTGAGACAGCTGAGTAGCAAAACAGGCCCATTAGAATAATTTGTGGACTTAGAAGAAAATATAATGGTTGTGGACTTATAAAAATTATTATCCTGTGGACTTCTAAACATTTATTATGTTTGTTGACCGAAACATTTGTTATCCTTTGTTTACTTGGGATAATTTGTGGACTTCGAAAAATGTATTATGTTTGTTGACTTATAAAATATTTGTCGACTCTGAAAAAATTTGGTGTTTGTTGACTTATAAAAAATGTCATGTTTGTGGACTCTGTATATTGTTGACATAGAAATAATTTCAGTGTAACAAACAAAGGCTGAACAACTGGGCCAGCACAACACAAACTGGAATCTACTTAGCCTCAAAGAAAATGGAGGTGGGGTGACTCAAACTGCTTTGAAATCAATGTAAAGTTGCATGTGATATTAAAAGGAATGTGATAACTGCAAATGAGAACAACTTTCGTATCGAATTTGTGTGGATTCCGTCCCATGTTGGAATCAGGCATGTAAGAAAGAAAATGTTTACCACGACCTTGGTCTGTCCAATGCCGTAATTAAAAACATTCAAGTCAGAATCATGATGTGAGAAATGCAGAGAGACCTCACAGTTGTAGCATTAGGCCAGCATAAGGACAGAACCAGACAATGTGATGTAGTCGAATACACACACATCTGGCAAGTTAGTAACACTCAGCATGTAAACTTTGTGATAAAGCATACACTATATTATTGAATGTGACACTGTCAAACACTTCAGGCCACCTGACTTACTGTATCTTGAACTATGTAATTACTTCAGGTGTGCTTCAGGACATTCATCCCAAATTTGATAGCCCACACTCATTAGTCTTCAATTACAACAAGTCTAATAAAACAAAGCATATAATCAATGTCTTTATTTTTCACAACGTAAAGTACAGCCATATTTGGAATACAGAAACTTCTACAAAACGGGATCACCTAGACAGCTGGCGTCGTAGAAAACGGGGGTTTTCGACAAATACAAAATATACCAAAGTTTCCTATTAAATTAGAAAATTTCCCATTTTCTCCAAGTCAACAGAAAACGCCACTTTTTTCCAAAAAAACTCATTATCTTTATTTTTAAAGATAGGTTCTGCCATATTTATATATATAATTAAGTGAAGCGAGCACCTCTAAGTTAGGACATACCTCTAAGTTAGGAAGGTTGGGAGAAGTTGGATGCTGAATGGGTTGTTAAGCAGTCCACAATCTTACCAAACTTTCGTGTGTGAATGAATGCGAAGCATTCATTCAGATACAAAGGGAGCAGCGAATCCCCTGCCCCATTCTAAGTCTGGAAATGTTTGACAGCAACAGTAGTAATACCTTGAGACAGTTTAGTATGGAATTTGTCCCAGGAAGCAGTTTGAAGAACCCTTTGTGAAGTTAGATGAAGTTGCTATGTGTGTGACAATGTTAGTTGTGAGTGAGAAAGAGTTTGACATTGGGTGGGATTGCCTGAAATTGTTCATTGCCTTTTGCTTTGAAAGAAAGAAGAAATAACCCTTGATAAATCCCTGCTGAAGTTGTATGGTGTGTGGTAAAGGGTTGCAATTAAGTGGTGTTGTGTTGCAATTAAGTGGTGTTGTGTTGCAATTAAGTGGTGTTGTGTTGCAATTATGTGGTCTTGTTGTTGCAATTATGTGGTGTTGTTAAAGGCTTGGAATGTAGTCTTACCTTCAGACAGCTGAGTAGTAAAACAGGCCCAGGGAGCAGTTTGAAGAAACCTCTTTGAAGTTGTTTGATGAAGTTGCCATTTCTGTGAAACATTGGGTGTGATTGGCTTAAGTTGTTCCTTTCCTTTATGTTTGAAAAAAAAAGAAATAACCCTTCATAAATCCCTGCTGAAGTTTTATGTTGTGTGGTAAAGGGCTGCAATTATGTGGTGTTGTTTGGAGTACTTTTTTTATCTTCTCCTGTTGATACAGAATTTGCTTGCTTGAGGGTTTTTATAGAACCTTCGATAACCTTTTTACCTAACCTGGGATACTGATGCATGAAGGGTGCCATAATGTTAGGCATCAAAGGGACCAGCGAATCCCATGCCAAATTATAAGTCTTATAATGTTTGACAGTAAAAATTGTTGTTCCTTAAGACAGTGGACAGGACTTAGTCTGATGGTGAGAAATTTCAGACACAGCAGGAGTTGGAAAATGTTTGAACAAGTTGGAAAGTGTCAACACAGCTCAGTTTGTTGTGTAAGTGGACAATTTTGGAGAGAAACAAATATAAGACAGTGCATAGTCCATATAAGAATTGGAATTACGTGCCAAAACCCCCCAAAATTGGAATATTTGGGAAAATTTCTCATTTCAGAAGTTAGATAGTGTTAATTGACCTTCATTTCTGGAAAAAAATATTATATTTGCTTGATGGAATATAGAACCTATTTAACACACCAAAATTCTGAAAAAACCATGAATTTAGAGAGAAATTGGTCAACACATTCCATAACTCGTGAAACTTGTCAAATTACGTGTTCCTCGCAAATCTCTAATTATTAGCAACATTGAAATAAAAAAATCTGAGAGTATGCCTAGTCATTGTGTCACCCTTTTAAGCTTCTTGGGTTTTTTCTATTCATGAATAAGATTTAGGACAGAATTTTGAAAAATTTTCATTTTAGAAGTTATGTCAGGTTAAATGACCTTTTTTTCTGAGAAAAAATATAGGAATTGATGGATAGAATCTAGTACATAATTAACACACAACAAAACTCTGAAAAAACCACGATTTTAGAGAGAAATTGGCCAATACCATCCATAACTCGTGAAACTCGTCAAATTACGTGTTCCTCGCAAATCTCTAAGTATTAGCAAAATTGAAATAAAAAAATCTGACAGTATGCCTAGTCATTGTGTCACTCTTTTAAGCTTTTTTTCCTTTTTTATTCATGAATAAGATTTGGGACAGAATTGTGAAAAAGTTGCATTTTAGAAGTTAGGTCAGGTTAAATGACCTTTTTTTCTGAGGAAAAATACAGGAATTGATGGATAGAATATAGTACATAATTAACACACAACAAAACTCTGAAAAAAACAATAAATTAGTGAGAAATTTGCCAACAGAGTTTTCACGGTAAATTTCGTCAAAAGCCCAAAATTGTACATTTTACCCAAATTTAAAAATAAAAAGATTACAGTCTGTGAAGCATACTTGTAAGTATTATTGCCAAAATAGAGTTTAGGTATGATTATTATTGTGCCAAGAAAGGATATTGTTACGACCGTGTCGTATTTTTTCTATTTTTTTTAATATATAACAATATCTGAAGTACAACCTAAATGAACATAACCCCATCCAGAGTCAATATCTTGAACAAATACAGTATCTAACACAGGGGGTCCGGGGGCGCAGCCCCCGGTTAGCAACTAACCATTTGATTGCATTATCCACGATACCGCGTATTGCATTATCTCTGAGAATAGTTAGCAATTATCCATTTGATTGCATTATCCCAGGTTAAGGGGGGGTTGTGTGTGGTTCCATATCACCAGATTTATTAAAAAACTCTACGGATAAAACACCAAATTTACGCGTCAGGTTAGCGGAGTAGAGTCAGTATTACCTCTACTCCGCGAGAGCTACCACTACCAAGAGCATCCGGTGTTTTATCTCTGAAGTCATTGTCCTATCTCAATTCATATCCGGTCTGAAACTCTACGCACACACAACCCACATACTGTCCTAGTATTCATGTACGGACTTGCACCAACCTGTACTGTTGCGTATATATTATGGATGTTACATATTATGTAGAAGTAAAGGGTATTAATCCCGAATAAAGATAA
>NW_024731751.1:0-6720 GCF_018991925.1 Homarus americanus | reverse complement strand
ACCAGGGAGTGTCAGTGGCCTGGGAGTCTCAAAGGTGTACCTGAGAGACGGAAGGTACTGGGAGTCTCAGAGGTGAAACCAGGAGTGTCAGAGGAGTACCTGGGAGTGCCAGAGGTACCTGGGAGTACGGGAGGTGTACCTGGGAGCATGGGAGGTGGGAGCATTGAAGTGTACCTGGGAGGTCGGACGTACCTAGGAGTGTCAGAGGTACCAGGAAATGTCATTGGGAGTACCTGGGAGTGAGAGGTACCTGAGCAGTTCAGAGGTGTACCTAGGAGGTCAGTGGACATGGGAGTCTCGAAAGTGTACCTGGGAATATCGGAGGCACTGGGAGTGTCAGAGGTGTTCCTGGAGTGTCGGAGGTGTACCTGAGTGCAGGGAGTACCTGGGATTGTCAAGGGTGTACCTGCAGTGTCAGAGGTGTACCTTGGAGTGTCTGAGGTACCTGGGAGTGTCAGAGGTGTACTTGGGAGTGTCGGAGGTGTACCTGGGAGTGTGAGAAGTGTACCTGGGAGAGTCGGAGGTGTACCTGGGAGTGTCGGAGGTACCTGGTGTCAAGGGTACTGGGGAGTGTCATAGATACCTGGGAGTGTCAGAGGTGTATCTGGGAGTGTCGGACGTGTACCTGGGAGGTCAGAGGTGTACCAGGAATGTCGGGGAGCACTTGGGAGGCCAGAGGTGTACCTGGGAGTGTCAAAGGTGTACCTGGAGTGTCAGAGGTGTACCTGGGAGGCCAGAGGTGTACTGGGAGGTCGGAGGTGACCTGGGAATGTGAGAAGTGTACCTGGGAGTGTTGGAGGTGTACCTGGGAGTGTCGGAGGTGTACCTGTCATTGGCAGCGTGTACCTGGGAGGTCAGAGGTGTACCAGGAATGTCAGTGAGTACCTTCAAAGGTGTACCTTGAGGTCAGAGGTGTACCTGGGAGTGTCAGAGGTGTACTGGGGAGGTCGGAGGTACCTGGGAATGTGGAGAAGTGTACCTGGGAGGTTGGAGGTGTACCTGGGAGGCACGGGAGGTGTACCTGCTTGGCTGGCAGCGGTGGGCACCTGGGAGTGTCAGAGGTGTACCAGGGAATGTCAGTGGAGTACCTGGGAGTGTTTTCACCTGGGGAGGTCAGAGGTGCCCTGGATTGTCAGAGGTGTACCTGGGAGTGTCAAAGGTGTACCTGGAGCACAGAGGTGTACCTGGGAGGCCAGAGGTGTGCACCTGGGAGAGCCGGAGGCACTGGAGTCAAGGAGACACTGGGATTGTCAGAGGCACCTGGCAGTGTCAGAGGTGCACCAAAGTGTCAGAGGTGCACCTGGGAGGCTGGGAGGTGTAACTGGGAGTGTCGGAGGTGTGTCTGGGAGGTGAGAATTGTACCCAGAGTGTCAGAGGTGTACCTGGGGAGTGTCGGAGGTGTACCTGGGAGTGTCAGAGGTGTACTGGGATGTCAGAGGTGTACCTGGGAGTGTCATGGTGTACCTGGGAGTGTCTGAGGTACTGGGAGTGCCAGAGGGGGTGTTTTAGGGAGGAAGGTAGAGGCACTTGGAAGTGTCAGAGGTGCACTTGGAGTGTCCCAGGTGTACCTGGGAGTGTTCTGAGGTCTACCTGGCAGCAGCCTGATGTGTACCTGGCAGTGTTCGAGGTGTAACTGCCAGTGTCAGTGGTAAAAATGGGAGGTTGGGGCGGTGCACCTGGGAGTGTCAGAGGTGTACCTGGGAGGCCGAGATGTACCTGGGAGGTCAGAGGTACCTGGGAGGTCAGAGGTACCTGGGAGTGTCAGGAGGTACCTGGGAGGCCTGGAGACAGCCTGGAGTGTCAGGAGGTGTATCTGGGAGGTTGACGTGGTACCAGGGAGTGTCAGAGGTGTACCAGGGGTATGTCAGTGGAGAACTCCAGAGGCCGGGGAGGTACCGGGAGGTTGGGGAGGTGTACCTGGGTGTGTCAATGGTGTACCTGGGAGTGTCAGAGGTGTACCTGGAGTGTCAGAGGTGTACCTGGGCGTAACAGAGGTGTACCTGGGAGTGACAGCGGTGTACCTGGGAGGCCGGAGGTGTACCTGGATTGTGAGAAGTGGCACTGGGAGTGTCGGCGGTGTACCTGGGAGTGTCGGAGGTGTACCTGGGAGGCTGGAGGTGGCTGGGAGTGTCAGAGGTGTACCTGGGAGGCCTGAGGGTACCTGGGAGTGTCAGAGGTGTGCCTAAGAGTGCCGAGGTGCACTTGGGAGTGCTCGGGAGGTTTGGAGTGTCTGAGGTGTACCTGGGAGTGTTCAGGTGTACCTGGCAGTGTTCGAGGTGTACCTGGCAGTGTCTGAGGTAACTGGCAGTGTCAACAAAGTGTGTACCTGGGAGTGTCACAGCAATCTGCCAAAGTTAGAGGTGTATCAGGAGGTCAGAGGTGTATCTGGGAGTGTCAGAGGTGTACCTGGGGAGTGTCAGTGGTGTACCTGGGAGTGCCTGAGGTGTACCTGGAGAGCCAGAGGTGTACCTGGGAGTGTCAGAGATGTACCTGAAGCGGTGTATTGGGAGCAAATGGACGTGTACCTGGGAGTGTCAGAAGGTACCAGGGCCAGGAGTACCTGATTGTCAGAGTGTGTACTGGCAGTGTCAGAGGTGTACCTGGGAGTAAGGAGGAGTACCAAGGAGTGTTGGAGGAATACCCAGTAGGAGTGTCAGGAGGTGTACCTGGGAGTGTCAGAGGTATTCTGGGAGCAAATGGACGTACCTGGGAGGTCAGAGTGTACCAGGAATGCTCAGGAGTACTTGGGAGTGTCAGAGGTACCTGGGAGTGTCAAAGGTGTACCTTGAGGCGTCAGAGGTGTACCTGGGAGTGTCAGAGGTGTACTGGGGAGTGTCGGAGGTGCACCTGAACGTGGAGAAGTGCAATCTGGGAGTGTTGGAGGTGTACCTGGGAGTGTCGGAGGCACCACATTGGCAGCGGCAACCTGGGAGGCCAGAGGTGTACCAGGGAATGTCAGTGGAGCACCTGGGAGTGTCAAAGGTTTAGCCCTGGGAGGTCACAGGAGGTGTACCTGGGATTGTCAGAGGTGGTACCTGGGAGTGTCAAAGGTGTACCTGGGGAGTGTCAGAGGTGTACCTGGGAGTGTCAGAGGTGTACCTGGGAGCAAGCCGGAGGTGTACTCAGAGTGTCACAGAGTACCTGGGATTGTCAGAGGTGTACCTGGTGTCAGAGGTACCTGGGGTGTCAGGAGGTGTACCTGGGAGTGCCGAGGTAACTGGGAGGTTTGAGGTGTACCTGGGAGGAGAATTGTACCTGGGAGTGTCAGGTGTACCTGGGAGTGTCGGAGGCACCTGGGAGTGTCAGAGGTGGCTTTGGAAGTCAGAGGTGCCTGGGAGTGTCAGCGGTGTACCTGGGAGTGTCTGAGGTGTACCTGGGAGTGCCAGAGAGGTGTGCCTAGGAGTGGTCAGAGGCGCACTGGAAGCAACAGAGGTGCACCTGAGTGTCCCAGGTGTACCTGGGAGTGTCTCGAGGTCTACCCGGCAGCAGCCCGGATGTGCACCTGGCAGTGTTCGAGGTAACCGGCCAGTGTCGAAGTGGTGTGGCCGTGGGAGGTCAGCGGTGCACCTGGGAGTGTCAGAGGTGTACCTGGGAGTGTCAGAGATGGGCCTGGGAGTGTCAGAGGTACCTGGGAGTGTCAGAGGTGTACCTGGGAGCCAGAGGTGTACCTGGGAGGCCGGGGAGATGTACCTGGAGTGTCAGAGGTATTTGAGCAATGGACGTACTCAGGAGTGTCAGAGGTGTACCAGGGTATGTCAGTGGAGAACCTGGGAGTGCCGAGGTGTACCTGGAGTGTCAGGAGGTGCACCAGGTGCTCAACAGTACCTGGGAGTGTCAGAGGTGTACCTGGGAGTGTCAGAGGTGTACTCAAGGTGTCAGAGGTACCTGGGAGTGACAGCGGTGTGTCTTGGGAGTGTCGGAGGTGCACCTGGATTGTGGAGAAGTGTACCTGGGAGTGTCGGCGGTGTACCTGGGAGTGTCGGAGGCACCCGGGAGGTCAGAGGTGTACTTTGGGAGTGTCAGAGGTACCTGGGAGTGTCTGAGGGGCACCTGGGAGTGTCAGAGGTGTGCCCAGAGTGTCAGGAGGCACCCTTGGGAGTGTCAGAGGTTTGGAGTGTCTGAGGTGTGCCTGGGAGTGTCTGAGGTGTACCTGGCAGTGTCTGGAGGTGTGCCTGGCAGTGTCTGGAGGTGCACTGAGTAGTGTCAGCGGTGTACTGAGCAAGCCACAGCAACGGTGCAGAGGTGCATCAGGGAGGTCAGAGGTACCTGGGAGTGTCAGAGGTGTACCTGGGAGGTTAGTGGTGTACTGGGAGGCCGAGGTACCTGAGAGCTGGTGAGGTGTACCTGGGAGGCCAGAGATGTACCTGGGAGTGTCAGGGAGGTGTATCTGGGAGTGTCGGACGTGTACCTGGGAGGCTCAGAAGTGTACCAGGGAATGTCAGTGAGTACCTGATTGCTCAGAGGTGCCTGGCAGTGTCAGGAGGTACCTGGGAGGGCAGGGAGAGTGCCTGGCGAGGCCAGAGGAATACCCAGGAGTGTCAGAGGTACCTGGGAGTGTGTCAGAGGTGTATCTGGGAGGCCGGACGTGCCTGGGAGGCCAGAGGTGTACCAGGGAATGTCAGTGGAGTACTTGGGGAGGCCGAGGTACTGGAGTGTCAAAGGTGTACCTTGGAGTGTCAAAGGTGTACCTGGGAGTGCTTGGGAGGTGTACTTGGGAGTGTCAGAGGTGTGCCTGGGAATGTGAGAAGTGTACCTGGGAGTGAGGTGTACTGGGAGGCTGAGGCACTGGGTTACAGCAGCGGTGCACCTGGGAGGCCAGGAGGTGTACCAGGGAATGTCAGTGGAGTACCTGGGAGTGTCAAAGGTTTACCTGGGAGGTCAGAGGTGTGCCTGGGACTGTCAGAGGCAACCTGGGAGCAAGTCAAAGGTGTACCTGGGAGTGTCAGGAGGTGCACCTGGGAGGCCAGAGGTGTGGGAGTGTCGGAGGTGTACCTGGGAGTGTCACAGAGCACCTGGGATTGTCAGAGTGTGCACCTGGCAGTGTCAGAGGTGTACCTGGGGGGTGTCAGGAGGTACCTGGGAGGTCAGAGGTGTAACTGGGAGTGCCGGAGGTGTACCTGGGAGTGTGTGGAGAATTGTACCTGGGAGTGTCAGAGGTGTACCTGGGAGTGTTGGAGGTACCTGGGAGTGTCAGAGGTGTACTTGGGAGTGCCGAGGTACCTGGGAGTGTCAAGGAAAACCTGGGAGTGCCTGAGGTGTGCCTGGAGCAAAGCAGAGGTGTGCCTAGGAGTGTCAGAGGTGCATTCTGAAGTGTCAGAGGTGCACTTGAGTGCCCCAGGTGTACCTGGGAGTGCCTGAGTTCACCTGGCAGTGTCTGGATGTGTACCTGGCAGTGCCTGGAGGTGTAATCGCCAGTGTCAGCGGGTGGGCAGCTGGGAGTGTCGGGGCAGGCACCTGGGAGTGTTATTAGAGGTGTACCTGGGAGTGTCAGGAGATGTACCTGGGAGTGTCAGAGGTGGCACCTGGGAGTGTCAGGAGGTGTACCTGGGAGGTCAGAGGTGCCTGGGAGTGTCAGGAGATGGGCCCTGGGAGTGTCAGAGGTGTATCTGGGAGCAAGTCGGACGTGTGTACCCAGAGTGTCAGAGGTGTACCAGGGTATGTCAGTGGAGCAACCTGGGAGGCCAGAGGTGTACCTGGGAGTGTCAGAGGTGTACTCTGGGTGTGTCAATGGTGTACCTGGGAGTGTCAGAGGTGTACCTGGGAGTGTCAGAGGTGTAACCTGGGCGTGTTTGGGAGAGGTGTACCTGGGAGTGACAGTGGTGTACCTGGGAGTGTCGGAGGTGTACCTGGGATTGTGAGAAGTGTACCTGGGAGTGTTTATGGTGTACCTGGAGCAATGGAGGTGCACCTGGGAGTGTCAGAGGTGTACTTGGGAGTGTCAGAGGTGCACCTGGGGAGTGTCTGAGGGCACCTGGGAGGCCAGAGGTGTGCCTAAGAGTGTCAGGAGGCACGGGGAGTGTCAGGAGGTTTGGAGTGTCTGGAGGTGTGCCCTGTGGGAGTGTCTGAGGCACCTGGCAGTGTCTGGAGTGTACCTGGCAGTGTCTGGGAGGTGTAACTGGCAGTGTCAGCGGTGTACCTGGAGTGTTGGCGGTGCACCTGGGTGTGTTAGGAGGTGTATCAGGGAGTGTCAGAGGTGTACCTGGGAGTGTCAGAGGTGTACCTGGGAGTGTCAGTGGTGTACCTGGAGTGTCAGAGGTGTACCTGGGAGAGCCGGGGAGAGGTGTACTCTGGGAGGTCAGAGATGTACCTGGGAGGCCAGAGGTGTATCTGGGAGGTCGGACGTGTACCTGGGAGGTTGTGAAGTGTACCAGGGAATGTCAGTGGGAGTACCTGGGATTGCCACAGAGGTGTACCTGGCAGTGTCAGAGGTGTACCTGGGAGTGTTAGAGGAGTACCAAGGAGCGTCAGAGAATACCTAGGAGTGTCAGAGGTGCACCTGGGAGTGCCAGAGGTGTACCCAGGAGGCCGGAGGTTTGCCTGGGAGTGTCAGGAGTTGTACCTGGGAGTGCCGGAGGTGGACCTGGGAGTGCTCAGAGGTGTACCTGGGGAGCATCAGGAGGTGTACCTGGGAGACGGAGGTGTACCTGGTAATGTCAGAGGTATACCCAGGAGTGTCAGTGAAGTACCTGGGGAGTCTCCAAAGGTGTACCTGAGAGTATC
>NW_024731750.1:0-12791 GCF_018991925.1 Homarus americanus | reverse complement strand
TATTGACTTAAGGGGAGGTGGGGGGTGAGAGGCGTGGCCTAGAATGGCGGACAGGTGTAACGCTTGTCATTAATTAATAAAGAGCTTGTAAGCTGGTAAGATTAATTCGTCGAGGAATACGTCTCCTTTGTGAGTCAGCTTATTCACAACTTGATAACTCGGTTAAGAGAGATGTTTCCAGAATTTGCTAACCATGTTAACAAGTTTAGCTAAGACGGTGACTATCGTGAAAGACTTTGGCTCCTCCTCGATAAAATAAAGTCAACTTGTTATCTCAGCGTTCATGTAGAGCGGGGAATCATTAGTTTAGGCACAGCCGGTGTTTCGCATAGTGTATGTGTCTTAATATTGGCATAGTTTATGTGAGTATATGTTTGTTAGCATAGCATGTGTGTCTCAGTGTTGACATGCCGAGTATATCTCAGTTTTGGCATAGCGTGTGTAGTGCATTCCAGAGGCAGGCGAAGATTTACACCCTCAACTGACTGGGTTTCGTGTGTATTCCACTACAACAACGAGCATTGCCCAGCGTGCTTGTTCAGTTTACCTTCATCGCTCTTTAATACGTGGGAACAACATAAGAGGCGGTTTTCTGTACAGTCTTACAACACCAGTGACGATCAATCCTGTGTCGTCCAGGGCAGAGTTGGATCCTGACATCAATTATACAGACATTCCACTCCACCAATTCTATTTATCTCATTCCACTCTTAGGTAAGGTGGATCAAAGGGTATAGAAATCTAGAAGGGTGAAATAACATTGGTGGAAAGCTAGAGTGGAAACCGACAGGAAAATACCTCCCCGTCCCCACAAAAATATTTAACACACGGGTAGAAAAATCAACACACATTGTATATATCCTGACTTTACACATGTAGTATACCAAGTGAATCTATAACACCCACGGAGATTCACAACACTTCAAACTAAACTAGCTTACAAAGCCTAACGTGTCCTTAATTAGATCAGGTTGGGTACAGTGATTCTATTTCATCAGGTGAGGGTTGGGAAGCCTTGTGTTCTTTCGTTAAAGGACCAGCTTGTTACCTATGCCTGTAAACCTTTTTATAAAACACAATTATGATTAGATTAGGTTAGGTTAGGTTAGGATAGGTTAAGTTAGATTGGGTGAAGTATGGTTAATCCGTGAATTAAAACAAAATTTTTTAATCTTCGTTTCGTTAATCTGACAATTTATTTTCGTGGGAGTATCAACAGCAAGAAGCACCAGGGTTGTATGCAGAGATGGGGGCTACAAGCATAATGAATTAACGAGCTTCAAACACTAAACAACCTTGAATGACAGACCACAAACGACACAATCTCTTCCCCTGATAACACCAATTACTAGAAAAAAAAATATACCAGATTAAACTCTTCTTATACACAGGAAGAGCCAAGAGTGTTTAAAGGAAGTTAGTTTGATTTTCTATAATATCAGTAATATCGATTCTAACATTACAAAGTTGTTTATCCGTCAAAGACTTTTTATGCATTTTTATAATTTTATATTTATTCCCCGATATCCTGAGTATGTCCATTCGTGTGTTCGTTTCCGTGCATGATCATGTGTTATTGTGTTCGTGTGTCGTCCGTAGGTTCGTGTGTTCATCTTTCTAGGAAGGAAGTTTAACCCTGACAGCTTGAATAAAGGACCCTGGCCAAACTCTGTACCTGACATGACCCAACCTAACCTAAACACAATTTAAACTAAACTGAACACGACTAAACCATGCTGCTATCTATCTAAATTTTGTCAAGCTCAAATAATCCTTGTCACCACTGTCATACACCAATCAACCTACAGTCATACACCCATCAACCCACAGTCATACACCCACCAACCCACAGTCATACACCCACCAACCCAGTCATACACCCATCAACCTACAGTCATACACCCACCAACCCACAGTCATACAGCCACCAACCCACAGTCATACACCCATCAACCCACAGTCATACACCCATCAACCCACAGTCATACACCCACCAACCCACAGTCATACACCCATCAACCCACAGTCATACACCCATCAACCCACAGTCATACACTCATCAACCCACAGTCATACACCCACCAACCCACAGTCATAAACCCACCAACCCACAGTCATACATCCATCAACCCACAGTCATACACCCACCAACCCACAGTTATACACCCATCAACCTACAGTCATACACCCATCAACCCACAGTCATGTACACCTACCAACCCACAGTCATACACCCACCAACCCACAGTCATACACCCACCAAATCCCACAGTCATGCACACCCACGAACCCACAGTCATACACCCACCAACCCACAGTCATACACCCACCAACCCACAGTCATGGTTACACCCATCAACCTACAGTCATACACCCATCAACCCAATAGTCATACACCCACCAACCCACAGTCATACACCCACCAACCCAGTCATACACCCATCAACCCACAGTCATACACCCATCAACCCACCCATCAACCTACAGTCATACACCCATCAACCCACAGTCATACACCCACCAACCCACAGTCATACACTCACCAACCTGCAGTCATACACCCACCAACCCACAGTCATACACCCACCAACCCACAGTCATACACCCACCAACCCACAGTCATACATCCATCAACCCACAGTCATACACCCACCAACCCACAGTCATACACCCACCAACCCACAGTCATACACCCACCAACCCACAGTCATACACCCACCAACCCACAGTCATACACCCACCAACCCGCAGTCATACACCCACCAACCCGCAGTCATACACCCAACAACCCACAGTCATACACCCACCAACCCACAGTCATACACCCACCAACCCACAGTCATACACCCACCAACCCGCAGTCAAACACCCATCAACCCACAGTCATACTCCCACCAACCCACAGTCATACACCCATCAACCCACGATCATACACCCACCAACCCACAGTCATACACCCATCAACCCACAGTCATACACCCACCAACCCACAGTCATACACCCACCAACCCACAGTCATACACCCAGCCTCTGTATCTGACTTTACCTGACCTGACTTAACCAGATCCAATCAAGAAACCCATTATTTTTCACCTCTATTACACCTTGAAGCAGGTATTGAGGCCACCTGACCTGACCTCAATTACTCTGCAGTATTCCCAAGGCATCTGACCACCTCTGCTAGCGTATTCGGTACACCTAACATGACATGACCTGACCTGGCCTGGCCTGACCTCCAAGAACGAGAAAATATACCCAAGATCTATTTAAATCTATCCCAGAAATTTAAACCTTCAATATATTTGTTTTTAGTTCATTGGTTATGTCTTTGTTTTGCTCTTGTGTTTACGGTTCTTGTTTATGAATTAAAGAAACGATAAGAGAATCCAGCCTGTCAAACTTCTACTGATAATCACAACTCGAATTATGCAACTGAAGAACAACAACAACAATAAAAAGAACAAGAACAAAAAGAACAGCAGGATATAATTCCTATAGAACCTCATGACTAGTTTATTAATGCCTTAAGAAACACTAACAACAATCCTCAGCCAACACGGACCTACAAAACATCAACAAGGTGACGACAACAACAGCTCAAACGCTCCAGCTTAACACCTACAAATTTCCGGGAGTTTAGTGTCGTTACATGAAACAAACACGGCGGCGAGTCCTACAGCTACACACTGTAATGGTCGGCGGAGCAAAGGACGAGACAGCGACGCGTACTCATTGGTGGAGCTTTAATAACAACAGCATGTGGTAACTAGGAGATGTGTGTGTGTTGTGAGGTAGTGAAGGACCACAACATCTCACGTTTTGTGTTACACGTCAAAGACTGAACAATGTGAAGCAGCGGCCCTCCCCCCACACCACGCTGCCTGTAGTAACACCACCGTTAATTAAGGACAAAACGGTACAATATGGAGGTGGGGGGTGGTGTGTGGACAAGGCACGAGAGAGCGGCCTTGTTAATATGATGGTCACCAGACACGGCCAACACCAGGTGGCGGGTGTAGCTCTTCCTGCTGAATAAAAACCAAGAGCGAGTTTGACGACGCTACACGAACATCGTCCTCAAGGGGGACATCTTGGACTCGAGTGTGAGAGATAGAGACTCCCAAACAATCAAACACGTCTGGTTAATTCCTTCACTTTTATATAAGAACACATTCGTCTTCAACTAAACACGATTTCTTTTCAACTTCTCCTAAAAATATTCCTCTTCGACTCCAAGGCTGAAATTCGAGTCCCACTTGAAACGAATAAAATAAAATATATGTGAAGAGAAAATGTAAATAGTGTGTTTGACTGTGTGAGGCTGATGGAAGCAACACTAATTATGCTGTATAATGGGTTGTGTTCAGTAAGGTCAGAGTGATTAGTGGCGCGCGCCATCAGAGTGCCACGCCACTTCCCGCCTACTATACACGCCCCTACACCCACCACGCCTCCCTCTTGCCCAACTCAACACGCCCACTTAGCTACCCCTACACGCCCCTTACCCTCCCCCACCATATACCACGCCCCCTGCTGCCCACCCCTTACGCGCCCCCACCCCTCCACACCACGCCCACCCACTCATCGTACACTAATAAGGTGATAAGATTACCTCATCATGACACTGGTGTGAATCAGCATCAGGAACTCACCTTCCCCTGCATCAAGGTGCCCACCCTCACCCACCCTACCTGGTAGCCATTCACCTGCGTATTATACCACCTGACACGGGAAATCACACACACACGGGATGACACGGTCGAACACAGTGCTTGTAAGGTAAATAGAAGCCAGCCTTAATGGGTCCCAACCTTAAACTATTTGGACTGAGGCCCATTAGTATTGAGAGCCGTCAGGATTGGGACTCATTAGGACTGAGGCCTATTAAGACTGGAACCATTAGGCCTGTGGTATCTTTGGACTGAGGCTCATTAGGACTGAGAACCATTGGAAATGTGACCCATTAGAATTGGGGCCCATTAAAACTGGGACCCAATAGGACTGGGGCCCATTAGGACTAGGGTCCATTTGGACAGGGGTTCATTTGATAAGATGCCCACCTAGTAAAAGTGCAAAAGAGGGCATGCAAGATTATTCTCTCCCCTTCCTACTCCACATATCAAGAAGTGCTCAACACACTGACCCTTTCGACTCTCACTGACCATCACCACGACCTCATCTGCAAATTTGGTAAGAAGCTTCTACACCATCCTCGACACCGGCTCCTACTACCACCTGAGATCACTAGCCCGAGAATTGCTGTTTGACACCACAACCGCATCCAGCCCATACGTGCACGAACTAATCGCTATAAGAACAGCCCAGTCCCAACCATTGTAAAAATTATCAATAACTTGCAATAAACCAGTGTATTCACTCCCAGTAAATACTACTTCTTGCACTGTCACTATGTTGAAATGCACTGTAGTTTGACCTTTTCCCCATCTAGTTATTATATATCTTATTTGTATCACTTATGTTACTTGTATATTATTTGTAATTCGAAACCCATTCCCCAAATATGTAACTGTACATTTTCAGCCTTCTGGCTGCCAAGCTCTTTCAATAAACCGTTAATTATTATTATTATTATTATTACACTTAATTCTACCAGTTGAATCACAGGTGATGGCCGTCAGCCACGGTAGTTGAACACCAACTCAAAACAAGGGTTCGACTCCCTAATGAGAAAAATGTCCAATAAACAACATTTCAGGTCGAGTTGTTTACATATTGAATGGGGACGGCCATCTTGTTTCCCTTTTTCACCGGGGGATTCTGCCGGCCGGTGTCACGACATGGCCGCCGGAGCCCATATAGCCCCTTTGTTACTACTGCTGCCGGATACACCTGTGTTGTAACCATAGGTGTATCCGGCACCTATACACACCCGCCTCGAAGTCAGGTGTAACCACCACCTGTACACGCCTGTACATCACACACCACAACACCTTCCACACTCCCAACCAAACTTAAAGCAATTATTATATATCTATAGTGTAACTAACTACACATTACAATACACTGAAATAACGAAACAAAAATATATTCAGAATCTAAGAGAAGTATAGGAGAATAATCCTTAAATACAAACTCTATAAAACTTAATCTTGGTTGCACCGCATTTTTTTCAGTAAGACAATATATATAATTACATTGGGCAGTCCATTACCACAAATTACACTGATAAACGGTACGTAATGGATACTGAATTACAAGTCTCATAACTAAGTCTGGCTAAAACAGTGGTAGACATTGTTTAGACATAAGCCAGTTGACCGCTGAGGTGAACATTAAACTAGTATGATTAAAATAGCAACCAATGATTTGAAGATTAATTAATGCAAATGTGAAATACCTAAGAGAATAGCAAATAAATGAAATACACCAACGAGATAAATAAATAAGAATGAATGGAAAATTATTGAACAATAAAATGAAAATAAGAAAACGAATAAACAGTAAAATGAAAATAAGTAAGAATAAAAAAAAATAACAATTACTACAATAAAACTAAATAAAACAAAATAAACAGAAAAGAATGAGAAACACAATAAATAAATAACACAGCAACACAAACAACATCATTTACTGTGTTACTTCACATCAACGTGTCCAACATTTGTCTTGACTCCATTTTCGTGAATATAATTAAGTCAAACATCATAACACACATCCCGGTAAAAAAAAAACACCAACGACAACAATAAATAAATAAACATTAAAAATAAATTCAATATATTTTCCCTAAGATTTTTTTATTACGAAGTCACGGCAAAAAGTTTGTATACGAATCTTCCTCAACATAATGCGGGGAAGCAGTTCTTTCACCACAGTTATACTCGTAGGTTATACTGTAGAGATCCCCGTGTTCAGAATACAGAGCCACTTATTGACGGTACAGTTACAGCCATTTATTGACGGTACAGTTACAGCCACTTATTGACGGTGCAGTTACAGCCACTTATTGACGGTACAGTTACAGTCCAAACTTCTTGTACACTTGGGGGCGGTTGACAACATGTGAACGCTGCTTGCATTATAAATTGTCAGAATAAAAAACTAAAAAAAAAAATCCGATACAAAGAAAAAACTGAGTAAATTAATGTTAAAATATCAATCTACCTTACCTACATCACCTCCTTAAGTAGATGGTATATTATCCAGCATGTCCAGGGAATACCTGAGGCACCGACTCTATTCAGAGATAGTGAAGAAAACAAATTAAGTGAGATAGTAGTGACTAGTAACGATGTTAGTAAGCAAATAGACAAACTAAAGCCTAATAAGTCACCTGGTTCCGATGAGATATTTGCCAGAGTATTAAAGGAATGTAAGGAAGAGCTTAGTATGCCCTTAGCAAAGTTGTTTAACATGTCATTAAAAACAGGTGTAGTACCAGAATCCTGGAGGATAGCGAATGTAATACCGATTTTCAAGAAGGGGGATAGATCGCTATCCTCTAACTACCGCCCAATCAGCCTAACATCAATAGTAGGCAAATTACTGGAAGCAATCATTTCAAACTCTATTCGAAATCACCTGGAGAAGCACCGATTGATCAATGATTCCCAGCATGGCTTCACAAGTGGACGTTCTTGCCTAACTAATCTATTAACATTCTTTTCATCAGTTTTCGAATCGGTGGACGAGGGGCACAATTATGATGTGGTTTATCTCGACTTTAGCAATGCCTTCGACAGAGTCCCCCACGAAAGACTAATTAGAAAGGTAGAAGCTCATGGCATCAAAGGTGACATCCTTAAATGGATTAGGGCGTGGTTACAGGACAGGAAACAGCGAGTGAGCATTAGCCGCACTAAGTCCCATTGGAGCAACGTCACAAGTGGAGTTCCCCAAGGCTCAGTACTTGGACCACTATTATTTATTATATACATAAACGACATAGATATCGGCATTGACAGCAACATAAGTAAATTTGCTGATGACACTAAAATAGGACGTGTTATCAAATCTGACGAGGACTCGGCAAAACTACAGGAAGATCTAAACAAATTTTTCGAATTGTCTGAAAAATGGCAGATGAAATTCAACGTCTACAAATGTAAAGTACTCAGTATAGGAGATGTAAACAGGGAAACCAGATACCAGATGAACAACGATGCCATAGAGAAATCCGACTGCGAGAGAGATTTAGGAGTAATGATAAGTAGGAACCTTAAGCCAAGTAAACAATGTGTTTTTGCTCGTAACAAGGCTAATAAAGTACTTGGGTTCATACAAAGGAGTGTTAGTTACAAGACTAGCGAGGCCATCCTAAAACTGTATCTTGCTCTTGTGAGACCACACCTGGATTACGCAGTTCAGTTCTGGTCACCGTATTACAGAATGGATATAGAATCCTTGGAAAGAATTCAGAGGAGAATGACAAGACTAATCCCGGGCATTAGGAACCTTGAGTATAGAGACAGGTTAAAGCTTCTTAATTTGCACTCCATTGAGAGACGTAGAGCGAGGGGCGACCTGATAGAGGTGTATAAGTGGAAGGCAGGGCTAAACAAAGGTGACATTACAAAGGTACTCAAACTATCCAACCAGGAGCGAACTCGTAACAATGGTTTTAAATTAGACAAATTTAGATTTAGGCGTGAAATAGGTAAACACTGGTTTGGAAACAGAGTAGTGGATGAATGAAACAAGTTACCAAATATCATCATTAACTCGAATACGCTGAATTGCTTCAAACATAGGTTGGATGCTCATATGAGCAATAGGGGTTGGGTGTAAACGGGACTGCCCAGTATGGGCCAATAGGCCCGCTGCAGTTTCCTCCATTCTTATGTTCTTATGTTCTTATGTATTGTCTAAATAATACAGTATAATTGGTTATTTTACTTCAATTATGACCTTGTGTGATAATAGGACATAGTACCATAATAAACCTTTTCTCGAACTGTTAAATAACTCAACAAAAATAATAATAATCCATTCTAAACAACTGATTATCAGACGTAGATGTCATAATTCAGCTCATCATAATTATCCATACACTCTCGTGTATAAATTCCACCGTCAAAATTTGTATTGTCGGAAGAAGTTTTACTGTCTGAATGTCTGTCTAATTCTACAAAAACTCTCCGTTAGTATCCGTCTATTTCCTCTGTTACCTCATCACTTAAGAGTATTACAAAATATTACCACTGACTGTAACACCTGATGTGCACTGTGCATACTCATATTTATAATCCTGTGTATTTTGTAACTGAAAGAAAATACAGGTACAGGAATATTTAGTTACTCTTGCGGTATACAAAATCATACATCTATCTATCTATCTATCTACTGTATCTATCTATCTATCTATCTATCTACTGTATTTATCTATTTATATCAATTTTATTAACTCACCTGTACCATTAATCATCAGTATATTTATCTTAATCTTCTTCCCATTTTGATTTATTCCTCTTAACAATGTATGTATCTACACCCACAAACATACCTACTATCCACTCTCAAACACCCACAAACAAACCTACTATCCACTCCCTATACCCACAAACATACCTACTATCCACGCCCTACACCCACAAACATGCCTACTATCCACGCTCTACACCCACAAACATACCTACTATCCACGTTCTACACCCACAAACACACCTACTATCCACGCCCCACACCCACAAACAAACCTACTATCCACGCCCCACACCCAAAACAAACCTATTATCCACGCCCCACACCCACAAACAAACCTACTATCCACGCCCTACACCCACAAACAAACCAACTATCCACTCCCTACACCAACAAACAAACCTACTATCCACTCCCTACACCCACAAACAAACCTACCATCCATGCCTCACACCCACAAACAAACCTACTATACACGCCCCACACCCACAAACAAACCTTCTATCCACGCCCTACACCCACAAACAAACCAACTATCCACTCCCTACACCAACAAACAAACCTACTATCCACGCCCTACACCCACAAACAAACCTACTATCCACGCCCTACACCCACAAACAAACCTACTATCCACGCCCCACACCCATAAACAAACCTACTATCCACGCCCTACACCCACAAAGAAACCTACTATCCACTCCTTACACCCACAAACAAACCTACCATCCATGCCCCACACCCACAAACAAACCTACTATCCACGCCCCACACCCACAAACAAACCTACTATCCACGCCCTACACCCACAAACAAACCAACTATCCACTCCCTACACCCACAAACACACCTACTATCCACGCCCCTCTACACCCACAAACAAACCTACTATCCACGCCCTACACCCACAAACAAACCTACTATCCATGCCCTACACCCACAAACAAACCTACTATCCACGCCCTACACCCACAAACAAACCTACTATCCGCGCCCTACACCCACAAACAAACCTACTATCCACGTTCTACACCCACAATCACACACTACCCACCACCTACACCCACAATAGAGTAAAGGAGGAATACAGAGTGTACTTACTCAGGGTAGCCATACCACTCTGGGTGGTTGATCCTTAGTGCAGCAGGAAAGAGAAAAATTATAAGTGGGTCATTCTATTCCTCGTGTGATGGATGGAAGGATGGATGGATGGATGGATGGATGAATGGATGGATGGGAGACTGAATGGGAGGATAGATGGGTAGATGGGTGACTGAATGGGATGAGAGATGGGTAGGTGGGTGAATCGGTGGATGGATAAACAGCTAACTGGATGAATGGACATATGGACTTAGATGGCATATTTGGATGTAAAACCCTACGATATGAAGAACATTTTGGACTTATAAACCATGATAATTAACACTGCTTTTACCCTACATCACAGGAAACAGGTAAAACATTTCTGTGATCGTTCTTCAATAATTAGTTTCATACGCCAACCTTACCTGCATTTATCTCAATTACAGTATAAAATTTTAGTGTTAATTTCAGCATCGGAATCAATCAATCAATCAATCAATCAATCAATCAATCAATCAATCAATCTCTCTCTCTCTCTCTCTCTCTCTCTCTATAGATGGAAAATTTCATGACGTAAAATCCGATGAAAACTCTTCCCTGTTTATACGTGTTGCTTCGAGGTTTTGTTTTCACGTTAACCTCATGTTTCGTTTCGATAAATGACACATATCACAGGAGGTGAACTACAAACTGACCTTTGACCTGACACCGACGACCGACCGACGGAAGATGGGGCTTCGGGTTTAGTCGTATCCATTTGAGAGTTTTATGAATGTGAAGCCCCGAATTAGTCAACACACCCTACAGTTCAATTTGGATTCGAACTTGTGCATCTTGTTCTTGAATCAGAACCTTATCTCACACATATATAGGGGTTAGGTTAGGTTAGGTTGGGTTGGGTTAGGTTGGGTTGGGTTAGGTTAGATTGGGTTAGGTTAGGTGAGCCGTGTCCATCACAACCAGACAATTATCCCCGTCCATCAGATCTTCCCTTTAAATCAGGCCGCACCTCGATTATGCGGTTCAGTTCTGTGCCCTATTATAGAATGGATATAACCACTAGAGTCGGTGTTTTGTTTTACAAAAAATGATTCCGGGACTTAGAAACCTTCCATATCAGGATAGGTTAAAGAAACTTAACTTGCATTCCCTAGAAAGACGAAGAGTGTGGGGAGATATGATAGAAGTATTCACGTGGGCAAAAGGAATCAATAAAGGTGATATAGATAAAGTTCTTATGATATCCGAGCAGGATAGGACTCGGAACAACGGATTCAAGTTGGATAAGCTTAAGTTTAGGAGGGAGATAGGAAGGAACTGGTTTACAAATAGGGTGGTGGACGAGTGGAACAAGCTTAGCAACTTTGTAGTAAGTGCTGGAAAGTTTCAAAAGGAGGCTAGATAGATTCATGGATGATAGAGAGTGGTAGTAACTCGACAGGAGCTGTCATAGACAGGCCAACCGGCCTATTGCAGACTCCTTTATTTTCTTATGTTCTTATGTTCTTAAATCCTCAACATAAACGATAAATTCACCTCCATGTGTTAAAATCTTACTACACTACATTACCGTCACCACTATACCAAACCTGTGTAATATTAACACACTAATACACTATTAAGACATCACCAAATCCATCAATAAATAGTACATCTTCCTTTACACTTGATTAGAAAGAAAAACAAGAGAATATGCCCAGAATCTCAATTTCATTCACTAACATTACGAAAAATTACAAGAGTTAAGAGTCAAAGCAAGATATGTACTGTACGCTAATGTTGATGTTATTTTGTTCGCCATCATTGTGTCCTAAAGTTAACTTGTTTTGTGAAGTATATCCTCGGACTTGGGAACAAATCATCATGTGTACCTTGAGTATTAAGGTCTTGAAACAGGTAACACCACCACAATTACTTTAAATCCAAGACGAAAACGGAAGAAAAAAAAAAAAGCTTCTACAAATACCTATTAATTTTTCTCTTTACAGGATCTAATACTCTTGGAAATGTGTTTAAATTAATCTGATTTGTTTTCATTTATTGTCGATCCTTCATAAGAGTACTCGTGGATCCCTGAGCCTAGCCGGCTATTTTGTTTACATTTTTCGGTCGCTCTAAAATACCATTAAAACAATATTGAGTATAAACGTTTGGCTCAACTGATGATCTCAAACATGTCCCAACTTTTTTTTGCCTCAACTCCACATTCTGTAACTCATTTAGGTAGATGTCCTTCACTACACATACACTGGACTATGTGTAATGTTGCAGCTAATGTGTTATCAAGATATTGCACATTATAAGTTCATGTGTGGTCATTATTATAT
>NW_024731749.1:0-9348 GCF_018991925.1 Homarus americanus | reverse complement strand
CATTAATCAGCTGCAGTATCTTTGTCTCTCCTTGGGACTGGTCATTAATTAAAATAAAACCAAATCTCAGTGAAGGGTAGTAAATGGAAAAGAATTTGGCTAAATGGAATAAAATTGCAAAAAGTATCCAGTTACAAATATCTGGGAATGTTTGCGGGTGTAAATAATAATGTTAAGGATCAAATTACTTATGTCAAAAATATATGTACAGCGAGGCTAAAACCTCTGAAAGTTTTGTCAAATAGAGCAAATGGTGTTGGTATACCAGTTTTAAGATCTATGTACGTACTTGAGTACAGTTAGGAGTATCATTGATTATTCAGCTCCAGTTCTAGCTTCTTACTCAGGAAAAGATCTTAGGCTATTAGAGCTTATTCAGAATGAAGCAATGAGGATTGTGCTTGGTTGTCCAAAGACGACAAGAATAGAGATTATGAGGATGGAGCTAAATGTCCCGAGCATAATACAGTACAGAGAATTAGGGAGTTGACTGTCATTTCTACTCTAAGGCTTATTAGGCGTGGTGATGGGTATCTGAAGTCTGCTGTTGATAAATTTACTAATGCAATTACTAGTAATTTTAAGATGAATACTTATACTAAAAAACTTTGTCAGATGTTGTGTGAATATAATATTGTAGATTTGTGTGAACCATTGCCAAACAAAGTTTATTTGAAACCTTGGTTCATGGAGAGTGTATCTGTGAGAATTAATAAGCTAGAGTTAAAAAAAAAAGAATGTAATCCTTTTGAGTTACGGCAAATATTCCTTGAGAAAATATCTGAGTACAGTATACATAAATATATATATTATATATATATAGAAATATATATATATATATATATATATATATATATATATATATATACATAAATATATATATATATATTATATATATATATATATATATATATATATATATATATATATATATATATATATATATATATATATATATATATATATATATATATATATATATATATATATATATATATATATGCGCTGATAACCACAAGGAAAGAAGAAAACACGAAGTTCCCAAGCGCTTTCGTGTAATTCACATCCTCAGGGGTGAGTATAGACTAAGGAGAAATACATGAGGCATATATATATACAGTAGTACCCCGATTTACGCGGTCAATTGAACCCACAGGGTACCGCGGAAAGTGAAAACCGCGTAAAGTGAACAACAGAACATATGGGATTAATTCCAATAGAGACTGGCCAGACCCCCAAACTCCACTTTTTCCGACACAATACCTATGTTGTAGTAAAAATAACACCTAAATTTTATGATAGTATGCTCACACAATTAATATTTAAGAGAAATACAGTTGCCAGGTTAATGTCCATTCAAATAATGGACTCAAATCCCCCCTCCCCCCCTGTTCCCAGCTCACTGGCCCCTACCTCTCTGAGAAATGATTGGGTGAAACACTAGATTTTAATGTTACGATTTGGGGATTTAGAATATAGTTAAAAGTCTACCCAGATCCCGACAGGCAACATCAAAAAAAAAACAAAGACAATCGGACTATAAAAGGGTAGACAAAGGATGCGAGTTTTTGTTGTGTATAATAAAGTACCATAAATTCCTTAACAAATTATTCAGCTATCTATAAATTACCCTTAACCATACTTAACCTAAACATTAACAGTATAAATATGTATATACTGTTAATGTTTAGGTTAAGTATGGTTAAGGGTAATTTATAGATAGCTGAATAATTTGTTAAGGAATTTATGGTACTTTATTATACACAACAAAAACTCGCATCCTTTGTCTACCCTTTTATAGTCCGATTGTCTTTGTTTTGTTTTTTTGTTGCCTGTCGGGATCTGGGTAGACTTTTAACTATATTCTAAATCCCCAACTCGTAACAAATGGCGACCGTGACAGGACTCGACCTTAAGTACCATACTCCTTCCTCCCTTGTAACTCCTTGTTAATTATTCCTCCCAGTCACTTCTGTTCACAATTGCTTTATGGTGGTTTAAAGTTTCCTTCATATGTGTGTGCATATATTGGTATTATCATACAGTAAGAGTGACACACGTAGGATATTAGGTTCCAAGTGTCATAAGGCTTACCTGTTATTACACGTGGCAGTCGTGTAGTAAGTCTTATCGAGTGTAGGGAAGAATCCGGATCTGTTTAATGCCGTACCCTCACTCCAGAGTAGGCTGTTCCATAGTCACTAGTTTAGGGTGAAGTGATATCTTGGGACGCCCCGCTCTACCAGGACCCCATAATTATAAAGCCTCCATTATTGTTCTTCTCATTATCTCATTCGGGGTCAATCATACTAAACTCAAGGGTTGTTAATCCGGATCTTTATATTAATGCCGTAATACGCCCTTCCTCTTTCAAGTATCTCAGGGTTGTTAATCCGGATCTTTATATTAATGCCGTAATACGCCCTTCCTGTTTACTCAAGGGTTGTTAATCCGGATCCTTATATAAAATGCCGTAATATGCCCTTCCTCTTTCAAGTATCTCAGGGTTGTTAATCCGGATCTTTATATTAATGCCGTAATACGCCCTTCCTCTTTTAAGTATCTCAGGGTTGTTAATCCGGATCTTTATATTAATGTCGTAATACGCCCTTCCTCTTTCAAGTATCTCAGGGTTGTTAATCCGGATCCTTATATAAAATGCCGTAATATGCCCTTCCTCTTTCAAGTATCTCAGGGTTGTTAATCCGGAACTTTATATAAATGCCGTAATACGCCCTTCCTCTTTCAAGTATCTCAGGGTTGTTAATCCGGATCTTTATATTAATGCCGTAATACGCCCTTCCCCTTTCAAGTCTCTTATCCTTATCTAAGGATATTCTCAGAAGAACAATATTCATAAGTGTAATTTCCCTAGGTATAACTTGGGTAGTTTCCGGGACTTTCTGGTTATCCACTGCCGTGATATTTTCTAGGGTAATCCACTTATCTTATATTTTGATCATTAATTAATTTATCTATGTTTTCTTAACAATGGCCACCTCAGGATTTGTTAAACTTGGTAGTCCTGGAGGAGTGGAAGAGCAAGATACCATTTCACATCTTGAAGCATGTGGAGGAGCGTGGAGAGGTTAATTTAGGGCGTGCGGCTGAGCTGGCTGATGAGTACGCCTTGCTGGTGGAGTCACTGTGCCGTAGGGAACGTGGTACTTTCCGGCATGTTAGGTCCTCCTCTGATGATAACCTTGGGGACGTGAGTGGTAGGTCGAAAGGTCCCACACCTACCCCCCCTGATGCAACCAAGTTATATTGTTCTTACTGTAAAAACCCAGGCCATACGATCCAGTCTTGTAAACACCCAAAGTGTCGAACTGCTAAAAGTAGTTCCCTGGATCCCAAATCCAAACCAATAGCAACCACCATTGTGGAAAGGCCCCATCAGGATCTCTTCTCTTCATTCACCTATGAGGGAAAAATTTCAATCATAGAGGGGTCTCGTTCTTTCCCTATTCGTATACTACGTGATACTGGCGCAGCACAATCTATCCTCCTGTTTAGTCATTCCTGATATATCTACGCATTTACTAATGAGTGTTCTAATTTCAGATCTCTCATCCCATTCTTCCTATCCCTTAGCTAAAGTGCACCTCCAATGTCCCTTGATTACTGGGGAAGTGCAAATAGCCATTAGGAAAGATCCAATGCCTGTGAGCCGCAGTCATTTATTATTGGGTAATGACTTGGTAGGAGATCTAGTGGTTCCCAACATAAAGACAGTCGACTCTCCTTACCTGTCAACTCCACCACTGACCTTGAAGAAACTACTCCTCACCTTTTCCCATCTTGTGCTGTCACCCGGTCACAGAGTATGCGAAATGGGCCCTCTTCATCTAAAACCACCTCCAATATCTTCCTACCCACAGAAGATCTGTACAATAAGACCATTAGTAAGGATGAGCTCATTAAAGCCCTACAATCTGATCCATCATTGAATATGAAAGACCTCAGTGTGGACCATTGTACATCTTCGGCTTACCACCCACCGTCCCAAGGTTGCTTGGAACGGTTCCATGAAAACTTTCAAATCCATGCAAATAAACTAACTCCTCTCAACTATATAGTCCACACTCCTGATCGCAGAAAAGATTCACAACTTGTTCACATTAATCTCATGAAACTTTACCATTCCAGGCAGTCAGAGGAAGACATCCCAGAGGCTATAAGCCTACCTGTATTGCATACGGTTTTGTCAGGGCCGGAGCCGGAGACAGATGACATGGATCTATTGGAGAATTTAGACTTCCCTCTACCTAAAGAAAACCCTGCTAACAGTCACATACTCAACAACTTGGATGAGTATTTTTCTGTTCTGAATCCATCTCAAGCAAAAGATCTCACTAAGTTATTATCAACATTTCCTAAAGTCACGTCAGACCTCCCAGGGTTTTGCAATATACTTAAACATGATATTAAGCTAATCTCAGATGATGTACAACCCATTAGGCAATCAGCATATCGACTAAATCCACAAAAAGAGATTATGAAAAAGGAGGTAGATTTTTTGTTAAAACATAACTTAGCTGAGCCTAGTACCTCCCCCTGGGCTTCACCTTGCCTTCTCATTCCAAAACCCGATAGCACTTTTCGTTTCTGTACCGATTATCGTAAAGTGAACCAGGTCACTGTCTCAGACTCCTACCCTTTACCTTTGATTGAAGATATAATAGACAGCATAGGCTGTGCCAAATTTATATCTACCGTGGACCTGTTGAAAGGATATTATCAAGTGGGACTCACGGATAGGGCAAAAATAATCTCGGCATTTATAACTCCATTTGGTCTTTTTCAATATTTGGTTATGGCGTTTGGCTTTTCTAATGCTCCGGCCACATTCCAGAGGGCCATCAACTACCTAATTCAGGACCTAGGTGGGACGTTCGCCTACCTGGATGACCTGGTGGTGGTGTCGGACGGCTGGGACGAACATCTGGTGCGTTTGGAGATACTGTTCGCACGACTGCAAGAGACTGGATTCACCATAAACCTGGCTAAAATCTGCTTTTGGCCGGGTGCAGAGACTGGATTCACCGCAAAGCCTGGCTAAAATCTGCTTTGGCCGGGCCTCAGTGACTTACCTGGGACATATCGTTGGGCATAGTATGGTGAGACCCAAGGACGCAAACGTTAAAGCCATCTTGTCCTTCCCCACTCCAAGGACGAGGAAGGAACTCATGCGCTTCCTGAGGATGTGCGGCTACTACCGCCGGTTCTGCAGTAACTTTTCCAGCGTGGCTGGACCCCTCACAGACCTTACCAGTTCTGCGGTCCCTTACATCTGGAACCAGAGGTGCGACCAGTCTTTCCACCGCCTCAAAGCCTTCCTTGTCTCCAAGCCTGTAGTTCACCCACCTGACTACACCTTGCCCTTCCATCTGCAAATCGACGCTAGCGGTGTCGGAGTGGGGGCTGTGCTCCTACAACCCGACCCAACCACTGATGTTCTTCACCCTGTGGCATACTACTCTGCCAAGTTGAAAAAACATCAGACCAACAACTCGACCATAGAGAAGGAGGCCCTGGCTCTGGTGTTGGCAATAAAGAAGTTTGAATGTTACCTCCAATCTCGCCCACAAACCACCCTAGTCTTCACCGACCATAACCAGCTCACGTTCATCCTCCGCTGGGCTCTTCTCACCCAGCCCTATAATCTACAAGTCCAGCACATAAAGGGGGTGGACAACCTGATTGAGGACTCCTTATCCCGAGCTCCAGTGGAAATGCAGCAGCTACTCTCCGAGCGCACCAGAGTGATCACCTCCTTGGCGCCAGCGCTACGGAGGTCTTTGGAGAAGTGTGTTCTGGCCTCCGCCACCATTGTCGCCAGTCTACCTGCAGCCCTCGAACCGCCATCTATTGTCTGATCTACCTACAGCACCACAGCTTAACGCCATCTAGGGACAGAAACACGAAGTATGACTCGTCTTAGTTACCACTCCAGGTTTCCCTTCTCCATATCCTGGTTGTTGCGTCACCTCCTCAAAGTCTTCTTCGTCAGCTCCAATTCGAGGAGAGAGCACTTCACTCTGGGAAGTGACCACAGGATCACCTATCCTGGAAACCTATGGTGCAGTGACTACCTACCGTCTTCTACAATACTCAGCCTTGCTCGTCAGCCATCTCAGCTCCGCACTTAGGTATTTGTAATCTTATATTGTCTCCCCCACGTCCACTTGCTTCAAATTATTGCATGTTGTATAAATATGTATATACTGTTAATGTTTAGGTTAAGTATGGTTAAGGGTAACTTATAGGAAGCTGAATATTTTGTTAAGGAATTTATGGTACTTTATTATACACAACAAAAACTCGCATCCTTTGTCTACCCTTTTATAGTCCGATTGTCTTTGTTGTTTTTTTTTTGTTGCCTGTTGGGATTTGGGTAGACTTTTAACTATATTCTAAATCCCCAACAATAGCATTAACGTTTAGTAATAAATAATACCTCAGACTAAAGTTAGGATAGTATAATTGACATTTCTGGATTCCTTGCAGGTCAGGGAATATTTTGAATGTAAACCTCATATATTTTGAACAAAAGATAAAATACTTGCTTTGTGTAAACCAAATTATTACATTAGATCTAAAATTTGTATGTCTAATGCAAAATCCATGATGTTTACATTCAAAATGATCATCATATTGTAAGAATTCCAGCAATGTAAATTATATTCTGGTCCAGTAATTTGTATGAATTTTATGAGCTAAAACAAATAATAATTATACTTCAGCATTATATGAGTAGATGCGGCGGAAGAGTGAAGTCCGGGAGTTCTGGCAAAGCACAGCGTAAATGAGAAATGGAAAAGTGGGAAAACCGTGTAAGCGAGGGTAATACTGTATATATATATATATATATATATATATATATATTGAAGTTCTCAAAACCAGTAATATATATTAATCATTTTTTCTTGCCAATTACTATTATGATAATTTTCAAACATTTACTGTAAATGGTTAGGCAAGTTTTTTGTGTAGACTGACTAAACATCTCTATTTAACACTGATGGATGATTTTTTTTAATTTAATGAGTTCAGATATTACCAATTTAAATGGAGATTTATGATAACGATTCAGATAAATCTGACAACGCACTCAAGTCTGACACTGTACTAGCTAATGGTACAAGTGTCAATACTGAACACAGAATTAATAGATTTGCAAGAAATGCAAGCGCCCTTACTGCGAGACATTTCTGTTGAGAGTAGTGAACACTTAAGTGATCAATTGCATGACAATTTATGTCGTGGAACTCTAAGGTCAGGTAATACATACAATATAACACCTGATTATGGCCAGGATACCTCTCAGTCTTCAGAATTTCACAGTGTGTCAGAGATTACTTTCCCTCTTGCATCCATGCATCTTTCAGTTAGATCTAAGTTGTCTAGCAACTCACTAACCATGGCTACATCTAACATCAGCTTGTCATCTAACCAACCTAACATTGTTCAAGTATAGTATAGTCTGGATTTATGCGGTTTTGTGTACGCGTTTGGTCATTTACGCGGCACCTTGCCAGAATGAAATGTGTTAATTACGCAGTAAATTTCATCATTTACGTGGGTGAAGTATAATTTGTTTATTTACTGAAGAGATTTTTTGTTAGCTCATAAAATATATAATTTTCAATGCTGGAATTCTTATAAGATTGTGATTATTTTAAATATAAACATCATAAAATTTGCATTAGACATACAAATTTTAGATCTAATTTAAGAAATTTATTAGAAAGAGCAAAAATTTTATCTTTTGTGCAAAATATATGACGTTTATATTCAAAATATTCCCTGTCTTGCAAGGAATCCAGCAATGTCAATTATATTATCCTAACTTTAGTCTGAGGTATTATTTATTACTAAAAATGTAAGCATACTGTTTTTCCCCAAACATTTCTCAAAGAGGGAGGAGCCAGCGAGCGTGGGAAACGGGGGGGGGGAGGAGTTGAGTCCATTATTTGAATGGACATTAACCGGCGACTGTATTTCTCTTAAATATTAATTGTGTGTGCATACCATCATAAAATTAAGATGTTATTTTTACTACAACATACGTATTTTGTCTGAAAAAATGTAGTTTGGGGGTCGGCCCAGTCTCTATGTCAATTAATCCCATATGTTTTGTTATTTCGTTTTCGCGTTTCTCGTTTTACGCGGACCTCCACGGGTTCAATTGACTGCATAAATGCAGACTATACTGTATTACCCCGCAGTGATCGCATCCGTGAGTTTACCGCAGAGGATGACTATCGTGTAACCACACTTTTAAGGTCGTGTGAAAATGTAATGAAAAACATTCAAATAACAGGTGATGATGAACGCAAGGCATTTGTACACGGTCACATCAAAGAAGGTAAATATGCAAGCAAACTTTTGGACGAGAGTGGCCTTGCACATCCCACTTATGAGAAGTTTAGGAAAACTATAATTGGTCTATTTGAATTAGGCGCACAGCAGGGTCACCTGAACTGGATGTTTAGGTCGGTTAATCATCTGCCACGGACGATACGTGCAGAAGACACGATGAGAAGTGTTTCTCTTGCTGGCGAGGTCTGCCAAGATATCTTAACCAATTTTGGTGGTTCACCCTGGGTGGATGAGCACATTAATATGTATCTAGACAGTTTTGCAATATTAATGGAGTTCCTTGGTTTCATCCTAACAATCCGTGACCCGGCATATATTCATGCAAAGACACATGATTATAAGCCCGATGAGGATATTTTGGATTATGCAGCCAAGATCGCTATTAAATCATCACGTACTCCCCTAGCAAGGACAGTAACACCTGTAGCGAAAATTCAGCAATGAGTTCCTAAGGACTCAGCAACAAAGAAGCAACATTTAGTATTCACACATTGCAAGAAAAATGGTCATACTGTTGGTTTTTGTTACCAACTCCAACAAAGTGGTGCCAAGTTTAAAAACAAACCAACCCTTCTGTAGATATATGAGACGAATATGGCTGTAATATGTAACTCTGTACTATTTACCATTATTGATTCAGGTCTCTGTATTATATGTTTTATAATCATACTCCCTTTTGTCACTAAGCGTTAGTTCAGGCTTTGGGCACATGGGCGCTGTACGCGCATGCGCAGATAGAGATACCCAGAGAGATTCCAAGACAGGACGCTGTTTACCCCTGTCTCAACTCCTTTTTGTGTTTGTACCAGAAATAGAACTTACGGACTTGACATCAGTGTGTTTCCTTTACCCCTGAGTGTAAGGACCACCTGAGTATCCCACATGGCGCAGTGTTTAACTGGGACATCACATTATTCAGAATTGGAGTGGACACAGAATCTCTCTCGGAGCCGCCATCTTGTC
>NW_024731748.1:0-6743 GCF_018991925.1 Homarus americanus | reverse complement strand
TGTTAATTAAGAACTCCACCAACAATGCAGGTGGCTGCATTTACAAGGTTCCTTGCAAGGAATGTAATATGTTTTACTTAGGCCAGACGGGTAAAGATCTTAAACTAAACTTAAACAGCATAAATATAGTGTTAGGACAGGCCAGGAATCCAATGCTCTGTTCGTTCATTTGAGGGATAATAAGCATTGCATTGACTGGGATAATGCCTCCTCAATATTACCTTGCAATTCAATTGACAGTAGGAACATTATAGAATCCAGTCTCATTAAACATACCGAATCTGTCAACATGAATTTGAGTAATGGCATGTACAAACTGGATAATTTTGTGATTAAGAAGATTTGTAACCAGGTGAGAAGGTTGGGTCATCTTACCCTATGACCTGATTACGGATAGCTGCTGAGCTTAGAGATGGCATGGTCAATTTTTTTATTAAGAAGATTAGTAAGGGTCACTGCCTTGTGACCGGAACATTGTGGACACCTGCTGTCCCCTAGGGACTTGATCTCACTCTCCTCTACTGTATATATTAGCCTTGTCAAGTATTTCTCCTTTTTTTTAACCCCTGAAGATGTGAATTATACGAAAGCGCTTGGGAACTTCGTGTTTTCTTGTTCCCTTGTGATTATCAGCATATACTGTACTTGGATATTATATATATATATATATATATATATATATATATATATATATATATATATATATATATATATATATATATAAATATATTTATATATATATATATATATATATACACACACAGTCATGCGCCGGTTAACGTCCTAGATACGTTCTTGGAAACGTGACGTTAACCGAAATGGACGTTGTCCGATCATCACATAAACTTTTTATTTATACTTATGTGTATGTGGAATACTATATACGTACATATACACTTTTACTCCTAAATCACTACTGTAATGTGATACAGGTGATTAATACAGGTGATTAATTTTTATCTCTTGTGCAAAATACATGACGTTTATATTAAAATTATTCACTGTTTTTATTCCAGCAACGCCAGCAGATGGGGGAGAGAGATGGTGCGAGGGGGCGTGGGGGGAGGGGAGGTAGTATGCTTGACAGTTGGCACAGGCCCAGTTCTTAGGCGACTAAGCTTCTCTCTTATAAAAAGCCAGTGAAATGACCTGGGTGAATATAATTAACATAGCTGGGATTCTTGTAACATACTGATTAATTTGAATATAAACATGCTATAATTTGCACTAGCATAACAATTTTAGTACCGTAATCAAATTAGGACATGTATACTCCAGCTTTGCACTAAGGTAATTTTTCTTTTGCGTTTCTTTTAGTATGGTGTGTGCATGTAAATGGATGAAAATAAATGAAGAAATTTATGTAAATCTACCCAAAAATACAGATGAAAATCTTTTTATTATAAATGTACTACAGTACTGTACACTAATGTGCAAATTTTTTTATCTCTTGAGCAAAATATATGACGTTTATATTCAAATTATTGGCTGTCTTGCAAGGATTCCAGCAATGCAAATTATAATCTCCTAACTTTAGTCTGAGATATAATATAAGATAAAAACTGTAAGCCTAAATAAACCCCTGGCTGAGCAGATGCGGGAGAGGAGGGAGGGAGGGACGGATGGAGCCATCCAGCCAGCGAGGGGTGGGGAGGGGGTTGAGGTGATATGTTTGACAGTTTGAGCCGAAGGTCTCTGTGTGTTTATTTAACAGTCCTACTACACTCCTCACATTTTAAAATGCCAGTGAAATGACCTGGGAGAATATAATTAACATTGCTGGGATTCTTGTAAGACACTGATTAATTTGAATATGAACATGCTCTAATTTGCGCTAGACATAACAATTTTAGTACCGTAATGAAATTAGTACATGTACACTCCAGCTTTGCACTAAGGTCATTTATTTCTTTTAGTACGGTGTATGCATGTAAATGGATGAAAATAAATGAAGAAATTTATGTAAATCTACCCAAAAATGCAGTTGAAAACTTTATACTGTATTATAAAATGTACTACACAGTATTGTACACTAATGTACTACATTTTTATATCTTGAGCAAAATATATGACATTTATATTCAAATTATTGGCTGTCTTGCAAAGATTCCAGCAATGCAAATTATAATCTCCTAACTTTAGTCTGAGATATTATATAAAATAAACACCTTAAAGAATAAAGTTATCACCAATCTTTTGTCTGGGAACACAAGGAGGGAGGTAGCCAGCGAGTGTGGGAAGGGGGGGGGGGGTGACAAGAGTGTCTGGTGTTGGTTTATTTATTTGAGATAAGATTTGACAGTTGGCGCTGAAGGCTTGCGTGTTTATTTATCATTACTTAAGAGTGACTAAGCTCTTCTCATAATTTGCCACCCAAACGACCTGGGTGAATATAACTTACATTGCTGGGATTCTTGTAAGATAGTAATTTATTTGAATACCTGTACAGTATAAACAATTTATATTTGCAATAGACATAACAATTTAAGTACCGTAATCATTTAGTACATGTACAGTACAGGTTTGTTCCATTGTTAACCGAGGGACCACTGTATTGCAGTGTACTTGTACTGTACAATATTGACTAAATTCACTTGATAACGTACACAACTAATGGTTGGTAAAACTTGTCAAGTAAGTGAGTGTCAAGTCTGTCAGTATGAGTGACACGTGTGAGTGCTTGTGTCCCCCATCATAGGAGTCCGTTTTCTCTCGCTTCAGGACGCCTGAGTCCGTTTTCTCTTAATCTTAGAGTGCAGTGCACCAGAGACTTCGTTATTACTTGGTAATGACACAGAATTTGATATTGCAACCCCAATTGCAACTGGAGTTGCAATTGTTGAGGCAACTAGATATGTCTGATTACAGCAAATGTGTTATTGTCAATTTGTAGGTGAAAGATTTTATCCTCAATAGATGTAGGTTAACATTTCACCTGTAGGCAAATGCTTAAAAAAAGCCTAAGTAAGGAAGCATATTCTTTTAACACATAATATCTGACCAGTATGGGGAGGATCATCGTGTCTCCGTTAGGGGGTCGTGGAGTGCTGGTCCAGCAGGCGTCACTTTTTTGGGGGGGGGCCATGGACGTATATGCGATCGGACGTTGTTCGGTTGGACGTTAACCGGCGCATGACTGTATATATATATATATATATATATATATATATATATATATATATATATATATATATATATATATATATATATATATATATATATATATATATATATATATATATATATAAATTAGGGTGGTCCTTATTTTTCAACTTTGGAATTTTTTACCACAGACCCTGCTAAAAGGGTCCATTTAGGACAAAAACATTGTGTGTAGAGTTATTTTTAAATATATTAATATTTAGAGGTTGCTCAAAGCTGTCAAAAATTAAGTAGCCGATTTCGCCCACCAGTAGTGCGTCGCATTTGGCACGATTTTCGTGAGTTTTTGCTGGTTGTGATTGATGATTGGGGAAATTAGAAACAGTTCTGCAGAGTATTCTCATTATTAATTTATATTAATAGTTAATTTCTTTATTCCTCAGGACAAAATGACTAATGCAGGAGTAAAAACACGAGAAAATGTGTATTTGATAAAGACATTATGCGATGACATTACAGGGGCTAAGTTACCTTCAAACAGGCAAGTGTTACATTATTTTTTAAGTCTGCATCGCATACAGAAAAAAAACCATCAGAGTGGGAGCTGGGGAAGTCACAGACAAAGTTCTTCAATTTTGAACAAAAGCAAACATTCCCACACACCACAAACCAGATTGTGTGAATCAAGTGCACAAAATGTTTGACAAGTGGAGTAGTTTGAAAAAGAATTCTTCAAGAAAGACAGAAACTGAAAAGCAGAAAGAGAAAGAGTTCACTGATACATTTGAAAATCTCTTTGACATTGCACATGTGAATGCTTTGAATATGATGACAGTTCAGGAGGATAAGGATTTCTTATTAGCGCAACGAGAAAAAGGGCGTCGTGGGGCAATGTCATCTCTTGACAAATTATTCCTGAAAAGACAGAAACGACGAGAAAAAACTCTCAAGAAAGCAATGAAAAGGAAGTTGGCTGCAGACAGTGCAGAGGAAGAAGCCAAAAAATGCCAGGCCATCGTTGTGTTGGAGAGCAGTAGTACGTCTTCTTCTGAGGAATCCAACCCAGTTCCTGGCCCATCAGCACTTCAAACTCCACCTACTGTCAAGAAGCGTGGGCGAAAAGAAGTTCTAACTCCAGAACTTTCAGCAGCATTAGATTGGACCAAGTCCTCAGATAGAATGGCCATGCACATTGTCTCCCAAACTGCTCGGAGTCTGGAGCATGATGTCAGTGAATTGATTCTGAATCGATCAAGCATCAGGAGGAAGCGTCAGCATCATCGCAGTAGCAGGGCAGCTGAAATCCTTTCAAACTTCAAACCAGAGTCAGTTTTAATTGTTCACTGGGATGGTAAATTGATGCCTGATTTGACGGGGCATGAGGGCCATGTTGACAGACTCCCAGTTCTTGTCTCAGGCAATGGCACCTCCCAATTTCTTGCTGTTCCAAAACTTCCCTCTGGTACCGGTGATGAACAAGCAAAAGCTGTTGTGAAGGCTTTGCAGCAATGGCACATTGCAGACATCGTGCATGGCATGTGTTTTGATACAACAAGCTCAAATATTGGTCACCACAAGGGTGCGTGTGTCAAAATTGAGCAGTTGCTGGGTCGTGATTTGCTATATTTTGCCTGCCGCCACCATGTACTAGAACTTGTAGCTGGATCTGCTTTTGAAGTTGTAATGGGGCACTCAGCTGCTCCTGACATACAGCTGTTCCGAAGATTCCAAGCCAAATGGGAACAAATTGACAAGCAGAAGTTTAAAGACTCCTCCACCGAAGATCTGGCAGAAGAATCGCTCAGAGCTGTTAGGGACGATCTAACCAACTTCATTGAGAAGGCTCTATTGGAGACACAGCTTCGAGATGATTATCGAGAGCTGCTATAGCTGGCCTCCATCTTCCTTGGCACATCACCTTCTCGGGGAGTACGATTTTCTGCTCCTGGTGCAATGCACCAAGCACTATGGATGGCAAAGACCATTTATTCCTTCAAAGTGTGGTTATTCCGTTCTCAGTTTAAGTTTACTCCAAAGGAGAACAGAGGACTAAGAGATTTGTGCATTTTCTTTGCCCGAATACATATGAAGGCTTGGACAACTGCTGCACTTGCTGCAAAGGCACCAAAAGGAGATCTGATGTTGCTTAAAGCTCTACAAGACTACAGTACCATCAGCGATGCCATATCAAAGACAACTTTCCACAAAATGATGAGACACCTCTGGTACTTGTCAGAAGAGTTGGTTGCAGTGGCCTTCTTTGATGACGATGTTCTCCCAGCAGTGAAGGACCGCATGTTGAAAGCTATGAACATCGTTATTGGAGAAGAAAAGCATGTCAAACGGGTTACAATCATTCCAGACACACTCCAAGTGAAGAACCTATATGATTTCCCTACAAAGAACACAAAGTCATTTTTCAAAAAGCTCAACTTGAATACAGATTAACTTGCCCTCCCAGTAGAACAATGGAAAGATGATCCTGGCTTCCAAAATGCAAAAGCCAGTGTACAAGCTTTGTCTGTGATCAATGATCATGCAGAAAGAGGAGTAGCCTTAGACCAAGATTTCTCAGTCCGCATCACCAAGGACGAACAGCAACTGCAGTATCTACTGCAGGCAGTTGCTGACCACAGGAAATCATTCCCTAATGCCCTCAAGCAGACCTTACTGGGCGACAAAGAGTGATACTGGTCTTCATGCGACCTCTGCCTTGAACAGCTAATACCCACTTAGACTAAGTTGGGGGGCCCAGGCTTGGGGGCTAGGCAATGATGTGTTATGAACATTAAGCATAGGCATAATATTGTTAAATTTCATTTGACTTGAGCGACCTCTAATTATTAAGATATTTAAAAAAATATTTTACAGGCAATGTTTCTACCCCAAATTAAAACTTTTGCCAGGGTCTGTGACCAAAAAATGGCAAATTTTGTTTTTTGCCCCAAAATAAGGACCACGCTAATATACAGTATATTATATATATATATATACACACTCACCCCTAGTGTAGATACACAGCATAGAACCGTGTTTCTTCTTTCCTTGTAGTTATCAGCATATATATATATATATATATATATATATATATATATATATATATATATATATATATATATATATATATATATATATATATATATATATATATATATATATATATATATTTGATAAAATCACGGAAAATAGAACAACGGAGCACCTTAGCTTTCGTCTTTATTCAAAGACATCTTCAGACATCTTACTAATTAAATCACTTGTGGGTAGGCGTGATCCAGGCCCTATGCGTATAAACAACAGGAAAAAGAAAACCTTACAGGATTCCCAAGCGCTTTCGTGTAATTCATATCTTCAGGGGTGAGTACAGACTAAGGAGAAGTACAAAACAAGGTATATATATACAGAGGAGGGTGAGATCAGGTCCACAATGGTCAGGTATTAGGTAATGACCCTACTAATCTTTAAAAAGCACCGCAACGGTCGGTAGTCAGGTCAGAGTGTAAGTTGACCCAACCTTCTCACCTGGTTACAACTCTTCTTAATTACAAAATTGTCCAGTTTGTACATATATACCTGAATCACGGCGCACCTACAGTGATTTATTGCATATATATATATGTACGCAAGCAATCAACACCTCA
>NW_024731747.1:0-5803 GCF_018991925.1 Homarus americanus | reverse complement strand
GTGTTTCATCTTATAAGTCCTTGTTCCACCTTATAAAGTCTGTGTTGTCATTCCATCTTTATAAGTCTGTGTGTTCCACCTTATAAGTCTGTGTTGTGTTTCATATATAAGTCTGTGTTGTGTTTCTCACCTTATAAGTCTGTGTTGTGTTTCCTATATAAGTCTGTTGTGTTTCACATATAAGTCTGTGTTGTTCCACCTTATAAGTCTGTGTTGTGTTCACATATAAGTCTGTTTGTGTTTCACCTTATAAGTCTGTGTTGTGTTCCTATATAAGTCCGTGTTGTGTTTCTGCCCAAGTCTGTGTTGTGTTTCACCTTATAATTCTGTGTTGTGTTTCCACCTTATAAGTCCGTGTTGTGTTTCACCTTATAAGTCTGTGTTGTGTTCCTATATAAGTCATGTTGTGTTCCACCTTATAAGTCTGTGTTGTGTTTCACCATATAAGTCTGTGTTGTGTGTTCACCTTATAAGTCCGTGTTGTATTGTTCCACCTTATAAGTCTGTGTGTTTCCTTATAAGTCTCTGTGTTATGTTTACCACCTTATAAGTCTGTGTTGTATTCCACCTTATAAGTCTGTTGTGTTTCACCTTATAAGTCTGTGTTGTGTTCACCTTATAAGTCCGTGTTGTGTTTTTCACCTTATAAGTCTGTGTTGTGTTTCACCTTATAAGTCTGTTGTGTTTCACCTTATAAGTCTGTGTTGTGTTTCACCTTATAAGTCTGTGTTGTGTTTCACCTTATAGAGTCCGTGTTGTTTTTCCATCTTATAAGTCCTGTGTTGTGTTTCACCTTATAAAGTCCGTGTTGTGTTTCATATAAGTCTGTGTTGTGTTCCACATATAAGTCTGTGTTGTGTTTCTTTTATATAAGTCCGTGTTGTATTTCCACCTTATAAGTCTGTGTTGTGTTTCACATATAAGTCTGTGTTGTATTTCACCTTATAAGTCTGTGTTGTTTCATCTTACTTATAAGTCTGTGTTGTGTTTCACCTTTATAAGTCTGTGTTGTGTTTCACATATAAGTCTGTGTTGTGTTCCACCTTATAAGTCTGTCTTGTGTTTCACCTTATAAGTCTGTGTTGTGTTTCACATATAAGTCTGTTGTGTTCCACCTTATAAGTCCGTGTTGTTTTCCATCTTATAAGTCTCTGTGTTATCATTTCACCTTATAAGTCCCGTGTTATGTTTCACCTTGAATCCTGTGTTGTGTTTCACCTTATAAGTCTGTGTTGTGTTCCACCTTATAAGTCTGTGTTGTGTTTCACCTTGCAGTCCGTGTTGTGTTTCACCTTATAAGTCTGTGTTGTGTTTCACCTTATAAGTCTGTGTTGTGTTCCACCTTATAAGTCTGTGTTGTGTTTCACCTTATAAGTCTGTGTTGTGTTTACCTTATAAGTCTGTGTTGTGTTTCACCTTATAAGTCTGTGTTGTGTTTGTTTACCTTATAAGTCTGTGTTGTGTTTCACATATAAGTCTGTGTTGTGTTCACCTTATAAGTCTGTGTTGTGTTTCACCTTATAAGTCTGTGTTGTGTTCCTATATAAGTCTGTGTTGTGTTTCACCTTATAGAATCTGTATTTGTGTTCCACCTTATAAGTCTGTGTTTAGCATGTTCACCTTATAAGTCTGTGTTGTGTTCCACCTTATAAGTCTGTGTTATGTTTCACATATAAGTCTGTGTTGTGTTCCACCTTATAAGTCTGTGTTGTGTTTCACATATAAAGTCTGTGTTGTATTTCCACCTTATAAGTCTGTTGTGTTTCACCCTTATAAGTCTGTGTTATGTTTCACCTTATAAAGTCTGTGTTGTGTTTCACCTTATAAGTCTGTGTTGTCTCACCTTATAAGTCTGTGTTGTGTTCCACACCTAAGTCGTGTTGTGTACCACCTTATAAGTCTGTGTTGTATTTCATCTTATAAGTCTGTGTTGTGTTCCACCTTATAAGAGTCTGTGTTGTGTTCATCATACTCTAAGTCTGTGCTGTGTTTCACCTTATAAGTCTGTGTTTGTGTTCCACACCTTATAAGTCATGTTGTGTTTCACCTTATAAGTCTGTGTGTGATTTCACCTTACTATAAGTCTGTGTTGTGTTCCACCTTATAAGTCACGTGTTGTGTTCCACCTTATAAGTCTGTGTTGTGTTTCACCTTATAAGTCCGTGTTGTGTTTCACCTTATAAGTGTGTTGTGTTCCACCTTATAAGTCCGTGTTGTGTTCCACCTTATAAGTCTGTGTTGTGTTTCACCTTATAAGTCTGTGTGTTCACCTTATAAGTCTGTGTTGTGTTTCCATCTTATAAGTCTGTGTTGTGTTTCACCTTATAAGTCTGTGTTGTGTTCACCTTATAAGTCACGTGTTGTGTTCCACCTTATAAGTCTGTGTTGTGTTCACCTTATAAGTCCCGTGTTGTGTTTCACCATATAAGTCTGTGTTGTATTTCCACATATATAAATGTGTTGTGTTTCCCACCTTTATGAGTCCGTGTTGTGTTTTCACCTTATAAGTCTCTGTGTTGTGTTCATCTTATAAGTCTGTGTTGTATTTCACCTTATAAGTCTGTGTTGTGTTCCACCTTATAAGTCTGTGTTGTGTTCCACCTTAAGTCCGTGTTGTGTTCCACCTTATAAGTCTGTGTTGTGTTTCACCTTATAAGTCTGTGTTGTGTTCCTATATAAGTCTGTGTGTGTTTCACCTTATATGTGTTGTTTCATCTTATAAGTCTGTGTTGTGTTTCACCTTATAAGTCTGTGTTGTGTTTCACCTTATAAGAAGTCTGTGTTGTGTTCCACCTTATAAGTCTGTCTTGTGATATTTCTATATAAGTCTGTGTTGTGTTTCACATATAAGTCTGTGTTGTGTTCCACCTTATAAGTCCCGTGTTGTTTTCCATCTTATAAGTATTTGTCTTTCACCTTATAAGTCCGTGTTGTGTTTCTATATAAGTCTTTTTTGTGTTGTGTTTCTATATAAGTCTGTGTTGTGTTCCACATATAAGTCTGTGTTGTGTTTCACCATATAAGTCCGTGTTGTTTCACCTTATAAGTCTGTGTTGTGTTTCTGCTTATAAGTCTGTGTTGTGTTCCACCTTATAAGTCTGTGTTGTGTTTTACCTTATAAGTCTGTGTTGTGTTTCACATATAAGTCTGTGTTGTGTTCACCCTTAAGTCTGTATTTATTTCCACCTTATAAGTCTGTGTTGTGTTTACCTTATAAGTCTGTGTTGTGTTCCACCTTATAAGTCTGTGTTGTGTTTCACCTTATAGTCTGTGTTATGTTCCACCTTATAAGTCTGTGTTGTGTTTCTGCCTTATAAGTCTGTGTTGTATTTCCACCTTATAAGTCTGTGTTGTGTTTCACCTTATAAGTCTGTGTTGTGTTCCACCTTATAAGTCTGTGTTGTGTTTCACCTTATAAGTCTGTGTTGTATTTCCACCTTATAAGTCTGTGTTGTGTTTCACCTTATAAGTCTGTGTTGTGTTCCACCTTATAAGTCTGTGTTGTGTTGTTTCACCTTATAAGTCTGTGTTGTGTTTCACCTTATAAGTCTGTGTTGTGTTTCACTATAAGTCTGTGTTGTGTTCCACCTTATAAGTCTGTGTTGTGTTCCACCTTATAAGTCCGTATTTATGTACCACCTTATAAGTCTGTGTTGTGTTTCATCTTATAAGTCTGTGTTGTGTTCCCACCTTAAGTCTGTTGTGTTTCCATCATATAAGTCTGTGCTGTGTTTCACCTTATAAGTCTGTGTTGTGTTCCACCTTATAAGTCTGTGTTGTGTTTCTGTATAAGTCTGTGTTGTGTTCCACCTTATAAGTCTGTGTTGTATTCCACCTTATAAGTCGTGTGTTCCACGTTATAAGTCTGTGTTGTGTTTCACCTTATAAGTCCGTGTTGTGTTTCACCTTATAAGTCTGTGTTGTGTTCACCTTATAAGTCCGTGTTGTGTTCCACCTTATAAGTCTGTGTTGTGTTTCTGTATAAGTCTGTGTTGTGTTTCACCTTATAAGTCTGTGTTGTATTTCATCTTATAAGTCTGTGTTGTGTTTCACCTTATAAGTCTGTTGTGTTCCACCTTATAAGTCCGTGTTGTGTTCCACCTTATAAGTCTGTGTTGTGTTTCACCTTATAAGTCCGTGTTGTGTTTCACCATATAAGTCTGTGTTGTGTTCCACCCTTATAAGTCTGTGTTGTGTTCCACCCTTATAAGTCCCGTGTTGTGTTCCACCTTATAAGTCTGTGTTGTGTTTTTCATCTTATAAGTCTGTGTTGTGTTTCACCTTATAAGTCTGTGTTGTGTTTCCACCTTATAAGTCTGTGTTGTGTTTCCACCTTATAAGTCCCGTGTTCTGTTCCACCTTATAAGTCTGTGTTGTGTTTCACCTTATAAGTCCGTGTTGTGTTCCACCTTATAAGTCTGTGTTGTGTTTCACCTTATAAGTCTGTGTTGTGTTCACCTTATAAGTCCGTGTTGTGTTCCACCTTATAAGTCTGTGTTGTGTTCCACCTTATAAGTCCGTGTTGTGTTCCTATATAGTCTGTGTTGTGTTTCACCTTATAAGTCCGTGTTGTGTTCCTATATAAGTCTGTGTCGTGTTCCACCTTATAAGTCTGTGTTGTATTCCACCTTATAAGTCTGTGTTGTGTTCCACCTTATAAGTCTGTGTTGTGTTCCACCTTATAAGTCCGTGTTGTGTTTCACCTTACTCGTCTGTTGTTTCCATCTTAGAAGTGCAGTGTTGCATTTCTTTTTGCCACGCAGAGTGCGTTTGCGTTCTGCCTAGTCAGGTGGTGGCATTCCACACTTATAAGTCTGTGTTGTGTTCCTATATAAGTCCGTGTTGTGTTTCACCTTATAAGTCTGTGTTGTTTTCCATCTTATAAGTCTGTGTTGTGTTTCACCTTATAAGTCTGTATTTGTGTTCCATATAAGTCTGTGTTGTGTTTTTCACATGCCAGTGCAACTGTTGTGTTTCCACCTTATAAGTCTGTGTTGTATTTCCACCTTATAAGTCTGTGTTTGTGTTTGCATCTTATAAGTCCGTGTTGTGTTTCACCTTATAAGTCTGTGTTGTGTTCCACCTTATAAGTCTGCGTTGTGTTCCACCTTATAGAGTATGTTGTGTTCCACCTTATAAGTCTGTGTTGTGTTTCTGCCATAAGTCCGTGTTGTGTTTCACCTTATAAATTCTGTGTTATATTTTTTATATAAGTCTGTGTTGTGTTCCACCTTATAAGTCTGTGTTGTGTTCCACCTTATAAGTCTGTGTTGTGTTTCATCTGTGTTGTGTTCCACCTTATAAGTCTGTGTTGTGTTTCACCTTATAAGTCCGTGTTGTGTTTCACCTTATAAGTCTGTGTTGTGTTTCACCTTATAAGTCTGTGTTGTGTTTCACATTATAAGTCTGTGTTGTGTTCCACCTTATAAGTCTGTGTTGTGTTTCACCTTATAAGTCTGTGTTGTGTTTCACCTTATAAGTCTGTGTTGTGTTCCATCTTATAAGTCTGTGTTGTGTTCCACCTTATAAGTCCGTGTTGTGTTTCACCTTATAAGTCTGTGTTGTGTTTCTTATAACCTTATAAGTCTGTGTTGTGTTTCACCTTATAAGTCTGTGTTGTGTTCCACCTTATAAGTCTGTGTTGTGTTTCATCTTATAAGTCTGTGTTGTGTTCACCTTATAAGTCCGTGTTGTGTTCCACCTTATAAGTCTGTGTTGTGTTTCATCTTATAAGTCTGTGTTGTGTTTCATCTTATAAGTCTGTGTTGTGTTTCACCTTATAAGTCTGTGTTGTGTTTCACCT
>NW_024731746.1:0-22107 GCF_018991925.1 Homarus americanus | reverse complement strand
CACACTATCACAACAGCATCACACTCCTTACACCTCAGCCTCACACCATCACAGCAGCCTCACTCATCAAACAGCCTCACACTCTTACACTAGCCCCTCACACTCTTACACCAGCCCCACACTCTACACCAGCCTCACACTCATCACAACAGCCTCACACTCTGGCTAATCAGCCTCACACTCTACACCAGCCTCACACTCTACACCAGCCTCACACTATCACACCAGCCTCACACACATACACCAGCCTCTATACTTATCACAACAGCCTAAACCTCACACCAGCCTACACCCTCACACCAGCTTTAACACTCCTACACCAGCCTCACACTCTTGCTACACCAACCCCACACTCATCACAACACCCTAACACTCCCACACCTGCCCCACACTCCACACCAGCCTCCCCATACTATCACAACAGCCTCAAACCTCAATACACCAGCCTCCCACCCTCACACCAGCTTCACACTCTCACACCAGCCTCACACTCTCACACCAGCCTCACACTCTCAAACACCCTCACACTCTCACACTAGCCTCGCACTATCACAACAGCTTCACACTCTGACACAAGCCTTACACTATCACCACAGCCTCACATTCTCACATCGGCCTCACACACTCACAATAGCCTCATACTATCACAAAAGCCTCACACTCTCACAATAGTCTCACACTCTCACAACACCCTTACACTATCACACCAGCCTCACACGCTAACACCAGCCTTACACATTTCACAGCAGTCTCACACTCTCACAATAGTCTCACACTTTCACAACAACCTTACACTATCACACCAGCCTCACATGCTCACACCAGCCTCATACTATCACAACAGCCTCACACTCTCACCCCAGCCTCACACTATCACACCAGCCTCATCCCTATCATAACAGCCTCACACTCTCCCAGCAGCCTCACACTATTATCACAGCCTCACACTCTCAGACCAGCCTCACACTAACATAACAGCCTCCCACTCTCACACCAGCCTCACACAAGTAGCAACATCCTCACACTATCACACCAGCCTCACACGCTCACGCCGGTCTCAAACTCTCACACCAGCCTAACACCCTCACATTAGCCTCGCACTCTCACACGAGCTTCACCCTCTCACAACAGCCTCGCACTCTCACACCACAGCCTCACACTCTTACACCACCCTCACACAATAACAGCAGCCTCACACTCTCACACCAGCCTCACACTAACACAATAGCCTCACACTCTCACAACACACTTGCACTATCACAACAGCCTCATACTCTCTAAACAGCTTCACACTCTCACACTAGCCTCAAACTATCACAAAAACCTCACACTCTCACACCATCCTCACACTATCACAATAGCCTCACACTCTCACTCCAGCCTGACACTATCACAATCGCCTCACAGTCTCACACAAGCCTCACACTCTCACATCATCCTCACACTATCACCCCAGCCTCACACTCTCACACCATCCTCACACTATCACAATAGCCTCACACTCTCACTCCAGCCTGACACTATCACAATCGCCTCACAGTCTCACACAAGCCTCATACTCTCACATCATCCTCACACTATCACCACAGCCTCACACTATCACACCAGCTTCACACTCTCACATCATCCTCACACTATCACCACAGCCTCACACTCTCACACCAGCCTCACACCCTAAAACCAGCCTCACACTCTCACACCATCCGAACACTCTCACACTAACCTCGCACTCGCACACCAGCCCCACACTCTCATCAGCGAGCCTCCGATTCACACACCATCCTAACACTCTCACACCAGCCTCGCACTCTCACACCAGCCTCACACTCTCACACCAGCCTCATACTCTCAGACCAGCCTCACACTCTCACACCATCTTCACACTATCACCACAGCCTCACACTCTCACACCAGTGGCACACTAACACTCCAGCTTCACATTCTCACACCAGACTCACACCCTCACAACAGCCTCAAAATCTCACACCAGCCTCACACTCTCACACGAGCGTCCCATTCTCACACCATCCTAACACTCTCACACCAGCCTCGCACTCTTAAACCAGCCTCACAATCTCACACCAGCTTCACACTCTCACACCAGCCTTACACTCTCACACCAGCCTCACACTATCACAACAGACACACACTCTCACACCATCCTCACACTCTCACAACAGCCTCGAACTCTCACACCAGCCCCACACTCTCACATCAGCCTCACACCCTCACACTCTCACACGAGCCTCCCATTCTCACACCATCCTAACACTCTCACACCAGCCTCGCTCACTTAAACAAGCCTCACACTCTCACACCAGCCTCACTCCCTCACAACAGCCTCACACACTCACACCAGCCTCACACCCTCAAACCAGACTCACACTCTAACACACCAGCCCCAAACTCCTCATATCTGCCTTCACACCCTCACACTCCCCACACCAGCCTCTAACACTTTTCACACCAGCCTCACACCAGCCTCACACTCACACCAGCCTTACACTCTTACACTAGCCTCTTACACTCTCACACCAGCCTCACACTCTACACTAGCCTCAAACAGCTCACACCCTCATAACAGCCTTCCTGCACTCTCCATACCAGCCCTATACCTCACAACACCCCCACACCTCACATCAGCCTCACACTCCATACCAGCCTCACACTCTCACACCAGCCCCACACCTCACATCAGCCTCAAACTCACACTCACACACCAGCCTCACACCTCACACGAGCCTCACACCTCATAGCAGCCTCACACCTCACACAGCCTCACACTCACACCAGGCCCCCACCTCACACCAGCCTCACATCTCCTACACGAGCCTTCACACTCTCATACTCAGCCTCACACTCACCTAACCTTTACATCAGCCTCATTAATTCACACTCTCACACCAGCCTTGCATTTTCACACCAGCCTCACACTCCTCACACCAGCCTCACACTCCTCACACCAGCCCTTCAAAACAGCCTCACACCCTCACAACAGCCTTGCCCCTCACAGCAGCCCTACACTCCACAACACCTCTGCACCCCTGACCAGCCCCCACACTCTCACATCAGCCTCACACCCTCACACTCCCCACACCAGCCTCACATTCTCACATCGAGCCTCCCACCTCACACCATCCTAACACACTCATTCAGCCCACACTCTCACACCAGCCTTACACCTCACACCCTCAGCCTCACACTCTCACACCAGCCTTACACTCCTCACACTCAGCCTTTACACCTCACACTCCCTTTACACTCCAATAGCCTTGCACTCTAACACCAGCCTCTACACCTCAGAACACCCTAACACTTTACACCAGCCTCACACCTTCACACCAGCCTTTACACCTCACACACCCAGCCTCTGCACTTACACCAGCCTCACACTCTGACACCAGCATAACACTTCACACCAGCCTCACACCTAGAACACCCCACACTCTCACAACAGCCTCACACCTCACACCTCACACCAGCCTCACACCTCACAGCAGCCTCTGCACCTCACACCAGCCTCACACCTCACACTTCACACCAGGCCTTACACCTCACACTCTCATACACCAGCCTCTACACCTCACACTCTCACACCAGCGTCACACCTGCCCACGGCCTCACCAGTCACACCAGCCTCCTCACACCTCACACCAGCCTCCCACACTCCTCACACCAGCTCACCCTCTCACACCAGCCCCACACTCTCACACCAGCCTCACACCCTCACACTCTCTTACACCAGCCCCACACCTCAACAGCCTCACACCAGCCTCACGCCCTTACCTTGTCACATCACCCCTCACACCCTCACACCAGCCCTCACTCTCACACTGTCCCTCACACCTCCTCACACCAGCCCCACACTCTCACACCAGCCTCTCACATTTCACTGCCTCACACTCTCACACAGCCTCTAGACTCTCACACCAGCCCTTACACCTCAAAACAGCCTCACACTTTCACAAGCCTAACGTTCTCAAACAGCTCACACTATCACACCAGCCTCACATCTCACAAGCCTCACACCTCACACCAGCTTCACACTTTCAAACAGCCTCACACTCTACACCAGCCTCACACTATCACAACAGCCTCACACCTCACACCAACCTCCCACCTCAAACACTGCACTTCACACTAGCTTTACCCTCACAACAGCCCACACACCACACCCAGCCTCACACTTCTTCACACCAGCCTGACACACACACCAGCCTCACACTCCACACCAGCCTTACACCAACTTACACTTGCTCTACCTATCACAAGCCTCACACTCTCACACCATCCTCACACTATCACTCAGAATCACCCTCTACACCAGCCTCACACTATCACAATCGCCTTCACAGTCTCCACAAGCCTCACACCACACCACAATTCACACTCTCACACCAGCCTCACACTAACACACCAGCCTCACATTCTCACCAGCCTCACACCCTCACAACAGCCTCACACACTCACACCAGCCTCACAACCTCAAACCAGACTCACTCATCAGCCTCGCAGTCTCACACGAGCCTCACACTCTCAAGCTCACACTCTCACACCAGCCTTACACTCTCAAACAGCCTCACACTCTTACACCAGCCCACTATCACAACAGCCTCATACCTTACACCAGCCTCCCACACTCATCACAGCAGCCTTACACCATCACACACCCTCCCTCTCACCAGCCCAACTCCCACACATGCTACACCCTCACCCAGCCTCACACTCATCACCAGCCTCAAACACCTCACCAGCCTCAACACCCCACACCAGCTTCACACTCTCACACCAGCCTCATAGACTCCTCAAACAGCTCTACACTCCTCACACCAGCCTCACACTCTCACAGCCTCACACTCACCCAGCCTCACACTATCAACACTTCTTTACACCTGCCTCTACACCCTTACACCAGCTATAATATCACAACAGCCTCTAACCATCACCACTAGCCTCTATACCTCACAGCTTCACACTTCACACCCAGCCTCACTCAGCCTCACACTCTCAAGTCCACACCTCCCACACTAGTCTCACAACAGCTTCACACTCTGACACCAGTTCACTTCACCAGCCTCACACCTCAAACCGACCTCACACACTCCACTCAGCCTCACTCACACTCAGCCTCCAGCCTCTTAACAGCCTACACACCAGCCTCAACCTCACACCAGCCTCACACTCCACACAGCTCACACCTCTCACAACAGCCTCACACCTGACACCAGCCTCACACCCTCACACCAGCCTCCCATTCTCACACCATCCTAACACTCTCACACTCCAGCCTGCACCCTCACACCAGCCTCACACTCACACCAGCCTCCACACCTCACACCAGCCTCACACTCCCACACCAGCCTCCTCACCTCCACACCCTCACACCAGCCTCATCTCTTACATCTGCCTCACCCTCACACCCTCACACCAGCCTCATTACACCAGCCCACACCAGCCTCACACCTCACACCAGCCCCACACCTCACCCAGCCTACACTCACACCAGCCTCACCAGCCTCACACCTCACACCAGCTCTTGCCTCACATCAGCCTCACACTCACAACACTTCACACTCTCACATCAGCCTCACACTCTCATACCAGCCTCTACACTTCACACCAGCCCACTTACATCAGCCTCCAAACTCTCACACACACCAGCCTCACACTCACACAGCCTCACACCCAGCCTCACACCTCACACAGCCTCACACCTCACACCAGCCTCACACCTCACCCAGCCTCACACCAGCCCTCACGCTCTCACACCAGCCTACACCCCCAACCCTACACCCTCACATCAGCCTTCACACCCTTTCAACTACCAGCCTCACACCCACCCCACACTCCTACCAGCCTCACACCCTCACACTCTCACACCAGTGCACTTTCACACCAGGCCTCACACCTCACACCAGCCTCCTCACACCTCACACCAGCCTCAATCAGCCTCACACCTCACACCAGCCTCTACACCTCACACCAGCCTCACACCTCCATCAGCCTTGGTCTCACTCAGCTCTACACCCTCACACCCAGCCTCACCCAGCCCCACACCCTCACACCAGCCCCCAGCCTCACACCTCACACCAGCCTTCACACCCTCACACCAGCCTCACACCTCGCGCCATCCTCACACCTCTCACCAGCCTCACACTCCTCACACCAGCCTTACCTCACACCAGCCTCACACCCTCACTCTCCAGCCTTCACTCTTTTGCCAGCCTCACACCCTCACACTCACACCAGCCTCAGCACTCTATCACCATTTTTACATTCAGTACAGCCTAACACTTCTCACCAGCCTCCTCTCACACCAGCCTTCTCACACCAGCCTCACACTCTCACACCAGCCTGCCTTCCACCCAGTTCAACTCTCAGCCTTCACCTCATACCAGCCTCACACTCCCACATCAGCCTCACACTCTCACTCCAGCCTCACCACCCTCACACCTCACACCAGCCTCACACCTCGCCTCAGCGTCTTCCTTCACACCAGCTCCTCATCCTCACACTCTCACACCAGCCTCACACCCTCACACCCTCACTCTCAGCCTCACACCTGCCCCACACCCACTCTGCACCAGCCTCACACCCTCACACCAGCTCCCACACTCTCACACCAGCCTCACCCCACACTCTCACACTCTCACACCAGCTTCACACCCTCACAGTCCTCACACCAGCCTCACACTCCCATCAGCCTTCACCAGCTCACCCACACTCAGTCTCATCACCCTCACACCCTCACACCAGCTCCCTCACACCTCATACTATCCTCACACGCCTCACACCAGCCTCACACTCACACCAGCCTCACACCCTCACACCCCTCACCAGCCTCACACTCTCACCAGCCTCACACTCTCACACTAGCCTCACACCCTCACCAGCCTCACACTCCTCACACCTTTCCAATCTTCTCAAACACCTCACTCTCACACCAGCTCTACATCTCACAAGATCTCCACACTCACACCAGCCTCACACCTTCACGCAGCCTCTACACCCTTACACCAGCCTCACACTCTCCCAGCCTCACACTCTCACCAGCCTCCTCTCATACCAGCCTCACCCACCTCACACTCTCCCATCAGCCTCACACTCTCATCAGCCTCACACCTCACACTCTCACACCAGCCTCAGCCTCACAAGCCTCACACTCCTCCAGCCTCACCTCAAGCCAGCCTCACACCACCAGCCTCACCAGCCTCACCCCGCCTCACACCCTGGCTTGACCTCACACCCCCATCTGTTATTCACGCTCACATCAGGCCTGCTCATCGGCCTCCACTCTACCAGCCTCACACTCTCCACAGCATCCTCATGCCTTCCTAACCTCACACCCTCCCTTAGCCTCCTCTCATCAACTTCCACACTCTCGCAAGGTTACACTCTACATAGCCTCACCTCACATCCAGCCTTCTCTACATCTGCCACTCAACAGCTTCACCTCACACTCCAGCCTCTTCCTCACACTCTCACCACCAGTCTCCCACACCCATACAAACCTCACACTCTCACCAGCCTCACACCTCACAGTCTCACACTCTCCAGCCTCTGCTCTCACCTGCCTCACCTCACACTCTCCTTGGCCTCACACCCCTCCTGTCCCTCCTGGCCTTGCCTCGTGCTGCATGTTCACTGCCATCGCCTCTCAGCCTCACACTCATTCTTGCTGTCACTCTGCCTCACCCCTCTCACATCCCTCACACTCTCCACACCAGCCTCACACTCTCACAAGCCTCCACACCCCATACTCACCTCACACTCTCACACCTCACCCCACTCTCTCACACTAGCCTCACCTCTCTGGCCTCCCCCAACCTCACACTCTCTGCCTCCTCTCCTCACACCTGCCTCACCTCACCTCATCAGCCTCACGCCTCACCAACCTCACACTCTCACCAGCCTCTACCTCCACACACCAGCCTCACACCCTCACACCAGCCTCACACCCTCCTCCAGCCTCACCCTCACAACCTCACACCCACCAGCCTCACACCCTCCCAGCCTCCACCCTCACACCAACCTCACACTCTCCCACACCTCTCCTAGCCTCCCACCCCTCACAAGCCTCACTCATCCCATTTCACTCTCACAGCCTCACCTCCCCAGCCTCACCTCCTCACTCCCATTCACACTCTCATCAGCCTCACACTCTCAGCCTCACTCCAGCCTCTTTTCACACTCACATCTCTACCTCAGCCTCACCAGCCTCACCTCTCTGCCAGCCTCCACACTCTCCACACCAGCCTCACCCCTCTCATCAGCCTCACACCTGTCTCACCCTCCCACCAGCCTCCCACACCTCACACCAGCCTCCCACACCTCTCTGGCCTCACCAGCCTCCTCTCACACCAGCCTCACTCAGCCTCACCTCACACCAGCCTCACACCTCCTGCCTCCTCCCCAGCGTCACACCTCACACAACCTCACAGCCTCACACTCTCACACCTCCTAACAGCCTCACACTCTCCTCACACTCTCTGGCCTCACTCTCACCAGCCTCACACTCTGTGCCTCCCTCACATCACTCACGCCAGTCTCACATCTCACCTCAGCCTCACACTCTCACCAGCCTCCACACCCTCACACCAGCCTCACACTCTGCTACCTCTTTGCTCACACTCTCAGTGCCTCACACCTCCCAGCCTCACACTCTCACACTCTCACACCCCAGCCTGCCTCACACCTCCCACCCACTCTCACAGCCTCCCTCTCACACCAGCCTCATCAGCCTCACCTCCTCTCCCAGCCTCACCTCACTCACACTCTCCTCATGCCTCCTTGCCCTCACCAGCCTCACCCACCTCACCCTTCTCACCCATCACCAGCCTCCACACTCCTCACACTGCCTCCCACCTGCACACCTCACTCCCTCACCAGCCTCACACCCCTCACCAGCCTCACACCTCACACCAACCTCACACCTCACACCAGCCTCACAGCCTCACCCCTCCTGCTCACCAGCCTCACCTCTCACCAGCCTCACCTCACCAGCCTCCTGTCTCACACCCCTCACCTCACCCTCCAGCCTCACCTCTGTCTCACACCTCACACCAGCTCACCTCACCTCCTCTCCCCTCACACCTCACACTCACCTCACCAGCCTCACCTCACCTCACCCCTCCCTCTGCCTCCACCAGCCTCACACCTCCTCCCCTCACACACATCACGCCTCACCAGCCTCACCATGCTCACCAGCCTCCTGTCACTCCAGCCTCCTTGACCTCCTCTCACCAGCCTCCCTGCCTCACACCAGCCTCCACACCTCCCACCAGCCTCACCAGCCTCACACCTCCTGTACCGGCCTCACCTCACCTCCCAGCCTCACCTCACCTCACACCACCTCCCACCAGCCTCACCTCACACCAGCCTCCGCCTCACCTCACCAGCCTCACAAGCCTCCATGCCTCCACCTCCACCAGCCTCCTCACCTCCTGGCCTCCCACCAACCTCACACTCACCAGCCTCTGACCTCTTGCCTCACCTCAGCCTCCTCAGCCTCACGCCTCCTCCTCCTCACCTCCTGGCCTCACACCCTCACCTGTTACTCCACCCCTCTTACACCTCACCCTCACACACACACCCTCACACCAGCCTCACCGCCTCCCACCTCTGCCTCCCACCTCACCTCCCAACCTCCTTTCTGGCCTCCTAGCCTCCTTCACCTCACCAGCCTCACCAGCCTCTTCACAGCCTCCTCCCTCTGTCCCACCTCACACCAGCCTCACCTTCTCAGCCTCACCTCCCCAGCCTCCCCTCCTCACACCTCCCAGCCTCACACCCCTCCCTCTCCTCACCTCTGCAACCTCTCACCTCCCTCACGCCCTCTTCCCTCCTGTATCACCATCACACTCTCACACCAGCTCACACCCTCCACCCAGCCTCCCCACCAGCCTCACACCCTCCTGCCTCCTCACACTCACCTCCCTGTCCCATCACCAGCCTCACCAGCCTCACACCTCAACCAGCCTCACCAGCCTCCCACCTCTGCTTACAGCCTCCTCTCAACCTCACCTCACCCTCACCACTTCTGGCCTCACCTCCTCCCAACCTCACCTCCCCTCCTCTCCCACCTCCCCCAGCCTCCTCCTCCCCTCCTGGCCTCACCTCCACCATCACATCTGACCTCCTTGACCTCAGCCTCACACCAGCCTCATCACCTCTCACTCTTCAGCCTCCCCACACCCTCAACCAGCCTCCTGCCAACCTCCTCCTGCCTCCCAACCTCACCAACCTCTGTCTCCCAACCTCACCTCACACCAGCCTCCCAGCCTCACCAGCCTCCTCTGGCCTCACACCTCACCCACACCCCAGCCTCCTCACCAGCCTCCTCACACTCTCCTCAGCCTCTGCCTCACCTCTTTGCCTCCATCACGCCTCACTGCCTCCCCACCTCACCATGCTCACACCCTCACGCCACCTCACCCACTCCACACCCTCACCAGCCTCACCTTCACCAGCCTCACCAGCCACCTCACCAGCTACACTCTCACACCAGCCTCACACCCTCCACCAGCCTCACCAGCCTCACTCCAGCCTCACCAGCCTCACCTCCTGGCCTCCCACCAGCCTCCCTCACAGCCTCACCTCACACCTCACACACTCTCACACCAGCCTCCCCTCACCTAGCATCCCCTCCACCCACTCTCACACACTCACACCTCACCAGCCTCCACACCCTCCACACTCTCCCACCCTCACACTCTCCTGGCCTCACCTCACCTCCACACCTCACACTCTCACCAGCCTCACCTCACCTCTTTACCTCACCAGCCTCACCAGCCTCACCTCACCAGCCTCACACCTCTGCCTCCTGCCTCCTCTCACCTCCCCTCCTTGCCTCACCACTCTCTCCTCACACCAGCCTCTATCACGCCTCACACCCTCCCCTCGCCTCACTGACCTCACGCCCTCCCACCAGCCTCTCAGCCTCACGCCTCACCTGCCTCACCAGCCTCACCCTCACCAGTCTCCTCCCACCAGCCTCACACTCTCCACCTCCACACCCACACCAGCCTCACCAGCCTCACCAGCCTCACCTCACCAGCCTCACTCTCACCTCACTCTCACCTCACACTCACACCTCACCTCACACACTCACACCCCTCCCAGCCTCCTCACACCCCTCACACCAGCCTCCCACACTCTCACCAGCCTCACCTCCTACCTCACCTCCACGCCTCACATCTCACCCAGCCTCACCACCTCACCAGCCTCACACCACCTCACCAGCTTCCTCACCAGCCTCACCTCCACCACCTCACCAGCCTCACACTCTCCTCCTCACCTCACCAGCCTCACACTCCCCAGCCTCACACCTCCCAGCCTCCCATCACCTCACACCTCACCTCCTTTACCTCCTCACCTCCCAGCCTCAGCCTCACCCTCACACTGTCTCCCTTTCACACCTCACCTGTCACCACCAGCCTCCACACCTCACACCAGCCTCACACCTCCCACCAGCCTCCCACCTCCACACTCTGCAACCTCACTCCTCACACTCTCATCACCTCAGCCTCACACCTCACCAGCCTCACCTCACCTCTCACACCGGCCTCACCTCACACCTCCCACCTCACACCTCCTCTCCTCACCTCCAGCCTCACACCAGCTTCTCTCACACCAGCCTCACCTCCCAGCCTCACACTCACACACCCTCCCCCAGCCTCACCTCCCCCAGCCTCCTGCCTCCTGCCTCCTGCCTTACTCACGCCTCACCTGCCTCCTCAACCTCTCCCTCCCACCAGTCTCACTCACACCAGCCTCACACTCTCACACTCCCCTCACCAGCCTCACTGCTCTCACACCAACCTCACACTCTCCCTCACACTCTCCACACCTCCCTCCTTCCTTCTGTCTCCTCACACCTTCACCTCCCCTCCCAGCCTCACACTCTCACTCTCACCTCTACCTCCCAGCCTCTGGCCTCACATCTCCCAGCCTCACATTTTCACCAGCCTCACCATTCACCATTCACCAGCCTCACGCCCTCCTCACCCTCTCGGCCTCACACTCTCACTCAGCCTCACACTCCTCAGCCTCCACACCTCACATCAGCCTCACACTCTCACACCAGCCTCACACTCACCTCACCTCCTCCTTACCTCACCTCTACATCACCTCACTCTCACCAGCCTCCTCACAGCCTCACACTCTCTGCCTCACACCTCCCTTACACCAGGCCTCCCACACCCCTCCCACCAGCCTCACACCTCACATCTCTCTTCCTCACCCTCACACTCAGCCTCACCCCTCACACTCTCCCATCATCACACTCCTAGCCTCCCACCTCCCCACCAGCCTCACACCCTCACACTCTCACCAGCCTCTACTCCCACTCTCACCAGCCTCACCTCACCAACCTCCACACACCTCCCTCTGACCTCACACCTTCACCACCTCACCTCACCTCACCAGCCTCACACTCTCACCAGCCTCACCTCACACCTCCCACCAGCCTCACCAGCCTCACCTCTCACATGCCTCACCAGCCTCACACCTCACACACCTCAACACCTCTGGCCTCCCCTCACACCTCACACCGCCTCACAGCCTCACCCACCCCACACCAGCCTCTCACCTCACCCTCACCAGCCTCCCACCAGCCTCACACCCCTCCTGGCCTCACACTCACACCAGCCTCCCACCACTCACCAGCCTCACCTTCCTGGCCTCACCAGCCTTACACTCTCACACAGCCTCACCTCCTCCAGCCTCCTCTGCCTCACCTCACCTCCCAGCCTCCCACCTCCCACCTCCCCTCACCAGCCTCACCTCCACCTCACCAGCCTCCCTCCCACCTCTGTCTCACACCCCTCCCCTCACCAGCCTCCTACACCAGCCTCACACCAGCCTCCTTGACCTCACACCTCACATAGTTCTTCAACCTCCACGCCTCACCAGCCTCACCAGCCCCTCACGCCTCACCAACCTCACAGCCTCACACTCTCCCTCACCAGCCTCACACCATCACCCCTCACCAACCTCTGGCCTCACCTCACACCAGCCTCACCTCACCTCTGCCTCACCCAGCCTCCTCACACCCCCAGCCTCCTCCCAGCCTCCTCACCTCACACCAGCCTCCCCCACACCCCAGCCTCACACACTCACCTCACACTCACCTCCTCAGCCTCACACCCCTCACACCAGCCTCCTGGCCTCTTCAGCCTCCCATCCTGCCCTCACCAGCCTCACCAACCTCTTGTCTCCTGACCTCCTTCACCTCACGCCAACCTCACCAACCTCACATCTCACACCAGCCTCACACCCTCACCAACCTCACCAGCCTCTGCCAACCTCACACTCTCACAACCTCACACCTCACCTCACCAGCCTCACCTCTGCCTCACACCTAGCCTCCCACCTCACTCACACCAGCCTCACCTCACACCAGCCTCCCACCAGCCTCACACTCACACTCTCACCCAACCTCACCTCCTCACACTCCTCACACCTCCTCTTGCCTCTACCTATCACCATTCACCCTCACCAGCCTCCTGACCTCACGCCCCTCCACCCAGCCTCACCAGCCTCACACCCTCACACCAGCCTCCCCCTCACACTCCCCCTCTTCACCAGCCTCACCTCACCTCCCCCTCACAGGCCTCACCTCACACTCCACCTCTACTCTCACCTCACACCAGCCTCACACCAGCCTCACCTCCCAGCCTCACCTTCACCAGCCTCACCTCCCCAGCCTCCCCAGCCTCATCAGCCTCACACCAGCCTCCACACTCACACACCTCACACTCTCAAACCTCACCTTCACCTCTCCCAGCCTCCTTACACCTTCCATTCACCAGCCTCCACCAGCCTCACCACACACTCTCACCTCACCTCACCAACCTCACACCCTCCCACCAACCTCCCACCAGCCTCACACCTCACACCTCCCCTCCCAGCCTCCCCTCACCTCTGGCCTCACCTCACACCAGCCTCCTGTGCCTCACCTCACCAGCCTCTACTCACCTCACACTCCTCACCCTCTCACACTCTCACACCAGCCTCACACTCTCCCCTCACCTCACACCAGCCTCCTCACCAGCCTCACCTCACCTCTGGCCTCTGCCTCACCTCCCACCTCACCTCACACCTCCCAGCCTCACACCTCACACCTCCCTCACCTCACCAGCCTCTGGCCTCACCAGCCTCACACCCCTCACAGCCTCCTCCTGCCTCCACCAGCTCACCTCACCAGCCTCTGACCTCACCCTCCTGACACGCCTCACACCAGCTCACCTCCACACCTCACCAGCCTCACCTCCTTCAGCCTCCCACCTCCCACCAGCCTCCACCTCCTGGCCTCCACACCTCCCACCAGCCTCCTGCCTCCTGACCTCACCCCTCACACCTCCTCACATCAGCCTCACCAGCTCACCTCTGGCCTCACCAGCCTCCATCACTCCACCTCACCAGCTCACCTCACCAATCTCACACTCCTGCCTCACCAGCCTCATCCCCTCCCCCAGCCTCACACCAGCCTCCTGCTCACCTCTTCCTCCTGACCTCACCTTCCTCACCTCCCACACCTCACCAGCCTCACACTCACCATCCCTCACCCAGCCTCACACCAGCCTCACCAGCACCAGCCTCACCCCTCCCCAACCTCACCTCCCCTGCCTGCCTCACCCCTCACCTCACCCCTCACCTCCCCAGCCTCACCAGCCTCCTGGCCTCCCAGCCTCACCCCACTCTGGCCTCCTGGCCTCCTCCTGTCCTCTACACCTCTTCCTCACCTCCCATTATCACCTGACCTCACCCCTCACCATTCACACCCTCACCAGCCTCAACCTCCTGTTACCTCCACCAGCCTCCCACCCTCTCCCCTCACCAGCCTCACCTCCTCCTCCCCAGCCTCCACCAGCCTCACCAGCCTCACCAGCCCCTCCTGTTCACCCCTCACACCAGCCTCACCAACCTCCACACCTCCTGACCTCACCCCTCCACCAGCCTCCTACCTCCACCAGCCTCCCCCTCCCAGCCTCCCACCAGCCTCACACCTCACCTCTGGCCTCCCAGCCTCACACCTCACACCCTCACACCCTCACCAGCCTCCTGCTTCCACACCTCACACCTCTGCCTCTGACCTCACACCTCACCAGCCTCACACCTCACACCAGCCTCCAGCCTCACAGCCTCTTGCCTCACCTCCTGGCCTCCACTCACCTCACCAGCCTCACCAGCCTCACCTCACCAGCCTCCTGCCTCACCTCCCACCTCCACACCTCCTGCCTCACCAACCTCACCTCACCAACCTCCCACCCTCCTGGCCTCTGGCCTCACCTCTGCCTCACCTCCTCACCTCACACCAGCCTCACACCTCTGCCCCAGCCTCTAGCCTCCTTACCTCACCTCACACCTCACAGCCTCACCAGCCTCACCTCTGGCACCTCACACCTCCCTCCTGTCTCACCAGCCTCTGTGCCTCACCAGCCTCCTCACACCAGCCTCACCAGCCTCACCACCTCACACCAGCCTCACACCTCACCCAGCCTCACCTCCCACCAGCCTCACACCTCACCAGCCTCACCAGCCTCCTCCTCACCACCTCCTCCTCACCTCCCACCTCCCTCTCCCAGCCTCACACTCTCCTCATCAGCCTCACACCTCCACACCAGCCTCACCTCAGCCTCACCAGCCTCTTGCCTCCTGCCTCACACACTCCTGCCTCTGTGCCTCCTGGCCTCTTCTCACACCAACCTCCACCTCACCAGCCCTACCAGCCTCCACTCTCAACCTCACCAACCTCCACACCTCCTGACCTCACACCTCCCACCAGCCTCCACACCCCTCACCAGCCTCACACCCCTCACCACCACCTGCCTCACTCCTCCTACCTCACACCTCTTACCTCCTGGCCTCCTGACCTCACCAGCCTCACCTCTGTTCACCTCTTAGCTCACCCACCTCCCCAGCCTCCTCACACACCAGCCTCCACCAGCCTCCTCCCTCACACCAGCCTCACCAGCCTCACCTCTGGCCTCACCTCACCTCCTTGGCCTCACCACCTCACCAATCCTCACACCCTCCACACCCTCTACACCAGCCTCACCTCAGCCTCCACCCCCTCACCAGCCTCACACCCTCACCAGCCTCCTGTGCCTCACCTCACCTCCTCCCACCTCCTGGCCTCCCACCTCATACCAGCCTCCTGCTCACCTCACACCAGCCTCACCAGCCTCACCTCTGGCCTCACACCTCCCACCTCCTGGCCTCACCCCAGCCTCTGGCCTCACCAGCCTCCTGTGTCACCTCCTGGGGCCTCACCCCCTCACGCCTCCACCTCCACACCAGCCTCACCTCCTGACCTCACCAGCCTCACCAGCCTCACCTCTCCTGTTGCCTCAGCCTCCTCAGCCTCCTGGCCTCACACCTCCTGGCCTGCCAACCTCTGTTTCACCCTCCTGGCCTCTGGCCTCCTGGCCTCACCAGCCTCCCACACCCCTCACACCAGCCTCACCAGCCTCCTGCCTGTCCCACACCAGCCTCACACCTCACACACACCCTCACACCTCACACCAGCTCTGCCTCCCAGCCTCCTGACCTCACTCTCCCAGCCTCCTCCTCCTCACCTCCTCACCCTCCAAGCCTCACCTCCACCAGCCTCCTGTCTCACACCTCCACACTGGCCTCACACCAGCCTCACGCCTCTGCCTCACCTCACCAGCCTCACACCTCCCTTACCTCCACACCTCCCACAACCTCAACCTCACCAGCCTCCCACCTCACCAGCCTCTGGCCTCCTTTCACACCAGCCTCACACCCCCAGCCTCCCCAGCCTCACACCTCCTCTGCCTCCTGCCTCACCAGCCTCACCAGCCTCTGCCTCTACCTCCTGCCTCTCACGCCTCCACCAGCCTCCTGCCTCACCTCTCAACCTCCTGACCTCACACCCTCACCAGCCTCACTGCCTCACCAGCCTCCTCCAGCCTCCCAGCCTCCTGACCTCCACCAGCCTCACCAACCTTTCCACTCACCAGCCTCACCAGCCTCACCTTTCAACTCTCATCATGCCTCACCAGCCTCACCACCTCTGCCTCCCACCTCCCAACCTCCTGCTGCCTCCTGCCTCACACTCACACCAGCCTCACCACCTCACCTCCTGACTCACCAGCCTCACCAGCCTCACCAGCCTCACAGCTCTGGCTCACCTCCTGCTCTCCCCAGCCTCTGTGCCTCCTCACACCCAGCCTCACTCACACCAGCCTCCTCAAGCCTCACACTCCTCCTCACCAGCCTCCTGTGCCTCTGCCTCACCTCCCAGCCTCCAACCTGCCTCACCTCCTGACCTCCCACCCCTCACAAACCTCCACCAACCTCACCAGCCTCCCACGCCTCCCACCTCACCTCACCTCCACCAGCCTCACCAGCCTCCACACCCCTCACACCTCACCAGCCTCACCTCATACCTCACACCTCACACCTCCTGGCCTCACACACCAGCCTCTAGCCTCCACCTCACACCAGCCTCTTCACCCTCCACCAGCTCATTACACCTCCTCACTCAACCTCACACCCTCACAGTGCTCCACCCTCCCACCAGCCTCCTGTCTCACCCTCACAACCTCCACCCTCACACCCTCACCAGCCTCCTCTCACCCCTTCCTCACCAGCCTCACCTCACCAACCTCTGGCCTCCTTCCCAACCTCTTACCTCCCAGCCTCCTGCCTCACCTCCTGGCCTCACCTCACCCCACCAGCCTCACCCTCACACCAGCCTCCTGGCCTCACACCCTCCCCAGCCTCCTCATGCCATCACCTCTTCCTCAAACCTCCTCATCGACCTCCTGCCTCACCAGCCTCACACCAGCCTCACCAGCCCACACCTCGCCACCCAGCCTCACTTCGCCACTCCTCTACACTTTCACACTCACACTCCACACTATTACACCAGCTTTACTACACTTTCATACTCAGTCTTACACTCATTTACCACCTTCACACCTTACACTTTACACCTCACCTCCAGCTTTACTTCCAGCCTTACACCTCACACATTTCACATCCGCCTCACAGCCTACACCTCACCCATCTCACTCAGCCTCACACCACACCAGCCTCACACCTTACACCAGCGCCTCACCAGCTCACCCTCTCCACCAGCCTTCACACCCTCGCCACCATCTTCACTACTCACACACTTCCAGCGCCCTCGCACACCCCACACCTCTACACCCAGCCTCACCAGCTTCACTCCTCACACCAGCCTTACACTTTGCTTTAATTGTTAACTACCTCACACTCCCTACACCAGCTCCTTTACCTTAGCCTCTCACCTCACACTCCAGTTTCCACACCTTGCCACTCAGCCTTTAACAGCCTCACTAATCACACACTCCACATATTCCCACACCAGCCTCACACCCCACACACTTCATCACACTTCACACCTCACACTCCACTTACCAGCCTCACCTCAGCCTACACCAGCCTCACCTCTAGCCCACACCCCTCCACAGCCTCACCTCCCACCCTCACACTCTCACACCTCTCACACCAGCCCACCAGCCTCACACCCCACACACCAGCTTTACACTCTCACACCTTAAAGCCTACTTTACACTCCTACATCAGCTCACCAGCCTTTACACCTCACTCCCAGCCTCACACCTCACACCCGCCTCCACACCTCACACCAGCCTTTACCCAGCTTTACACCTCACACCAGCCTCACACCTCACACTCCACACCTCACACACCCACACCCTCGCACCAGCCTCACCAGCCTACACCCTCACACCAGCCTCCACCTCACACCCTCAGCCTCCCAGCCTCTACACCCTCACACTCCTCACACCCTCACACCAGCCTTACACCCTACACACCCACACCTCACACCCAGCCTCACACCAGCCTCAACTCAGCCTTACACTTCGCTACACTCACACTCTCACACTTCTGCCACCCAGCTCACACCTCACACTTCCAGCCTTACACTTCACACCAGCCTCACCAGCCTCTACACCAGCCTCACCAGCCTCTACACTTCACACCAGCTCACCAGCCTTACACTTCACACCAATCCTTACACTTCACACCAGCCTCACACCTCACACCAGCCTTACCTACAGCCTCAAACTTCACACCCAGCCTCACACCTTACACCTCAAATCCAGCCTCACTCACACTCTTAAACCTCACACCCAGCTCTACAGCTCTTACACCTCACAGTTCATCAGCCTTTACACTTCACACTTCTTTCACACTCAGCTCTTTACACTTACACCAGCCTCTACACCTTACACTCAGCCTCCATCTCACACTTTCACACCCAGCCTCTACCTTTCACACTTAGCCTCCTACACCTTGCCACCTCACACCAGCCTTACACCCTCACACTTCCGCCACCAGCCTCACACCTCACACTTTCACACCAGCCTCACACCTTCACACTTTCACACAGCCTTACATCCCCACACTCCCCACACCAGCCTCACACTTCCACCAGCTCCCACGTCCCCACACTTCCACACCTCAGCCTCACACTCTCACACCAGCTTCACACCTCACACTCTCACACCAGCCTTACACTTTCATTCAGCCTTCACACTTCACACCAGCCTTCACACCTCAACAGCCTCACACTCACACCAGCCCCCACACTCTCACACCAGCCTCACAGCCCCCACACCAGCTCACACCACTCACACCAGCCTCACACCCCACACCAGCCCCACACCCTCACACTAGCCTCACACCCCACACCAGCCTCACACACTCACACCAGCCTCACACTCACACCAGCCTCACCTCACACCCAGCCTCACACTCCTCACACCAGCCTCCCACACTCACACCAGCCTCACACCTCACAACAGCCTCACACTCTCACAAGCCTCCCACACTTCACACCTGCCTCACACCTCATGCACACCAGGCCTCTACACTCTCTCACATAACTCCTACACTTCACACTAGCTTCACACTTTCACACCAGCCTCACAGTCTCACACCAGCCTCACACTTCCACACCAGCCTCACACTTTCACACCAGCCTCACACCCCACACCAGCCTCACACTCTCACACCAGCCTCACACCTCTTACACCAGCCTCACACTCTACACCAGCTTCACACCCTCACGCCACACCTCACACCTGCCTCACACCCTCATAACAGCCTCACACCCCTCAACAAGCCTCACACTCTCACACCAGCCCACACCTCAAACAAGCCTCACACTCTCACACCAGCCCCACACCTCACACCAGGCCTCACCTCACACCCAGCCTCACACCTCACACCAGCCTCACACTCCTCACACTCCAGCCTCATTCACAGCCTTACACTCCCACCCCAGCCTCACACCCTCACACCAGCCTCTACACCTCACACCAGCCTCACACCTCACACAGCCTCACACTCTAACACCAGCCTCACACTCCTCACACCAGCCTCACACCCTCACACCAGCCTCACACCTCACACCAGCCTCACACTCTCAGCCTCACACTTCACACCAGCCTCACACTCCTCACACTCACACCATCACACCAGCCTCTACACTCTCACACCAGCCTCACACTCCTCTCACACCAGCCTCACACCTCACCTAGCCTCACCTCCTCACAACAGCCTCCTTTACACCAGCCTCACACTCTCACACCAGCCTCAATCTCACACAGCCTCATACCAGCCTCACACTCCTCACACCAGCCTCTACACTCACCTCCCAGCCTCACACTCTCACAACAGCCTCACACTCTCACACCAGCCTCACACTCTCACACCAGCCTCACACTCTCACAACAGCCTCACACCCTCCTGACACGCCTCACACTCCTCACAGCCTCACACTCACACAGCCTCACACCCCACACCAGCCTCATACCTCACACCAGCTCCCACACCTCACACCAGCCTCACACCCTCACACCAGCCTCACACCCTCACACCAGCCTCACACTCACACCAGCCTCACACCCCACACCACTCTCACACTTCTACACCAGCCTCACACTCCTAGCAGCCTCCCACACCTCAGCCTCACACCTCACACAGCCCCACACTCACACCAGCCACCTTCACCCAGCCTCACACTCTCACAATAGCCTCACACCTCACACCAGCCTCACACTCCAGCCCCTACACTCTCACACCAGCCTTACACTCTACATCACTCTACAGCACTCTCACACCAGCCTCACACCTCACAACAGCCTCACACTCTCACAACAGCCTCACACCCTCACACCAGCCTCTACCTCACACCAGCCTCACACCCTGCATCAGCCTCACACCTCACAACAGCCTCTACACTCTCACACACCAGCCTCACTCCTCACAACAGCCCACACCACTTCAGCCTCACACCTCACACCAGCCTCACACCTCACAACAGCCTCACACTCACACCAGCCTCACACTCTCACAACAGCCTCACACCTCACACTAGCCTCACATCTCACACTAGCCTCACAACACCTCTCTCACATCAGCCTCACACTCTCACACCAGCCTCACACTCACCCAGCCTCACACTCACACCAGCCTCACACTCTCACACCAGCCTCACACTCCTCACACTCATCAGCCCTCAGCCACCTTCACACCAGCCTCACACCTCCCAACAACCTCACACCTCACACCAGCCTCACACCTCATACAGCCTCACACCTCACACCAGCCTCACACCTCACACCAGCCTCACACCTCACACCAGCCTCACACCTCACACCAGCCTCACACCTCACACCCAGCCTCACCACGCCTCACACAGCCTCACACTCCTCCCAACAGCCTCACACTCTCACACCAGCCTCACACTCTCACACCAGCCTCACACTCCTCACACCAGCCTCACACCTCACACCAGTCTCACACTCTCACACCAGCCTCACACTCACACAGCCTCACACCTCACACCAGCCTCACACTCTCACACCAGCCTCACACCTTCACACCAGCCTCACACCTCACACCAGCCTCACACTCCTCACACCACCTCACACCTCACACCAGCCTCACACTCTCACACCAGCCTCACACTCTACACAGCCTCACACTCTCACACAGCCTCACACTCACACCAGCCTCACACTCTCACACCAGCCTCACACTCCTACACCAGCCTCACACTCTCAGCAATACGTAACTGAA
>NW_024731745.1:0-12517 GCF_018991925.1 Homarus americanus | reverse complement strand
TTTTAATACAACATAGGTATTGTGTCGGAAAAAGTGGAGTTTGGGGGTCGGGCCAATCTCTATTGGAATTAATCCCATATGTTCTGTTGTTCACTTTACGCGGTACCCCGTGGGTTCAATTAACCGCGTAAATCGGGGTACTACTGTATGTAAAGTACTTGAGAGTATTATCAGAGATGCTGCGATGGAACATCTAATACGAAACAACCTTGTAAAGGATTGCCATCACGGTTTTATACAGGGGCGCTCCTGCTTAACACAATTGCTCAAGGTATTGGATATTTGGACCCATATTCTGGAACAGGCTGGTAATATAGACAATATTTACATAGATTTTGCCAAGGCTTTCGACAGTGTACCCCACGAAAGGCTAACAATCAAACTGGAAGGGTACGGAATTCGGGGAAATGTCCTAGCGTGGATAGAAGATTTTCTACATGACCCCAAGCAGTGTATTGGGCCTGTTGTTGTTTGTTTCATAAATGACATGCCTGACGTTGTACACTCCTCCATAAGCAATTAAAATTCTCCAATAAGTATGAGTGTACAAAACACAGTATCACAGACCTGACATTGCAGCACAAAATAAGTTGAAAGAGTCTATTTGTTTTCACAAGAAAAGAAAAGAAAAAATCATAAATGTTTGAAAATGAAAAAATATTTAATTTTCTCCATTTAGTGCAAAAAAATAGTTAACAGAGAGGGAAGGTGAGAGACAAGGTGAGAGAGAGAGAGGTTAGAGAGGTGAGAGAGAGGTTAGAGAGAAGGTGAGAGAGAAGCATTCTCTAAGTTACATAAATTGGCTTTTAAATTCCTTTTTTATTGTTTAATTTTATCTTTTATTTAGATTTTATTTGCATTAAGAAATTAAAAATACTCTATTTTATGATATTTTAAACCTTTTATATTTTTGGATCACCTGAAGAGTTTCCACCAAGACGTGTGGAATGCTATCATTATTCTTCACTACACCACAGTCATCATTGTACTCTAATTGGAATTTGTTTTTTCAAGTAAAACAATTTAAAAAATAATATTCGTGTGAATATAATCAAATAAATCAGTACTTGTTCCATAAAATGTAATAAAGAACAAAGAAAACAATTAAACAAAAACAAAATTTTATTAATGTTTTACAATTTATTATATTTGGGTTGACGCGACTGATCAGCAATTGTATCAGTAATGGTCGTGGAACCGCGGTGCCTGACGACTGCGGCATCGTAGCTCTGAGCAGTTGTGACAGAGGCCTTGGAATCGCGGCTCTTCGCGGAACCGCCGCTCTTCATAGAACCGCTCGTCACGGCGCTTGTGGAACCGCTGCTCCTCGTGGCGCCTGTGGAACTGTTGCTCCTCGTGGCGCCTGTGGAACTGTTGCTCCTCGTGGCGGCTGTGGTCCTCATGCCTGTGGTCCTCGTGGCGCCTGTGAGGTTCCCGGCAGGGTGTAGCTGGTGGTAGCATGTGGGTTATGGTCTGTGGTCTGGAGGACACCATCTCCAAATTAACAGAGATGATGAACTGATCAGGGACCCAAATCACAGCCTTAGGTGGGTACTCCTCAGCGTCCATGGTGGGGTCGTATTCAAGGATCACCCTGGGGTTAAGCCACTCCAGGTGATTATTGGGTATGAACACCAATAAGGCATCTTGACCCTTACCTTCAACAATTGCAAAGCGCATGATGGTGATGGTTGGTTTCTTTGTAATGTCTGGTGAGGTCAATTTCAAAATTCCGGACTTGGTTCAGTTTTAAACTAATATGGTTGGAATTTTACAATATTTGAATTAATATTGAGGACATGAAGTACTAGTGTAGTGAAGATGTACTAATGTAGTGAAGATGTACGAGTGTAGTGAAGATGTACTAGTGTAGTGAACATGTACTAGTGCAGTGAAGATGTACTAGTGTAGTGAACATGTACTAGTGTTGTAGTGAAGATGTACTAGTGTTGTAGTGAAGATGTACTAGTGTAGTGAACATGTACTAGTGTAGTGAAGATGTACTAGTGTTGTAGTGAAGATGTACGAGTGTAGTGAAGATGCACAAGTGTTGTAGTGAACATGTACTAGTGTAGTGAAGATGTACTAGTGTTGTAGTGAACATGTACTAGTGTAGTGAAGATGTACTAGTGTTGTAGTGAAGATGTACGAGTGTAGTGAAGATGTACTAGTGTTGTAGTGAAGATGTACGAGTGTAGTGAAGATGTACTAGTGTTGTAGTGAAGATGTACGAGTGTAGTGAAGATGTACTATTGTTGTAGTGAAGATGTACGAGTGTAGTGAAGATGTACTAGTGTTGTAGTGAACATGTACTAGTGTAGTGAACATGTACTAGTGTAGTGAAGATGTACTAGTGTTGTAGTGAACATGAAATAGTGTAGTGAAGATGTACTAGTGTTGTAGTGAAGATGTACTAGTGTAGTGAAGATGTACTAGTGTTGTAGTGAACATGAAATAGTGTAGTGAAGATGTACTAGTGTAGTGAAGATGTACTAGTGTAGTGAACATGTACTAGTGTAGTGAAGATGTACTAGTGTTGTAGTGAAGATGTACGAGTGTAGTGAAGATGTACTAGTGTTGTAGTGAACATGTACTAGTGTAGTGAACATGTACTAGTGTAGTGAAGATGTACTAGTGTTGTAGTGAACATGAAATAGTGTAGTGAAGATGTACTAGTGTAGTGAAGATGTACTAATGTAGTGAAGATGTACTAGTGTTGTAGTGAAGATGTACTAGTTTAGTGAAGATGTACTACTGTTGTAGTGAAGATGTACAAGTGTAGTGAAGATGTACTAGTGTTGTAGTGAACATGAAATAGTGTAGTGAAGATGTACTATTGTTGTAGTGAAGATGTACTAGTGTAGTGAAGATGTACTAGTGTAGTGAAGATGTACTAGTGTAGTGAAGATGTACTAGTGTAGTGAAGATGCACTAGTGTAGTGAAGATGTACTAGTGTAGTGAAGATGTACTAGTGTAGTGAAGATGTACTAGTGTAGTGAAGCTGTACTAGTGTAGTGAGGGCGCTCTCCTACGCCTCCCTGGTTGGACACGAACTGTTATGGCTGACGGAAGAGCTTCAGCGAGCAGGTCGCTTATTAAATTCCTGAATTGGATGGTGGATACAGCAGACACAGCAATGTAGCCCAGGGTACTGCAGGAGGACTGTTGTCGGATTTGGAGCTGTCCAGCAGCAGTGAATGTGAAGAACAAGAGCCGTTTAAAGTTGTTAATACGAAAAGAAGAATAAAAGGAGGAATAGAGAAGGTACAAGTAGTGAAGATAATATTTCCCTCTTGGTGGATAAGAGAAAGAAAATTGATGGTGTGAGTCATTCTTCAACCATGATCAGTACGAGTTTAAACCCCATTGATGCTGTAGACTGCAGCAACTCATCAAGGAGGCCACGTCTTTGCTTCCCCAAGAATAATGGCCTGGATTTTCATGATGAGGTAAAGTGGTCAGTTAGACTCGCTAAGTGCCATCAAGTGCTCTTTAAAGAAGGTAAACATATTCCTTATATAACTATGAAGGATGAGGCAGCAGTTAGATATTTAACTACAGAAGGATTTGAGAATGTAGTGATGAAAAAGCCTGTGGAGTCCATTGGGAAATGTATGAAGATCATTCTTTTTGATTATCCTGTTTACCTCGACCCCGTGGATGTGTTGGCTGACGATAGATTTTTGGGGCCAAGAGACGTGTAATTAAAATTGATGGAGAACTAGTACCTATGCCACAGCTAATTGCGCTAATCAAAGGTCCAGCGCCAGAGAAGGTCTTTGTGAGATGTGTGGGATATAAACGGGTTGCTGTCTACAACGAATCTCCAGTAATATGTTATAAGTGTTACAAGTGGGGGCATATGGCGTGGAAATGCCATAATGATTTTCGGTGTAGATTCTGTGGAAAAATGCTTGAATCTAAGGTATGTGGGGATAAAATTAAGGCAAAGAAGAAAATTACACCAAAATGCTGTAATTGCGGGTGGGGAGGGGGGGGGGTTCACAATGCCAGCTCGTGGGTGTGTCCTAAAAAACCGAAAGTTCAGCAATTTCAATCACGAGCTCAGTCCACTAATGAAGAGGATAAAGGTGATGCTGTAAGGAGCGATGTTGCAGGGACACCAAGTGCTGTAAATGTGTGGGAAAAGCGTATGGAAACACGAAATGCAGCAGCACAGAAGGACATAGGTAACGGGGACAATAACCTTACAGCCCCTAACATTCTAGTAGAACTCTGTAAGGAGATTGGTGAGCTCAAACAAGCAGTATTGGATATCAAGAAATGCTTGGTGAATCTTGTGCCATATAGTGATGTTGCTCTTGTTAATAAGGATAGTTCAAAAGAAAATGAAACATTAGTAGAGATGGAATCAAATATTGTGGATAGCAATCTAGAGCAAAATAGTAATCATAGTGAGTTAGGAAATAGAGTTGGTTCGGTTTCTAAAGAGAATGTTGTAAACAAGGAAATGCTTGGTGACCTGACGAACATTCTTGACTCTGTTTTGGAATAAATGGAAAATACAAGGAACGACGTCAAAAAGAATGTTCTTATTTCGGTGAAGAATATGAGGGGGGAAATTTATTCTAATGTATCATAATGTCAGCTTAATTTCCTGGAATGTTAATAGTTTGAAAAAAAGGCTAACGGATCTTCATGCATATGTTCATTCTAGTAGTATTGATGTCATAGCTTTGCAAGAGGTTGAGACAAATGGAATATCATTGCAACTAAGAGGTTATCAAAGTTTTGAATTACCAGCTGATCTGACTAAATTGTAGAGGTGTGACGACTTATATCAAAGATGACATTCCAGCATCACTTCATTCCGCTCAAAAAATAAACGGACCGAGTATTTGTGTGTTAGTATTACGCTTCAAGATGCTACACTGTTCACTATTAATGCTTATGTGCATGCGGATTCATTGATGATCTGCCGGACATTATTTTTGCTGATGATTGTTTACTAATTGGTGATTTGAACGCTAGGCACATCAATCTTGGCAGTAGAGGTTCTCAAAATCACAATGGAATGGTTCTGAAAAATATCTTAGACTCTATAGAAGATGCTAGGGTCCTTGGAGCTGGTGAGCCGACACATGTTAAAGGGGGTAGACTTGATTATGCAATACTTTTTAATATGTTAGATGTTCAAGCAAATTTGGATATTGTGGATACGCTTTTGAGTGATCACTTTGCAATTAAAGTGAAGCTTCATTTGAACACAAATTTTTATGTTAACAATAGAAAAGGTATACAATAACAGTAGGCCAACATAGTGAATCTGTAGCAAAAGTCGGCGAGTGGTATAAAGAGTACAAAAAGCTTGGAATTAAAGATGAAAACATATTTTATGATGATTGTTAGGAGTGATTGATTCCATTTTGAATAAGCCAAGGAAACAGTATGGAAATACCACAAACCCTAAACCGAGGTATTATAATGATAAGATTGTAAAGGGGTGGAATAAGTTACTGAGGAAATGTCATAGTAAGTGGAGTAAAGATCTCAGCAATGAGAAAAAACCGGGAAACTCTGATTGAAGTGGCAGAGTGTACAACAGAGTTAAACCAGAAAGCCAGAAGTATGTATTGGAGTGGTTTTTTGAGAGAGATCGCTCAATCAAAATCTTTGAATCAGGTTTGGGATGGTGTGAATAGGGTAAGAGGAGTCAAGAAGAAATTTAATGTTCATCCCAATCCAAACGCCAAAGATAATGAACTAATGAATAAGTGGGCGTATGCATTTAATTATGAGTGTCTCAAATGTAATGTCCAGATTTGCTTGAGGAATTCAAGATCTTTGAGGCAAAGGTTGGTGAATATCCAAAGTTCTGTAAGTGAGGAAACCTGTGTTCCTTTTATTAAGGAGGAAATTCTGAATGCTGTAAAGAAAGGGAAGTCTAGTGCTCCTGGCAGGGATGGTCTAACTTATGATGCTATCAATTATCTTATAAGTAAGGAGGACAACCCAATTCTAGATCTCTTTAATTTGTCATGTGAAAATGGAAGACTGCCAGTGAAATGGAAAATGGCACTCATTGTTCCTGTGCCTAAGGGTGATAGTGATCAAAGACCCATATCCTTTACATCTTGTCTATCTACAATGATGGAGCGAATGGTATTAATTCAACTTCAATTTCAATTGTTTATTCCTTGATAGAGGAAGCGGGATCCTAGTGCTGTCAGTAGGTACCCCTGTACAATGACACCAGAAGCATCTGGCAAGTGTGACAAGTATATACAGTATAAATATTATAAAGGGGCTTACTAAAGCCTAAGGAAGGAAGGATATTCCTTTAGCACATAATCAATATTATTTACAAAATATCTGGCCAGTATGGGGAGGATCATATTAAATATATTGTATACAATGATGGTCTCTTGTCTAGTAATGTGTTTGGATTTTTAAAGGGTAAAAGCACTACACATTGTGTGATTATATGTCTTAGTAATGCTAATGTCAACTGCAGACTGTTTGCAGACCTTAAAAGTGCCTTTCATACGGCAAATAAGGAAGTGATCTTAGAAAGTCTTGTATAAAAGGGAAATTATTGATGTGGATTACAGATTACTTAACTAACAGAAAAGTGAGTGTCTGGTTTCAAGGTCATGAATCGGAAGAAAAAAGTCTAGGGTTGGGTACCCCACAAGGTGGCGTTCTTAGCCCTCTGCTTTTTTAATATTCTTATGGACAGAATAGCTAGTTACAAATTCCAGGGCGAGTCCCAAGTAATCATTTATGCTGATGACATTCTGATCCAATGTAAGAATGAGGAAGATATAAGGGTCATTGATCAGCTGCAGTATCTTTGTCTCCTTGGGACTGGTCAGTAATGAAAATAAAACCAAATTTCAGTCAAGGGCAGTAAATGGAAAAGAATTTTGGCTAAATGGAATAAAATTTCAAAAAGTATCCAGTTACAAATATCTGGGAATGTTTGTGGGTTATAAATAATAATGTTATGGATCAAATTACTTATGTCAAAAATATATGTACAGCGAGGCTAAAACCTCTGAAAAAGTTTTGTAAAATAGAGCAAATGGTGTTGGTATACCAGTTTTAAGATCTTTGTACTTAAGTACAATTAGGAGTATCATTGCTTATTCAGCTCCAGTTCTAGCTTCTTCCTCAGGAAAAGATCTTAGGCCATTAGAGCTTATTCAGAATGAAGCAATGAGGATTGTGCTTGGTTGTCCAAGGACAACAAGAATAGAGGTTATGAGGATGGAGCTAAATGTCCCGAGCATAATACACAGAATTGTGGAGCTGACTGTCATTTCTACTCTAAGGCTTATTAGGCGTGGTGATGGGTATCTGAAGTCTGCTGTTGATAAAATTACTAATGTAATTACTAGTAATTTTAAGATGAATACTAATACTAGAAAACTTTCTCAGATGTTGTGTGAATATATTATTGTAGGTTTTTGTGTGCCTTTGTCAAACAAAGTTTATTTGAAACCTTGGTTCATGGAGAGTGTATCTGTAAGAATTGATAAGCTAGAGTTTAAAAAAATGGAATGTAATCCTTTTGAGTTACGGCAAATATTCCTTGAGAAAATATCTGAGTACCATAAGGAAAATGTTATTCATAGATAATGTTAAAGTATGAGGTCTCGCACAAAGGATGGAGGTGAGAAGGGAAACTCACTATGGCGTTTTCTATATACAGTATACATATATATAAATATATATATATATATATATATATATATATATATATATATATATATATATATATATATATATATATATATATATATATATATATATATATATATATATATATATATATATAATATATATATATATATATATATATATATATATATATATATATATATATATATATATATATATATATATATATTGTATTGAAACATGTATACACTTAATTTACTAAAGGTGGTCATATGGTTAACTAGTACAGGTTAATACACTTAAAATGTACTCCCCTGGATTCACCCTCGAGATATACCCATCCAAACCTAACCTAATCTGACCTAACCTAACCAAACCTAATTCCGGCCAAATCAGACTTATATTGTTATTACCGATAAAGATACTGAAGGAATTGAATTAATAATCTGAGAATAAAAATATTTGTCTCAGGTAACACGTTATGTGTCTTACCTGTCAGACTCGTTCTAATTTCAGGTTGGCAAATTCCTCCGCCTCGCCACAGCATCATCCTCGCCTCGCCATAACAGTCCCCTGCCTCGCCATAACAGTCCCCATCCTCGCTACAACAGTCCCTTACCTCGCCAAAACAAAATTTCCCGCCTCGCCACAACCATTTCTTTACCTCGACACAACAGAATAACTCGCCTCACCACAACAGTTCCTCGCCTCGCCATTACAGCTCCCTATTTCGCCATAACAGTTCTCTACCTCGCTACAATAGAGTTCCTTGCCTCGCCAAAACAGTCCTTCTCGTATTACCGTGTTTACAAATGCCACACGGACATACAGACCCATCGAGGAACGCACAGACAGATCCACTGACGGAGACACAAACGGAAGCACAGACAGCTGCATAAACGGACGTATAGAGGGACGCAGAGACAGACGCATAGACGGGTGCAGAGACAGAAATACAGACGGAAAACATAATACTTGCATAAGTGTTCCTGCAGGTAATGAGAACATATTGTTACCTTAAGTGAGTTTATAAATACACACACACACACACACACACACACACTGAAGATCAGTCACTCAGGCTGTTTATCTCACCTGATGATCAAACACTCTAATGCTATTTGGAAGGTTGGATTAGGTTAAGTTGGGTTAGATTAAGTTAGGGTAGTTTAGATTAAGATAGATCAGGCTTTGTTAGGCTAGCTTAGGATATATTATACTTGATTAGGTTAGGGTTAGGTTAGGTTAGGTTAGGTTAGGTTAGGATAGATTAGGTTAGGTTAGGTTAGGTTAGGTTAGGTTAGGTTCGGTTAGAATGCTTTAATACGAAAATACAATAACAATTTAACTCCTCCATAAAACTGCAGCACAAGACAGACAGACAGACAGACAGACAGACAGACATATAAGATATTCAATAAAAAAACTAACTCAGCCTCATGATCCAAAAAATAATATTAAAACTAAACCAAAACCGATAAATAAAATCACACACATGACAAACAGACGCCACCATGATCTCCTCCTCACTCCCTCCCTCCCCGGTGCCTCAGTTGGTGTTTGGCCGTCGTTGGTAGTGATCGCGCTGTGTACTGACAATATTTTTGTTTATACAGTGAACCCTCGCTTTACGCGGGTTCACTTTATGCATTTCTACATTTACGCGGTACCCTGCCAGAACCAGAATTCCCACTTTACGCTGTGCATCTACTCATATACGCTGGTGAAGTATAATTTTTTTATTTAGCTCATAAAATTCATACAAATTATCAGGCCAGAATATAATTTACATTGCTGGAATTCTTACAATTTGATGATCATTTTGAATATAAGCATCATAGATTTTGCATTAGACATACAAATTTTAGATCTAATGCAAGTATTCTGTTTACTCAGAGCAAATATGTTATCTTTTGTGCAAAATATATGAAGTGTATATTCAAAATATTTCTGGTCTTGCAAGGAATCCAGCAATGTCAATTATATTATCCTAAGTTTAGTCTGAGGTATTATTTATTACTAAAAATGTAAATATACTGTTATAACCCAATCATTTCTCTGGTAGGGAGGGAAGGTGGGGGTGAGGGGTAGGGAGGGACCCAGGGAGCAGGTGGGAAGAGGGGGGGAGGTGGGGTATTTTGATTGACAGATAGTATTTCGGTAAGTATATTTTGTTTATTTATTGAAGATATTTGTTTTAGCTCATAAAATTCATACAAATTACCGGGCCAGAATATAATTTACATTGCTGGAATTCTTACAATTTGATGATCATTTTGAATATAAACATCATAGATTTTGCATTAGACATACAAATTTTAGATCTACTTTAATTATTTTGTTTACTCTGAGTAAATATGTTATCTTTTGTGCAAAATATATGACATTTATATTAAAAAATATTCCTGGTCTTACAAGGAATCCAGCAATGTCAATTATATTATCCTAACTTTAGTCTGAGGTATTATTTATTACTAAAAGGTAAAAATTCTGGTTTCTCCCACACATTTCTCTGGTAGGGAAGGTTGGTGGGGGGAGGGAGGGACCGACCGACCATCTGGCGAGGTTGGAAGAGGGAAGGAGGCAAGGTGGGGTACTTTGATTGACAGATAGTGTCGTGAAGAATATTTTTTTTTTATTAACTGAAGATATTTGTTTTAGCTCATAAAATTCATACAAATTACCCGGCCAGAATATAATTTACATTGCTGGAATTCTTACAATTTGATGATCATTTTGAATATAAACATCATAGATTTTGCATTAGACATACAAATTTTAGATCTACTTTAAGTATTTTGTTTACTCTGAGTAAATATGTTATCTTTTGTGCAAAACATATGACATTTATATTAAAAAATATTCCTGGTCTTACAAGGAATCCAGCAATGTCAATTATATTATCCTAACTTTAGTCTGAGGTATTATTTATTACTAAAAAGGTAAAAATTCTGGTTTCTCCCACACATTTCTCTGGTAGGGAAGGTTGGTGGGGGGAGGGAGGGACCGACCGACCATCTGGCGAGGTTGGAAGAGGGAAGGAGGCAAGGTAGGGTACTTTGATTGACAGATAGTGTCGTGAAGAATATTTTTTTTTTATTAACTGAAGATATTTGTTTTAGCTCATAAAATTCATGCAAATTACCCGGCCAGAATATAATTTACATTGCTGGAATTCTTACAATTTGATGATCATTTTGAATATAAACATCATAGATTTTGCATTAGACATACAAATTTTAGATCTACTTTAAGTATTTTGTTTACTCTGAGTAAATATGTTATCTTTTGTGCAAAATATATGACATTTATATTAAAAAATATTCCTGGTCTTACAAGGAATCCAGCAATGTCAATTATATTATCCTAACTTTAGTCTGAGGTATTATTTATTACTAAAAAGGTAAAAATTCTGGTTTCTCCCACATATTTCTCTGGTAGGGAAGGTTGGTGGGGGGAGGGAGGGACCGACCGACCATCTGGCGAGGTTGGAAGAGGGAAGGAGGCAAGGTGGGGTACTTTGATTGACAGATAGTGTCGTGAAGAATATTTTTTTTTTATTAACTGAAGATATTTGTTTTAGCTCATAAAATTCATACAAATTACCCGGCCAGAATATAATTTACATTGCTGGAATTCTTATAATTTGGTGATCATTTTGAATAGAAACATCATATATTTTGCATTAGACATACAAATTTTAGATAAAATGTTTTCTCTGAGTAAGTATGTTATCTTTTGTGCAAAATATATGACATTTATATTCAAAATATTCCTGGTCTTACAAGGAATCCAGCAATGTCAATTATATTTATATTATCCTAACTTTAGTCTGAGGTATTATTTATTACTAAAAAGGTAAAAATTCTGGTTTCTCCCACACATTTCTCTGGTAGGGAAGGTTGGTGGGGGGAGGGAGGGACCGACCGACCATCTGGCGAGGTTGGAAGAGGGAAGGAGGCAAGGTAGGGTACTTTGATTGACAGATAGTGTCGTGAAGAATATTTTTTTTTTATTAACTGAAGATATTTGTTTTAGCTCATAAAATTCATGCAAATTACCCGGCCAGAATATAATTTACATTGCTGGAATTCTTACAATTTGATGATCATTTTGAATATAAACATCATAGATTTTGCATTAGACATACAAATTTTAGATCTACTTTAAGTATTTTGTTTACTCTGAGTAAATATGTTATCTTTTGTGCAAAATATATGACATTTATATTCAAAATATTCCTGGTCTTACAAGGAATCCAGCAATGTCAATTATATTATCCTAACTTTAGTTTGAGGTATTATTTATTACTATACCTTAAAATCTAGTGGTTTTCCCCCAAACTTTTTTCAGAGAGGGAAGAGCCAGGAGTGTGAGAAGAGGGGGAGGGAGTTGAGTCCATTATTTGAATGAACATTAACTTTGCGACTGTATTTCTCTATTTCTCTTAAGTATTAATTGTGTGCATGTACCATCATAAAATTAAGATGTTATTTTCACTAGAACATAGGTATTGTGTCGGAAAAAGTGGAGTTTGGGGGTCAGCCGGTCTCTATTTCATTTAATCCCATATGTTATGTTGTTCACTTAACTAGTTTCTCGCTTTACGCGGGCCTCTGTGGGTTCAATTGACCGCGTAAAGTGAGGGTTCACTGTAATTCCCTTTAAAATGACTGGCAAGTGTAAAGTGAGAGTTCTGGTGGTGCTAAGAAGAAGAGGAAACTGTCAATTACTTTTGAGATGAAAATGAAAATAATAATACAATATGAAAATGGAAAAACGGTATCAACCATTTCACGTGACCTTGGCTTCTCTCACTCAACCATATCAACATTTTGAAGGATAAAGAACGAATTTGTGAAGTAGTGAAAG
>NW_024731744.1:0-9988 GCF_018991925.1 Homarus americanus | reverse complement strand
TCACTTTGTAGCCGCGACTGGCTGAAGTCTGAATTGCATAAAGGGGGCAGAACTTTGAATATTTGTTCTAATTGTTAATACCAGTCCAAATCATATGTCATTATTATTGCTGATAAGCCTCACTGGCAACCGTCGATGTTTCATATAGGTTTCATCACAATCCTACCAAACCTGTCATGAGCTGTAACTCCGAAATTGTTGAGAATTGACAATTTGGTCATTTAGTCATTTATCTTGTGTTATATCTCAGGAATACACTCCCTGATTTATGAAAGGTATTTACGGAAGCCCCCGTATATAAGCTTTTCTTATGTTTGCTGTGGTGGTTGGTGTGTGGATTATTGGATGTCATTTTTTTTACCTGACCTTATGTTTTGTAAGGTCACCCTAAGGTTCCCCATTGTGATTTTATCAAGATTTTTCATACACACGTTTTCATTGTGGATCTACACACACACACATATATATATATATATATATATATATATATATATATATATATATATATATATATATATATATATATATATATATATATATATATACATATATATATATATATATATATATATATATATATATATATATATATATATATATATATTGTTACGAACCCCTCCACCCAGCACTACGAACCACGCCATCTATTGTCCTGATCTACCTACCCAGCACCACGAGCAACGCCATCTAGGACGAGACACGAGTATGACTCGTCTTAGTTACCACTCCGAGGTTTCCTTCTCCCTATCCTGGTTGTTGCGTCACCTCCTCAAAGTCTTTGTCAGCTCCAATTCGAGGAAAGAGCACTTGGCTCTGGGAAGTGACCACAGGATCATCTATCCTCTAAACCTACGTGCAGTGACTACCTACCGTCTTCTACAATACTCAGCCTTACTCGTCAGCCATCTCAGCTCCTCACTTAAGTACTAGTATTTTGTATTAACTCCCCCACGTCCACTTGCTTCAAGATTGTTTATGTTGTATTAATATGTATATACTGTTAATGTTTAGGTTAAGTTTGGTTAAGGGTAATTTATAAGCTGAATATTTTGTTAAGGGATTTATGGTACTCTATTATATACAACGAAAACTCGCATCCTTTGTCTACCCTTTTATAGTCCGATTGTCTTTGTTTTTTTTATTGTTGTTACCTGTTGGGATCTGGGTAGACGTATAACTATATTCTAAATCCCCAACTCGTAACAATATATATATATATATATATATATATATATATATATATATATATATATATATATATATATATATATATATATATATATATATATATATATATATATATATATATAACCGGTCGGAATTACTGGACTTTAATTTCTCACTTGACTTGGGGTTTATTAAAGATTATTAGATGGTAATTGCAGTGGAAGCGCCCCTTAGTGAGAAATCCCGAACCAGCACAGAGCACTTAAATTTACTAAACAAAATGAATTGTCCGTGACCCGTGGAAGGATAGCGTCTGTGACTGGGATGAATGAGACACACTGTAAAATTTACACTTATATTCCCTCCAACACTACAAACACAATCAAATAATGGTACACCAATATGCGCACTTCTTAACCTGAACTTAAAATACTACTCTGGGGAATAAAAGTTATACATGATGTTGAAATTATTAGAAACTCAGGCAATGCCTCATTAGAGGATAATAAGTTTAAAGTATTAAGAAATGTTGCTTGCACACATGAACCAGGCCTTAAGGGCTTTCAACAAAATATCAATCACTGAGAAAATGGTATTAAAAAAATAAGAAATTAATAACTCTACAATGAATAGGCCTTAAGGGCACTCACCAAAATTATATCCAGCACTGAGAAAATGGTATAAAAATCAGAGCTTATTAACTCCACCCTGAATAGGCCCTCAGGGCGCTCAACAAAATTATATTACCCCAACAGATACACACCTCCTAACCTAACTTAAACACTACTCTGGGGAACAAAGGTTATACCTGAGATTGAGATTATAAAGAAATATTAAATGCACACAGCATAAATTAGTAACTGAAAAATATAGTATTAACTACACACAAAAATATTGTCACTATTATTAAGAAGTTACTGAGTCCACCAATACCCGTGAACCATGCTTCCTAACCTAACACACACACAGATTCCACCTGCACTCCGTAGTCGTTTAAGGCACAACCAACAGGCACCCGTAGTTTAAGGCCCAAATCAGCCTTTCTCCACCTTGGAAAGTGTACCTCTAAACTCCACTGACTCTTGGCCCCAGTGTGCGGCCCTGTTTCACTCAGCTGGCTTCACTTTACCCCCAGTACATCCATGAAGCGGAAGGGAGTGAGCCAATCAGACCTTGCACAGTTGAGAGAAGCTTTAGCTTCCCGTTAGCAAGAGGGTTTCACTAAGCTGCTTGAGACATGTGGTATTGTGAGCCGAGGTAGAGGAGAGCTGATGACCCCAACGATCGTCCCGTCGTCAGCTGGGCACCCAGCTAAACAGTGACAGGCCTACACAGATCGGTCCAACGGCGACAATCGCCAATCCCAATCATCAACGGCAGTCTCAAACGGCAGTCAATCTCTCCCAGTCATCATTCTCGCAGTCAAGGATCTGACGGAAACCCTGAAATTAACTCACTGTTAGCTCTGATAACCCTACTGCCCTATCTAACCCCTATCTGAGATCGAATGAGACTTACTTGTTATACTGCAATAGCCCAACATAGGTGACTAGGCCACGTGATGGCGTTTGAAATTTCTGAAATATTACATATATATATATATTGTTATGCCACGCTTATCAACTTGAATAACATTAACGATTAATATACTAATGAGGGGTAAATATGGCACAGCAAAACAAAAACAAAACACAAATTAGCAACTCGGCACAACTTATTCCTGGGTTCAATCACAGCCCTCTCTTTTATCCCAACAGTTCAGGGTAAGTTTGGAATTATACACATTATAAAACATTTAAATAATATTTAATAGAAAAATTACTATAATAAGTGTATAGGTTCCATAAGATAAATCAAATCAAGAGAACAAAAGAATAGACATAATCGTAATAAACCACTAATATGTGCACAGTAAATAACCATGAACTTACTTTGTAATAACCATTGATTGCTTTACACAATATAAATAATAATAGAGCAGCACTGAATCGATAATACTCAACTAAACTCTCTTTGAGAAGGTATCCATCACCGACAAACTGAGACGTCCTCCTACTCCCAAGACAGCTAGTGACTGACATCCTCCACTCCTGGAGATTACCAACCTAAAACTAATATAAATGAACTCCACATTAAGCTGCAAAAATACCTACATACATACATACAGAAAATATCTTATGTACCAAATACTAGACCTGCTCACACATCATTATAAAATTATTTTTACATAACTGGGTGTGGTAACATGCTAAAAATGTTTCACTATGAAACAACACCTATGTGCATTACGACATGCACATACAGTGATTTACTTGCATATATATATATATATATATATATATATATATATATATATATATATATATATATATATATATATATATATATATATATATATATATATATATATATATATATATATATATATATATATATATATATATATATATATATATATTATATATATATATATATATATATATATATATATATATATATATATATATATATATATATATATATATATATATATATATATATATATATATATATATATATATTTATTTATTTATTTATTTATTTATTTGTATGTAGGTCTCTCGTCATTTTATCGGTTTAAAATTTTTTCAGTTTTACATTAAATGCTCTTTATTTTTTAATTTTGCGGAAGTAATTTTGGGTATAATGTTACGTTTTTTTAATTACTAGCGGAATCGCCCACCTCCTGACGGCTCATCCATAGGTATCTGTAGGACGTCATCTCCGGAGGCCTCCACATTGTCTCACTGTTCAGTCCCAAAATCTTCTTCTTCCATCAATAGTTCATTAAATGTGTATGTAAGTTCCAATATTTTTCACTACAACGGTACAGCAAAGTATATTTTTTAGCATTAAACTGTTATTATTTATTGTCTAATCATCACTACCTATAATCACCACCCATCATCACTACATATAACACCATCCATCATCACTACAAATAACACCATCCATCATCACTACAGATCGGTAAAATAGTTCCGAGATTCCCATGCAGACACACACACGCAAACAGACATACTTTTTGTTTTATGTAGATAGATTGTCTAATCATCACTACATATAACATCATCCATCATCACTACATATAACACCATCCATCATCACTACATATAACACCATCCATCATCACTACATATAACACCACCCATCTTCACTACATATAACAACATCAATCATCACTACATATAACATCATCCATCATCACTACATATACCACCATCCATCATCACTATATCACCATCCATCATCACTACAGATCGGTAAAGTAGTTTCCGAGAATCTCGTGGACACACACAAACAAACACGGTAGGATGCCACCTCCGGGAGGCTCCACATTGTCTCACTGTAGTGCATTAAGGTGGACCATATTTTTGGTTTTTGCCATTAGGAGCAGTATGTACAGATTTTTTGCCAGTTCCTACTCTGGAGCATCCATGAGAGAAGCAAAACACCAGGTTTAGGCCAACCATCTTTGAGGATGTCCCTGGCTTTTGTAGATGGTCATGGCAAAGCTCACTTTAACCGGGAACTGAAGTCGTTTGAACTCAAATGGCAGGTAAGTAGTGAGAGTATCCTTGGTATAAAACGTCCTCTCCTTTAGCTTTTTCCTGTCAGTATTGTAGCTTCCAGTACATGTGGCATCATGTTCTTCACCACCAGTCTTGTGCCATTGCAGAGGATTGGTGGTTCATGATTCTTAAGAGCATTATAGGAGTTCCAAACTTGAGAGTGAGGTGGTGAGGAGGCATTCCAGCGGGCTCCAAAGAATTAAGGAATTCTGCAGTGCTGGACTGCTTGGTCTGGTCGATTACTGTATCAACAGATTTGAATGAGGTCTCACTGCCTGGACGCTGTCTGAGTAGAGTCATGTTGATTTCAGCCACTGTTTCATTCTTTGGTGCCAGAATTGCGCATTCACGCAGCCACTTGTGATCCTTGTAGTGGTGGATACACTGGTCAACATAAAAAATTCATGGTTCTGGATCAAACAACAGTCTGATTCTAGTGTAATTGTATGTGCTGAACTGAATTATGACATCTCGTATAGCTGTATCAGGCTCAGTTTTCCAGAACCAGCATATCTATATTGGTGTACCATGCTATTCATACAGTAATTTATATGCTCATTGGCTCCACTTATGCAATTATTTTGTCCTGATTTGTGCGTTTTTGTTTGTTTCAGTTTGCTGATTCATGATATTGCATATTCAATAATCTGCATGATTTGTAATTACTCTGAAATTAACAAAACATGGAACGTCGCAAGTGTGTGAACGGTGCTGACAGTTTTGCTACATATGGTGCCTTCTACCCTGGTAGCCTCAAGAACCAATCACAAAGCTGTTCGACTGAACTACAAAAGTTACTTCAAATGTCATTTGGGTGACCAAGACAAGAAATGGGCACCTCATGTAGCCTGTAAGTCTTGTGTTAACCACCTGAGCGAGTGGATGTGTGGTAAACGAAGTTCAGGAATGCCGTTTGCTGTACCAATGATGGCGTGAACTCAAAGACCACAGTAGTACTGCTACTTCTGTCTCACAAATATTAAGGGAATAAAAAATCAAGACACGAGGCAAGGCATAGTACCCCAATATTGCTTCTGCAATCCGACCAGTGCACGCACAGTGCTGAACTTCCAGTCCCAACTAACCGACTGAACAAGAATTGAGTGATTCCGATTCTACCTCTACCTCAATGGAAAACGACTACCAGGATGACTCTGAAAATACTCAGGCCTAAACTATTTACTCAAGAAGCGTGTCATGATCTCATCAGGGACCTGCAAACTTGTCAAAAGAAAAGGCTGGGGATCCAGACTAAAGCAGCGTAACCTGCTAGAAGATGGAGTGCATATCACTACAGCAAAGGTTACCGACATAGACAGCTGTTCGTATTTTTCAAGATGGCAAACAACCTTTGTTATTGCGAGGACGCAGTATTCTCATGCAACAACTCTGCAAGTCTGAAACATACAAGACAGAGGATTGGAGGCTGTTTATGACTCAGGAAAGCACCTCTGAAAGCTGTTCTTACACAATGGCAATCACATCTGTCCCAATAGCACACGCAACAAAAAATGACTGAGAGCTATGAAACAATGAAAATTTGCTGGCCGCTATAGAGTATGAGAAACACCAGTGAAGTTATGTGGCGATCTCAAAGTCAATAGTTTACTACTGGGCCTTCAGAGTGGCTACAAAGCACATGTGCTTTTTGTGCTTGTGAAACAGCAGAGCTGATGCAGAGCACTATGTGAAAGCGATTGGCCGACAAGACCAAGAGATGCGCCTGAAGGTTTTAACTGTGCTCACAATCGGCTTGTAGATCCAGAAAGTTATTTTGCCTCCACTGTATCTAAAGCTCGGTTTGGCTAAAATTTCATGAAAGCTGTGGATCAATTCGGTGCTGGGACCTATACTTATCTCAGAAACTAGGTAGTGTGGCTTCCGAAGCTGCTGAAAGCAGGTGTCTTGAATGGACCACACAAATTTTATACTAGTTAATGATAAAGGAATTCACCAAAACATTGAACCCACTGGAGAAAAAGGCATGGGAATCATTGTCAATGTGTCAAAGAATTTTCTTGGAAACTATCGTGCTGACAACTACAAAGAAATCGTAACAAACTATGCTTCAGAATTATCATGCATTGGGAGTGATGTCCTTTGAAATTGCATTTTTCCACTCTCATATTGAATTTTTCCCAGGTAACCTTGGAGACGTTAGTGATGAACACGGCGAAAGATTTCATCAAGATATTATCGCTATATAATGGAGAGCAGATATCAGGACAATCTGTCCTAACATGATGGGCGACTATTGCTGACACTGCAACGAAGAGAGCAAGCTGTACAAGAGAAAGAGTAAAGTTCAGAAGCACTTTAGAACTTCATATTTTGTCATTATAAAGGATTTGAACTTATGTTTTGGTACAATTTTTTGCGAGCTTATCTGTGATAGGTTTAAAATTGTATCTTGCATGACGCGATAATGTTACTATATTTACTATTTTTTATTCTTTAAGAAAGTAGGTCTGATTATAGAATGAAACATCCAATTAATATTCATTAATATGAAATTAGTCATGAAAGCACACAGTCACATGAGATAATCTCCTATCTTTTGCACGACACGTGATGGAATATTAAATATTGTAATGGAAGTACCTATTGTTTTTATAAAACCTGGTCTGATAGAACAAAACAAATATCAGATTGAATTCAGCAATATGAAATTAGTTGTGTGAGCATGATCTCATATGAACCATTTTGGCTGTTGACCAGTGTAATGTTTGGGTAGCCCATGTTAGTGAGCTCAGTTGAGGACTTTACAACATTTCCACATCCATGAGATGATTATTTGTCCTTCTGAATCAACATGGAAAGTTCCATTCAATTTGTAGTAGAAGGTTTGCAAGCCGTCCAGCATCCTGATCTCCTTGTAGATGTACTGTCATGTTTGTGGATAGGTGAGTGTCTGAACAGGTATGATGCCTTGAGGCACGCATTCAGTTCATCAGCTGGAGTGCTTCGAGATGACAGGTAGGGTCTGGCGAAAGTCTCCAGCAATGACCATTGTAATGCCATGAGCTGGTCATTTTCTCGTATGTCTTGCAAGGTCCTGTCCAATGCTAAACCTTGTGAGACATAGTGCATCATCCCAGACTATGATGCTGCATTTTTCTAAGAGTTTTCCTTTGCCGATCCTTTTCATGTTGCACACTGGATTCTCATTGTGAGCGATGTTGAGAGCAGTTTAAAAAGTTGAGTGTGCAGTACGTCCTCCTTCTAATAGTGTTGTAGCAACCTGAGGATGTCACAGCAAGTGCAATTTTCCCTGATGACGTACTTTGGCCAACAGAAGGTTAATGAGGAATGTTTTCCTTTCCGCCAGGTGCATCGAGAAAGATCATACCTCCCGCTCCGCTAGTATCGCTTGCAAGATCTGTTCATAAGTATTGCTTGATAAGGCACAGGTGAGGCTCATTTTCTTCAGAAAATTCACCAGAACTTCAACTGAATGCTGAGCAACTCCCTGTTTGTAACTGCTGTTCAGTCCCAAACCTCCATCAATAGTTCATTAACGGTGTAGTAAGTTCCCTGCAACGGTACAGCAAAGTATAGTTTTTTCGCATTAAACTGTTACTATTTTATTGTCTAATCATCACTACATATAAATCATCCGTCACCACTACATATAACACCAACCATCATCACTACATATAACATCATCCATCATCATTTCATATAACATAATCCATCATCACTACATATAACACCATCCATCATCACTACATATAACACCATCCATCACTACATATAACACCATCCATCATCACTACAGATCATTAAACAAACACACAGACATATTTTGTTTTATATATATATATATATAGATAGATCTGGTTTTTAAACTTTTATAAAACTTAAATCTGTGGATAATGATTTTCAAATGGTTAGTGATTAAAGAAACCAACTTAGACAAGATGTTTGTGTTTTCCTGGTTCTCCTTTATTTGTTGAAACTATACCTTCCATAACACGTCCATTGCAAATAAATAAATATATATATATATATATATATATATATATATATATATATATATATATACATATATATAAATATATACATTTATATATATATATATATATACATATATATATATATATATATATATATATATATATATATATATATATATATATATATATATATATATATATAATAATATATATATATATATATATATATATATATATATATATATATATATATATATATATATATATATATATATATATATATATATATATATATATATATATATATATATATATATATATATATATAATATAATACATATATATATATATATATATATATATATATATATATATATATATATATATATATATATATATATATATATATATATACATATATATATATATATATATATATATATATATATATATATATATATATATATATATATATATATATATATATATATATATATATATATATATATATATATATATATATATATATATATATATATATATATATATATAATCAACGATCTCACCAGTCGGACTCGAACTTCTCGATATTATGTGTGTGACCGGGATTGCTACCACAAAAGCTATCCTAGTCTTTGTTATATTTCACACAATGCCTGTTTATTGAGCTGATGGCGCCGTGAACCTCCATTTGGGGATTGCCAGTGCCACTTATGTGGTCGGGTAGCATTTACCGAATCCAGCTTGGTTTGAAACACGAGGTTCCATATATATTTTCATTTAGGCCATATATACGCCAGACTTTCAACATATAATCAATGACCTCACCAGCTAGGACTCGAACCCTCGACCTCATGTGTGTGACAGGGTTTGCAATCCCTCGTCCGCATAGGTAACGGTCGGAATTGATGGAATTTATTTCTCTCACTTGAGTAGGGGTTTATTAAATATTATTAGATGGAAATTGCAGTGGAAGCGCCCTTGGAGAAAAACCGAACCAGCACAAAACACTTAAATTTACTAACAAGAATGAATTCTCCGTGACCCGTGTAAGATAGCATCTGTGATTGGGATGAATGAGACACACTGTAAAAATTTAGACACTTATATTCCTCCAACACTACAAACACAATCAAATAATGGTACACCAACATATGCGCACCTCTTAACCTGAACTTAAATCACTCTGGGGAATAAGTTATACATGATATTGAAATTATTAGAAACTCAGAAAATGCCTTATTAGACAACAAT
>NW_024731743.1:0-3349 GCF_018991925.1 Homarus americanus | reverse complement strand
CACCCCAGGCATACATCTGACACTCCGGCCAACCACTGACACCCCAGGCACACCGCTGATACTGCACACCCCCAGACACCCAGGCACTGACACCCCAGGCACACCTCCGACACCCCAGGCACAACCCAGACACTCCCAGGCACACCCCAGACACCCCTACACACCTCCACACCCCTGGCACACCTGACATCCCAGGCACATCTCTCAACACCCAGGTACACATCTGACACTGCACCTCTGACACCAGGCACCTCCTGACACTCCCACACCACTGACCTCCCTGAACCCACTGACACTCTGCTGGTACATCTCAACACTCCCCACACACCTCCGACACCCAGGCACACATCAAACACTCCCAGGCACACTCCGTCACTCCCAATGCACACCCCTGACACCCCAGGCACACCTCTGACACACCCAGGTACACCTCCGACACTCCCAGGCACACCCGACACTCCCAGGCATACCTCTGACACACCCAGGCACACCCCAGACACCAGGCACACCTCTGACACTCCCCAGGCACACCTCTGACACCCTGCACACCACGACACTCCAGCACACCTCTGACACTCCCCACGCACACCCCTGACACCCCAGGCACACCCTGACACACCCATGCACACCTCCGACACCCCAGGCACCTGACACTTAGGCATACCTCTGACACACCCAGGTACACCAGACACTCCCAGGCACACCTCTGACACTCCGGCACACCACTGACACCCAGGCACACCTCAGACACCCCACAGGCACACCCTGACACCCCAGGCACACCACTGACACCACCAGGTACACCTCTGACCCTCCCAAGCACACCCCTGACACCCCAGGCACACCACAGACACTGCCAGGTACACCTCAGACATTCCCCAGGCACACCCTCAGACACTCCCAGGCACACGTCTGACAGTCTATGATACCATCTGACACTCCCAGGCACACCCCAGACACCCCAGGCACACCCCAGACACCCCAAGAACACCTCAGACACTCCCAGGTACACCTCAGACACTCCCAGAGGCACCCCTGACACACCCAGGCACACCCTCTGACACCCCAGGCACACCTCTGACCCCTCCCTGGCACACCTCAGACACTCCCAAGCACACCTCGACACTCCCAGGTACACCTTTGACACTCCCAGGAACACCACTGACGCCCCAGGCACACCAATGACACCCCAGGCACTCCACCGACACCCCTGGTACATCTGACACGCCCAGGCACACCTCAGACACCCCAGGCACACCTGACACCCCAGGTACACCCCTGACACTCCCCAGGCACACCTCTGACACCCAGGTACACCTCTGACACCCCAGGCACACCTCCGACACTCCCAGGAACACCACACCTGGTACACCTCCGACACCCCAGGCACACCTCTGACACCCCAGCTACACCTCCGACACTCCTGCACACCTCCGGCACTCAGGACACTTGACACCCCAGGTACACCTCAGACACCCCAGGAACAAATCTGATACTCCCAGGTATACACTCTGACACTCCCAGGCACACCACTGACACTCCCAGGCACACCGCTGATACTGCCAGGTCACCCCAGACACTCCCCAGGCACACCCGATACTCCCAGGCACACCCGACACCTCAGGTCACAACTCAGACACCTCAGGCACACCCCTGACACCCTAAGTACACCCTGACACCCCTGGTACACCTCTGACCTTGGTACATCTCTGACACCCCAGGCACACCTCTGACACCCCAGGCACTCCTCTGACACTCCGTGGCACTCTGCCCAGACACCTGTGACCTCTGCACTCCCCATGGTACACCAGACACCCCAGGTGCACCTCTGACACTGCCAGGTACACCTGACACTGCCAGGCACACCAGACACCAGGCACACCTCAAACACTCTCAGGTTCAGACACTCCTAGGTACACCACTGACACTCCCAGGCACACCTCTGTTACTCCCCAGGTACACCTCTGACACCCCAGGTACACCTCTGACACCCCCAGGTACACCCTGACACCCCAAGGTACACCCTGACACCCCAGGCACACTGACACTCCCCAGGTACACCTGTGACACCCCAGTGCACACCTCCGACTCCAGGACACCTCAGACACTACCAGGCACACCACTGACACCCAGGAACACCTCTGACACTCCAGGCACACCTCAGACACTCCCAGGTACACCTCTGACACTCCCAGGTACACCCTGACACTCCCAGGTATTCTCTGACACTGTGGTACTCCCTGACACTCCTGTGGTACCCTCTGACACTGCCAGGTACACCTCAGACACCCAGGCACACCTCAGACACTGCCTGGTACACCTCAAACACTCTCAGGTACACCCCCAGACACCCTAGTACACCTCTGGACACCCCAGGCACACTTCTGACACCCCAGGCACCTCTGACACCCCAGGACACCTTGACCCTCCCCTGGTACACCTCAGACATTCCCAGTACACCTCCTGACACTCCCCAGGTACACCTTGCTCCCAGGAACACTACTGACGCTCCCAGGTACTCCACTGACACTCCTGGCACATCTGACACGCCCAGGTACACCTCAGACACTCCCAGGGTACACCTGACACTCCCAGGTACACCCCTGACACTCCCAGGTACACCTCTGACACTCCCAGGTACACTCTGACACTCCCGGTACACCTCCGACACTCCCAGGAACACCTCCGACACTCCGGTGTACACTCCGACACTCCCAGGCACACCTCTGGCCCCCAGCTACACCTCCTGGACACTGTACACCCCGGCACTCTCAGGGACACTTGACACTCCCAGGTACACCTCAGACACTCCCAGGAACAAATCTGATACTCCCAGGTATACATCGGCCTCCCAGGTACACCACTGACACTCCCAGGTGCACGCTGATACTGCCAGGTACACCTCAGACACTCCCAGGTACACCTCCGATACTTCCAGGTACACCTCCGACACTCTCAGGTACAACTCAGACACTCTCAGGGTACACCTCAGACCTCCTAAGTACACCTCTGTGCTCCTGGTACACCTCCTGACATTCCCAGGTACATCTCTGACACTCCCAGGTACACCTCTGACACTCCCAAGTACTCCTCCTGACACTCCGTGGCACTCGTCTGACACTCCATGGTACTCCTCCGACCTCCCAGGTACATCAGACACTCCATAGGTACACCTGCTCTGTACTCCTGTGACACTCCCAGGTACCTCAGACACTCCCAGGTAACCTCTGACACTCAGGTACACCTCTGACACTCCCAGGTACTCCTCCTGACACTCCGTGGTACTCCTCCTGACACTCCGTGGGACCTCCTCTGACACTCCCATGTACACCTCCGACCTCCAGGTACC
>NW_024731742.1:0-25273 GCF_018991925.1 Homarus americanus | reverse complement strand
ACTATATTTGAGTATGTGAAAGTAAAGTTGTAGTTTTAATTTCAGAAATAAAGATGGTCCTAATTTTTACACTTTTTTACTTTTCCTATCCTATATTTTGCTTTTTCTTTAACTTTACTTATAAAGTTTAAGTATGTTTGGGGTGTATTTAAAGCATACTATATTTGGGTATGTGAAAGTACAGTAATATTATAATGGTACACAAACTATATATATATATATATATATATATATATATATATATATATATATATATATATATATATATATATATATATATATATATATATATATATATATATATATATATATATATATATAAGAAACTCCAAAAGGGCACGCACAGGCGTGCCCCACTCCTGCTACAGCCACCGTCTACGCCCTTCTCAGGTGTGTCTCAGGCCAACAGGACATGATAGTGAGAGGTACTCAAACACCCTTCTCAGGTGTGTCTCAGGCCAACAGGACATGATAGTGAGAGGTACTCAAACACCCTTCTCAGGTGTGTCTCAGGCCAACAGGACATGATAGTGAGAGGTACTCAAACACCCTTCTCAGGTGTGTCTCAGGCCAACAGGACATGATAGTGAGAGGTACTCAAACACCCTTCTCAGGTGTGTCTCAGGCCAACAGGACATGATAGTGAGAGGTACTCAAACACCCTTCACAATATCAGCGTTTATACTGTAGGTAATTAAACCCTTATGGCAGTGGGATATAACTTGTGAATTTACCAGGTGTTATCCATTAGTGACTAGTAAGTGGTATTAAGAAAGCTGTTGACCAGAGTTAACTTGTGGTCCTTCTGCAGCTCTTCACAATCTGCTTGGTTCTTGATTTCCTGAAATAACTTGGCGTCATCGGCAAATATTTGTATGGAGGAGTGTACAACGTCAGGCATGTCATTATGAAACAAACAAACAACAGCGGGCCCAATACACTGCCCTGTGGTACCCCGCTTTTGACAGGTACAGATGATGATTTCGTGCCATTAATCGCCACACACTGCTTGCGGTCATGTAGAAAGTCTTCTATCCACACTAGGACATTTCCCCGAATTCCGTACCCTTCCAGTTTGATTTTCAGCCTTTCTTGGGGTACACTGTCGAAAGCCTTGGCAAAATCTAGGTAAATATTGTTGATATTACCACCCCGTTCCAGAATATGGGTCCAAATATCCAATACAGTATAGTCTCGGTTTACGTGGTCAATTAAACCCGTGGGGAACCGTTTGGGGTATGAGATTGTTTGGTGTTCACTCAGGATGGGATGGAGAAAGGAAACTCACAATGTGCTCTCTATATACATGTTGTATTGGATGTACAATGCAGCTTGGTTCTGGGAAGGCAGCATGGTTACAAGCGTGATGTAGAGAGAGCTGGTTGGTGAGGACGCTCAGAGAAGGACAGCTTGTGGGTCGCCATGCTCGCCGGCGGGACAGAGGACCGCCAGGCAGGCGGAGTAGGAGCGAGGGCCGCCAGGCAGGCGGAGGAGGAGCGAGGGCCGCCAGGCAGGCGGAGGAGGAGCGAGGGCCGCCAGGCAGCGGCGGAGGAGGAGGAGGTGTTGCTGGCTGCGGCTGTAGGTAGAAAAAGACAGATCACTACGAGGTCAGGTCTTAAATAGTGGGGGGGAGGCGTGGCTTAGTAGTTGAACCTCGCTCCGTGATGTATGGCGGCGCTGGTTGACCTAGACCACGAGGCATACACTGGGGAATTGGTGGGGTCGGCTACTCAGCGACAAACAGCGTTTGTAGGGGAGAAATCCACTACAATACTCCCCCTTCCCTCCAGGCGGTGTAGGAGACTTGTTGTCTGCAGAGTTGCTTAGCACATGTGAGGCAGAACGGGCGGTGCATGCCTCCTGTGAGACAACGGCGATGGCGTGGATGAGCCTGTTGCTGGATACAACTGTCTATATACACACTATCTGTGGGAGAAAAAGAGTGTGTGGAGGCGATGAATGTTGTGCTTCCCTCACGGCAGGTACAGAGTCGTCAGATGCGCCTGCTGGGGTGTGTGGGCCTGGGTCAGGAGCAGGGGCTGCGTCAGCAGGAGCGGATGAGGGCTCGTGACAGCAGCTGGGTCCACGACAGCAGCAGGGTGCAGGACATTAGCAGGGAGTACCTGAGGGAGAAAAGAGGAGTGTGTGGGTCCGCACTCAGGAACAGGGGCCGCGTCAGGGACGGCAGGGGTTACTGCTGGGCCGGGGTTGGCGTCTGAGGCAGGACGGGTGTGCTGGGGTCGGAAGAGGAGCTGGTGTCTGCTTAGAGAAGCAGTGCTGCTCTAGGGTGTCTAACCTGCGGTGTAGAGACAGTAATTGTAGAGCCGATGAGAGCTGCTTCTGTGTGGATAAGCCAGTCTTCCATGTTGCTTGAAGACTGGGAGCATGATCTGTTTCTCCTCCATCCTGTGTGAGTGCGAATCTCCGGGGGTCACCATTGTGGGGTATGAGATTGTTTGGTGTTCACTCAGGATGGGGTGGAGAAAGGAAACTCACAATGTGCTCTCTATATACATGTTGTATTGGATGTACAATGCAGCTTGGTGCTGGGAAGGCAGCATGGTTACAAGCGTGATGTAGAGAGAGCTGGTTGGTGAGGACGCTCAGAGAAGGACAGCTTGTGGGTCGCCATGCTCGCCGGCGGGACAGAGGACCGCCAGGCAGGCGGAGGATTAGCGAGGGCCGCCAGGCAGCGGCGGAGGAGGAAGTGTTGCTGGCTGCGGCTGTAGGTAGAAAAAGACAGGTCAATACGAGGTCAGGTCTTAAATAGCGTGGGGGTAGGCGTGGCTTAGTAGTTGACCCCCACTCCGTGATGTATGGCGGCGCTGGTTGACCTAGACCACGAGGCATACACTGGGGAATTGGTGAGGTCGGCTACTCAGCGACAAACAGCGTTTGTAGGGGAGAATTCCACTACAATACTCCCTCTTCCCTCCAGGCGGTGTAGGAGACGTGTTGTCTGCAGAGTTGCTTAGCACATGTGAGGCAGAACGGGCGGTGCATGCCTCCTGTGAGACAACGGCGATGGCGTGGATGAGCCGGTCGCTGGATACAACTGTCTATATACCACATATCTGTGGTAAATCCACTACAACCACGTAAAACAAGAAAAGCGTAAACGAAATAACAGAACATATGGGATTAATTGAAATAGAGACTGGGCCGACCTCCAGACTACCCTTTTTCCGACACAATATGTACGTTGTAGTAAAAATAACATCTTAAATTTATGATGGTATGCACACACAATTAATATTTAAGAGAAATATCAATAACATTAGGTTTTTTCAACACTTACATTAGTAGAAGAGATGGCTGTGCACACTGGGATGGGAGGTTGGTTCCTAGGCAGAGGGCAGATTATTGGCCCTCACCTGTATCACTTGTATCACCTGTATCACTATCCACCACAGAGGCTTGCAGGGCCTCTTTGTCAAAGCCCCTCAAAGTCCATATCCACACTATCACTGACTTGGGCCGGCTGTGGCGGGTGAAGAACACGGTAATGTTTTGTTGACTGGGCGACCTAGCATGCACCCTGCCCGCGCCACTTCCCGCGTAAATGATGGAATGTACCGTGTAACTAATAATTGCCGGTCTGTCCAGGTGCCGCGTAAATGACCAACCGCTTAAAGGAAATCAGCGTAAATCGAGACTATACTGTACCTTGAGCAATTGTGTTAAGCAGGAGCGCCCCGGCATAAAACTGTGTTGGCAATCCTTTACAAGGTTGTTTTGTCTCCAACATGTTGGAACAAAAAATTATCTGAGTTTCTACAAAAAGAGTAACAGGGTTATTTTGTTTACAGTTTACGGCTCCAATTGGTTGTTATTGTAGTGTTAAGACAACTACCATATTGCTGCCTCGCTGATCATGGTTAATTAAGTTCCTCGTGTCATTCGTCGAGGAAGATTTTCTAAAGTGTTTCTTTATTTTCTTTAATAAGTTTTATGGAATTTCTTAATTTACTCATAATTTAGTATTTATATGTTTGAAGATTTAATGAGTTCCTGTATAATATAATACTGTACAGTACTGTATACATATTATATAATATTACTGCCCAGAGTATTTAATTTATTAGTTGTTAAAATGTTATTCATTCCAGGACAGTGACGTGAAGATGTAAGATGTGGGCCACAATGACCACAATACGAAGGTTTGTTTTGGTTAACGGGTCTCTTGCTGCACCACATTGGAAACTTTCTGCTATAACATAAGGTACAGTACAGTGTATATCTTTGTGGTTTTAGTTTTTATTAAGGATCTGGGATCACTGTTTAAAAATTCAAGTAATTGTGTTAATGACCTTTGAATTAATTAGATATTTTAAGTAGATTACACTGTGCCTGTAAGTTTTAAAAGGCCTTTATGGATGGTCTTAAATATGTTGACCATCTTTACTATATGAAGTTAGTTTTCACGTTGTCAAAATATTTGTCAAAAATGCCTGACCTAATGAATGCCTTTGTCTTTAGCACTTGGGGTAAAAATTGTTTAAATATCCTACAAAGGTACAGGGTACTGTACGTGTTCTGGGTATCAAGTTCTATCTACAGGAGCGAACACAAACACCTGTATAGTTTTTGTAGGTTCTATTTACTGGATAAACAGATATGTACACAAGGGAGGTAGCGCTCCTTACTCTGTATGGGGGTCAACTAGCCTCTAGGGTGACATGTGGTAAGTGATACATTAGCAGCTTCCATATGTTGCCAGGCACATTAATTAAGCATGTGGGACATGGTAAATACATTGCCACATGCTGCTAGCTAGGCTGAATACATAATGTATATAAATGGAGCACATAATAATATTCATACATAATATACATACAGCACACATAATATACATACACCTCCCTCCCCCCCTATACGCTCATAGCAAAGTCTTGAGCGGACCTTTTCTTTTGGATCCCTTCTGAGCGTCGAGGGACTTGATCACTAGGAAGGGTATGGGACTCAACACTGGTGGCGGGGTCAGCAGAAGGCATTGGTATGGGGCGGAGAAAACGGAGGTTCCTCCACCACACACGACCACTGGGTAACCGCACATGGTAGTCCCGTGACCTACCGAGACCCATGACTACGCCCACTTTGTCCCAACGTAGGGAGGTCGGGTCCTGAACACGGACTTGGGTGCCGACACTCAACCTGGGGAGAGAACGGGCGTGGTCGTTGTAGTGGGCGACGACGTCATCAACACGTTCGGCGGCTCGGCGATCACAATCCTCTGTCTTGGCCTGCCACTCCTTGGAGAAGGATTGAGGGTGAGCAGGGACACAAGAACGAAGGGGGCATCCAAACAAGACCTGGGCAGGGGAACGTCCGGTGTAGTTAGGTGTGTTGCGGAGTTCAAGAAGACCCCAGTCGAAGGCCTCGCAGTCAATATTCCCAGAAGGGGCCACCTTAAGGATGAAGTGCTTCAGGGATTTGACAGCAGCCTCAGCGAGGCCGTTGGACTGCGGGTAATGAGGCGATGACAACACATGCCGGACTCCCCATCGGTCAAGGAACAAAGCAAAGTCCCGGCTTGTGAACTGGGGCCCTCCGCCAGTTCGCAGGCGCACAGGAACGCCCACGTCACAGAAGTAGTGGCGGAACTTGCTGATGGTGGCGGCAGACGTCGTGTCATTACCGCACTTGATGACAACCGGCCAACCAGAGAGACGGTCGACGATAACCAGGAAGGACTTTCCTGACACACAGAAAAAGTCGGCTGACATAGACTCAAAGGGGCGGGTGGGGTTGTCGTCATACATGAAGGGTTCCTGCTGCTGGCTGGGTTGTAATACTTGGCAGGGCTCACACGCACGGACAACATTGGAGATGTCGGAGTCGATGCCGGGCCAGAACACAGTCTGTCGTGCACGTCGTTTGGTGGCCTCAGCTCCCTGGTGACTGTCGTGGAGGCGAGCCAAGACGTGGGGACGTGATGCAGCAGGGACAACTACACGTGCTCCATACAGAACAAGGTCTCCGTCGCAGTAGAGTTCATCGCGGAGTTTCCAATACGGGAGCAGGGTGTTGTGAAGGTCGTAGCGGTTGCTAGGAAATCCATTCCTCACACACTCGACGAGTCGGACGTAGGAAGGGTCATCTCGGGCTGCTGTTCGAAGGTCCTCCATTGCCTTGTTGTCATCTGGTGACAGGTCTGAACGAAAGGATTGGACAGCGTGTAGGGTGACCACAGTCCTGACGGAAAGAGCGAGGTCGACGTCGAACACATGGTCTTCTGGAGTAGGGCGGCTGACAGGAGAGCGGGATAAGGCATCAGGGATGCAGAGCTCCTTACCAGCACGCCACACTGCTGTGAAGATGTACGCCGAGAGCTTCTCCTTCAGACGCTTGAGGCGAGGGTTCTCAACAGCGTCCAGCGTGTAGTGGTTGAGGATCGGGACAAGCGGGCGATGGTCGGTCACTAGGTGAAAGTGTTGCAGGCCTATGAGGTAAAACCTGCACTTGGACATCGCCCAAACCACACCCAAACCACAGCCAACAGCTCCAACTCAATAGTGGCGTAGCGCGTCTCGATGTCAGAGAGGAAACGCGAGCCGCACTGGACGAGCCGGAACTGCCCTCCACCGTGATCCTGCAGTAGAGCGTATCCCACGCCGTACAAGCGTGAGGCATCTGTCTGCAGAAGTGTCGGCAAGGCTGGGTCAAACGTGGCGAGGACAGGTGGACTAGACAGGGCCTGTTTCACTTGCTGGAAGGCCTTGTCGTGGTCGGGGGTCCACAGGAATGTCCTCTTGGGGCTCATCAGGGGGCGAAGCGGTTGGGCAGCTGCGGAGATGTCCGGCGAAAACTCTGCTAACTGGTTGACGAGACCGATGAAGGACCTCAAGTCGGTGAGGTTAGCAGGGGTTGGATAATCCGTGATGGCGCGGACCTTTTCCGGGTCAGCTGCGATACCATTCCCTGAGAGGGTGTATCCACAAAAGTCCACTGATTTGCTGGCCAGAACAAACTTGTCGGCATTTAGGGTGATGCCTGTTGAGTACCTCATCGTATACGAGTATGTCGTCGACCACTTTCACGCAGTTTGCCAGACCTTGTAGAGCCATATCACCTCGAAGGCAGAAAGCGTCTCCTGTAGCGGCGAATCCCATGGGGCCACGGCAATAACTGTAACGTCCATGCGGGGTGATGAAAGTTGTAAGTGGTCGGTTTTCTTCGGCAAGCTCTATCTGCAAGTATCCACACAGGGCGTCCATCGTCGTGAAGAAGTGCGCCTTCGGGTTCACACTGCGTATAGCTGCAAAGGGCGTGGGAGAAGGGTGCGCAGGACGAGACACCTGGCTGTTCAGCTTGGAGAGGTCAGTGGTGATCCGAACACCACCTTTAGGTTTTGCGACGACTACCATAGGGTGACACCATGGAGACGGGTCATCGCCGGCTGGTGCAATAATTTCTTGGGCAACCATGGAATCCAGCTCGTTTTTGACCGCCTCGCGGAAGGCTAGGGAGACCAGTCGAGGGGTGTAAATAGCGAAGGGCTTCGCGTCGTCCTTCAAATGGATGGATCCTTATGGGGGGGCCTACCATCTTCTTGAGAGGCTTGGATTCCAGAGCGGACTTGGTAACCAGAACGTCGCTGAATTCCTTCAGGAAGGACTTCCGAGCATCTGAAGGAGAGGTGTCACTGGCAAGAGGCAGGGGTAGGGCGACAGCAGGGTAGTTGCTGCTCCCTTCATGCACCCTGTTGGCGTGTTTTACCTCGAGAATAGGTTTGGGGAAGCCTTGGGAGATGATGGCCAACTCTTGACAATGTCTGTAGGACAGCAAAGGAGTCGGGGCACCGTTATGCACATCAATCCAGGCTTGACACGACCTGTTGCCAAAGGTGACCTGTGCTTGGAGTAAACCTAGGGCTGGGGCCATCTGTGAACCATCTGCCGTGAAACGGAGATCCTTGGGGGGCGGTCCTAGATCACTTGGAGAGAGCCCCAAGCATTGCAAATGCTGGGGACCGATGACTGTAGCATCAGCGCCGGTGTCGGGCAACATCTGAAGACGGGATGACACACTGCCGTAGGTCACGATGACACTGATGTACTGAGGAACTTTGGTCCTGGGACGCGAGGGGGAGCACACATTCCTAATATGGCTCGAGCGTTGTCCAGGGTCGTCATGCTTCTAATTGGAAGACTGTGGGCGGCCCTCACTGGTGGAAGGGCGCTGAAGCTTCCGCCGAAGCTGTCCCTTGGGTTTGTTGGTAGGGCAACACTTGTCATAGTGGCCCAGACGACCGCACACATTGCACTGGAAGTGCTTAGTTGGGTACCGCACTGTGAGTGACCAGTGGCCCTTACGGTGGGCGAAGGCGTTGAAGTAGACTTTTTGTCCTTCTTGTACCGGGACATAGCGCGTACAGCTGTAGGGGGAGCTCGGATGGCGGAGGTGGCACACCTGGCAGCCTCATAGGAGCGACATATTGTCAACACATCCTTAAGAGAAGAGGAAGAGTCGAGGGAGGTGAGGCGTTGGAGAAGCTCCTCGTCCTTAACACTCATGAGGATCATCTGCTTCAACTGGGTCTCCTCGCACTGCTGGTGGTTACCTAGGCATATATCTACCTCTTCCGAGGCTCTCTTGAGTCGTACATAAAAGGCATCAAAAGTCTCGCCCTCCATCTGTCTGCAGCTAAACAATTCCCTCCTGCATAGAGCTTCATTCCGCTGCCCTTTGACGTGCCGTTGTAGAATGTAAAGGACCTCCTCTACAGACAACGAAGAGGTCGGAGGTACCTGCAACGTATGTTCGAAGACACGATGAGTTTCCAAGGACAGGCACATACGCAGCTGAATAAGTTGTTTAGGCTGTGACAAACTCTGGAGATCCACCATTGTAGCATAATCAGTCCACCGTCGCCGCCATTCACGAAAAGTCTGGAAATTCACATCAGGCTTCAAGATGGGCGGTGTTTGAGCAGCCGCTTTAGGTGGGGCTGGGGGGCGTGAAGGAAGCATTGATGAGGTATCTGAACCAGTCAGTACCGAGGCAGTGTTAGAGCCAGGGGCTTGGTTAACAGTGAGGCGAGATATCAAAGCTTCAAACCGTGCACTGTCTTCCAATCTCCGTTGGTGGTCTCTCTCTGCCTGTGCTTGTCTTCTTTGTTCATTCTCCACAAGTCTGTTAGCTTCGTCCTCGCGCCTTTCATCTCTCATAAACTTCATTAAAGCAATTATCTCTGACGACAATGCAGAATATCGAGGTGAGGGGCTGCGCGATGTGGTGGAAGCTGGAGCGTCATGGTCAGCCTGGTCATCTATCTCTGCCGAGCTGTCATCCGACTGACTCATCCAGGAGTTGGCTCCACGACTGCGTAAGGCACGAAACATAATAACTTAATCTGTGTACTGTGTCTTAAATCAGTGTTGGCCGGTCAGCCCGTCGTATCAACAAGATTTGAGACAAAAATTAATTAAATGCACAGATAAGTAGAGTATATATATAAAATATATATTAAGGAATGGCCGCAGTCAGTGTATTCGTACGTGTGTGTGCGTGTGTGTGTGTGCGTGCGTGTGCGTGTGTCTCGGGCAATGTCTCGCTGTGAGGGGGTGGAGGTGACGACTCACATCTGTCGCCAGTTACCCTCCAGGCTTCGCGAGGGGAGGTGTACTCAAGTCTACTCCTTACAAATGCCCAGAACCATGCCTTTTACCTTGGGAATCCATATAGAACAAGGTCACACATTTATGGCACTAAACACACAATGCACTAAACACTTCACAGAAAATCACTGACACTGCTCAAAGTTGCTATAAATTCTTGGAGGAGACAGCCATTAGCGGTGGTTGACACAGAGCAGGGGTTTATAAGCCGGTCTTCCCACAAACTTTACACTTTCACTTGTAATTATCCAGTAAAATCGGTCCACTGCGCCATGTACGTGTTCTGGGTATCAAGTTCTATCTACAGGAGCGAACACAAACGCCTGTATAGTTTTCGTAGGTTCTATTTACTGGATAAACAGATATGTACACAAGGGAGGTAGCGCTCCTTACTCTGTATGGGGGTCAACTAGCCTCTAGGGTGACATGTGGTAAGTGATACATTAGCAGCTTCCATATGTTGCCAGGCACATTAATTAAGCATGTGGGACATGGTAAATACATTGCCACATGCTGCTAGCTAGGCTGAATACATAATGTATATAAATGGAGCACATAATAATATTCATACATAATATACATACAGCACACATAATATACATACATAATATACATACAGCTGTAGTGAGGGGTTGTCAGACCACAGCTTACATCTCAGAAACTCTAGGCCTTCCCTAAGTCAAGTGTAACTCTGCGGTCGACCAAGGATTGTAAATCAGCCTAGCTCCCCTCCCATGTGACATGTGGCCCCAACAAAACATGTAAGAAGGCACCAGCTGACCCTCTTCCGATATACAATAACCTACTCTCTGAACAAAGGCCGGACCTGACCTCACAATTAGCCAGGTCACTTGTAACCCTTGGAGCCCAACTCAAGGCCTCTCGTGTTACACGGCCCCACCTGACGACTTCTCCTTACATCTCAGAAACTCCAGTCTAGCCCGACGTTTGGGAAGTCAAGTGTAGGGGAACTCCCACGGTTGCTCTCCCAATATACACACGGCCCCACCTGATGACTTTCCCAGATAGTTCTGAAAAAGACCAGGCCTGACCGCACATTTGCGGGGTCAAATGTAAGGAGACCCTTCGCCGCCCCCCCCCCCAGGCCAGCTGAACCTGACGGCTCGCATCCCAATATATAGGACGTCCTGGTCCTCCCTCGAGCGAATTGGCAGAGAAGCAGTTGTCTTGTAACTAGTGAGGGCCAGCTACCACGTCCCCAGTCCCGCTCGAGAGAAGCCCACCACTAAGTGTAACGAAGTCTCAGCTGGGTCCATCGACAAAGTGCTGTCAACTCCACGTGTAACAGTAAGTGCTGGCTGTGTAGACTGTAGAAGTGCAGTGATCCCGAACCTCCCCAACGATCGACTTAGTGAAGTGCCCATTTTAATTGTGAGGTTAGGTTATACGAGAATACCATAGTCTATCATAAATTGTGTACGAACCCCCCCTATTAATCCCCCCTATTGAACTAGTAAAATAAAGCTGTAACACGCATTGGTGTTTTATATACTACACTTGTACTGTGCCTGTGTTAATATACAGTGTTGACATCATACCCTCGAGACACGCTACCATTTCCTCTCGCTATAATACTCTACTACTATAAACTCCTAACTTACCTCTTCATGTGAGATTTTGTCTCATTACAATGGTGGCAGCGCACTTAACGTAAACTCACGCCTATTCCCCTTAGTGTTCAGTACAGTGATTGTTAGAACCTTTTAAAGTAAACTCGTAACTATCTTGACGAAGCAGGCAGTACAAGGGTGGTAACATTTGTAATATAATTCCTGTCCCTCAGTGTGGTACAAGTGGTGACAGTATCCACTCCCCCCTCCCTAGTTCACATATTGTTGGGTAACGGGGAACAATGGTCGAGAACTCAACCAGGGCAAGTGTCAGTAAAACCACCTCCTCGTCCCACCCACAGACGTCATCGTCAACATTGACAATTTCGACTTCCACTATCAGTACTTCCCAGCCCTCCTCGCAAGCTAATATGACTTCTGTTAACATTACACCGACGACTTCCGTTTTATTCCCATTCCCTGAACAATCCACTAGTACCTACTCTCCCCCCCTACCCCTTAACCACCCTGCACCCTCTCTCGCCGCTCCCCCCCTACCCCTTAACCACCCTGCACCCTCTCTCGCCGCTCCCCCCCTACCCCTTAACCACCCTGCACCCTCTCTCGCCGCTCCCCCCCCTACGCTCACGTACACCTTAGCACCTCCCAACTCCTACAGCATGCCAGACCCCTTCCTGACGTCTGTCTCAGCGAGTAGTGCGGCACAAGTAATCAGTCAGATACCCATGTTTGAGGGCGATGGCCGCGACCCGGCGACATCAGCCGATAGGCTGGAACAGTGGTTAGGGCACATTGAAAGTGCGTTCCCGGATACCCTTCAGGAATACGAGGAATGCCGCCTTAGGACGGCACGTATGCGATTGGGCGGTGACGCGAAAGGCGTGCTAGAATTTAAGCCGACAATAAAGAATGCTACCACGTGGGACACGTTCGCGAACGGATTACGGGAAGTTTACAGCCAGGGTGACTCATTACAAGATCACACGACACGTTTAGCTAATATCAAGCTAGAGGAGTGTTCATCACTCAATGTTTACCTATCATGCATAGGGAGTGCTGTGAAGATGGCGAGAGTGAATCACCCACAATTCTTCCCACCTGAGCTAGTACTCTCTTACTTTCTGTCGGGCTTACCCGGCGAGATGCGTACGTACATGGAGGCAAGCGGGATAACTACGATGGACAACGCAATTAAAGCAGTGCGGAGGTATATACAGCTCAGGAAACCCACTCCCCCCTCCCGTTTTGTGTCAACAATTCACGCCGCACCCCCCACCCTTACACGTAACACCCCTTCCGTCTGGGAGGATGAATTCTTGAGACTGATGGTGGAGAATCTCAGCCGGGACGAAAGCAAGCGACAGGAACAGTCATCGTTCCACGGGGAAGGAAGGGAGCAACCAGGGTTAGATACAGTAGGTATAAACACGTTGGGTAGTGCGCCACGGGGCGGCCGGCCGTCCGGGGCAGGGACCCGCGGGGCGCGGGCTGGGATTGACCCCCGCCCCCGTGCAGTCACAAGTGCGCGCCCGGGCCCGCCCATGCGGGATAGCTGGTATAGAGCTCCGAAGCCTTTTCGCTGCTCCTCCTGTGGGGCATGGTCCCACGCGGTGCACGGATGTCCCTTTCAATGTGAGGGAAACCAGTGCGATGGGTGTGGCGACCAGGGACATACCCGCAGAGAGTGTCCATACACCGGAATGCGTTGTTACGCATGTGCCGAGTGGGGACACATTCGCAGGTTATGTCCCTACTACTAAAGACAAGGGCGAGGCGTTGATGGTGACTAGGGAAGACAGGCCAATTATTAAGTTGAAAATGGGAGGGAAACGGGTTGAAGCTTTCATTGACACAGGCTCTTCGGTGTCCTTGGTGAAACAGAACGTGGCCTCCAAGATGAGCCTAGGGGGAAAGCATAAAGTTCCTGAGTTACATGGCGTCACGGGGAACCGCCTCTCAACATTGGATTCCAGAGATATAACTGTAGACTTAGGAGATAAGATAGTTGTTCACGCGCTGGTCGTGGTAAGCGGTGATCTTTTCCCAGGGGATGTTCTTATTGGGTCAGATTTCTTGTGTAGGTTTAAGTATGGAATCCAGTTTGATGGGAGCCGGTACACCGTGACACTAGATGGTAGAGATTATGTAGGTACTCCTATCAGGAATAGGTCTGGTCTGCCCGTCCACCTCATTAAGCCTAAACGGGCCCAGCCCCCCGCACCCCAAGCCCCCCAGCTACACCCGACGCGTGCCACTGTCATCCCTCCCCACTCTAGTGTTGTTTTGCCCGTTCGATGGTCAAGGTCGTTCGACAGTCCCACGGAGGATCAGGAGTATGTATTTGTTGAAGCCCCTCATAAAATGTCCCCATACATGCAGTCGGGGCTCATTAACACTCAGCAGCCTAGCGTCCCAGTCATAAACCCCACCCCCAGGGAATTTAAACTTACTCCTGGTCATTCAGTGGGAACAGTCTGTGCGGTCGATAAAGTAGAGGATCTGGAGCATTTTGATCCTACGAGATATAACATTAGGAGTGACACAGAATTCGTAGAGTCACAGCAAATGTTCGCCACTGCAATAGAATCCCTTGACATAGATCACCTACCCACCCTTATTAGAGGACGTCTACGCGCTATAATAAAGCAGCATGAAGATCTGTTTGCAACCTCAGATCAGGACCTCGGCCTGATGTCAGCTTCACACAAAATTAATACAGGCTCCGCTCCCCCCACCAGAGTACGGCAGTGGAGGCTTCCTGAGGCGGCTAAAACTCAAATTAGGGACTTATGTCGCCAAATGGAGGAACGTGGTGTCATCTCCCCTTGCACTAGCCCCTATTGCTCCCCGGTCGTATTAGTCAGAAAAAAGGACGGGTCAACTAGATTCTGTGTAGACTATAGGGAACTTAATAAGGACACCATTGCTGATAGCTATCCCTTGCCCAGAATTGACGAGACACTGGACCAATTGAACGGAGCTTCTATATTCACAGTTCTAGACTGTAAGGACGCGTACTGGAGTATACCAGTTGACCCGGCTGACCGCCCCAAAACCGCTTTCGCGGACGGCAGCCGTCTATTTTGTTTCAACAGGTTACCTTTCGGGTTAAAGGGAGCACCGGCCACGTTCATGAGGGCTGTGAACCACAGTCTCACACCCGTGCTTGGGCGGAACGCTATGGCTTACCTGGACGATGTTATCGTCTATAGTAAAAACATGGATTCGCACATGCGGGATGTAGATGAGGTTCTCTCGGTCATGAAAGCGGCCGGACTGAAGGTGTCCCTTAGGAAATGCGCGTTCGCGCGCCAGGAAGTTAAATTCCTGGGATTCATCGTAGGCCATGGCGGCGTTAGGCCCGACCCGGTGAAAGTGAAAGCGATAGCAGAGATGCCACCTCCACCACAGCCAGGGGTGTGAAACAGTTCCTCGGCACCGCCAATTTTTTCAGACGTCACATCCCTCACTTTTCAGAGGCGGCCCTCCCCCTTACGAAACTTACAAAGAAGTCGGTTCAGTTTCGGTGGTCGGGGGAGGCAGATAAAGCTTTTAACCATCTTAAGGACTTACTGAAGTCGGCAACAATGTTAGCACTGCCGGACTTCACGCAGCCGTTTTACGTGCACACTGACGCTTCCGACGAAGCACTGGGAGCCTGTCTCATGCAAGGTGGTGAAGATAACCCCATCCCTATTGCTTATTTTTCCCAGAAATTGAGCGGAGCTGCCCTCCGCTACTCCACAACTGAGAAAGAAGCCTTGGCTATTGTCAAGGCCGTAACTTCCTTTGATGCTTACCTATTTGGTAGACACTTTTATGTAATCACTGATCACCGCCCTTTAATATATATCTTCCAAGGTAAAACTCCTAATGCACGGGTAGCACGCTGGGCAGTCTTTCTAAATGCGTATAACTTCTCCATTTTGCATAAGCCAGGCAAGAACCACGTAGTACCAGACGCACTGAGCCGTAATGTATTACCTATAAATAATGTCGGGAATCCTAGCAGCATGACTCAGCCCATTTTTGGGGACCTATCACCTAACGAGGTGCGCCAACACCAACTCGAAGACCCACAGTGGGGTCCTGTCATTGAGTTCCTTGAGGGGGGTCCGCTCCCCAAGAAGGTCAACAAAGCCTCACTTTGTGATTTCAGTCTTTTAAGCGGAGTCCTGTATCTTGTTACTATGAAACAGGATGATGAGCAACCCACAGAACTCGTAGTCATCCCCGCATCCTTGGAAAACTCAGCCCTAGAAGTAGCTCACTCTTCCCAATTCGCAGCCCACCCGGGTGAATGTCGCACATATGCACGTGCACGCTCTATGTTTTTCATGCCCAATCTAGTGCGGAAGGTTGGGGCATTTGTCAAAGGATGTCTGCCGTGTCAGCTAAGGAAGGGTACCCCAAAGAGACAGGGAGAGCTGCAGGAGTTTCCACCAGCCTCTCAGCCCTTGGAACGGGTATCGATCGATCTAACTGACATGTCAATACGTTCACACCGGGGAAACAGATACGTTGTTTCTATCGTCGATCACTATTCACGTTTTGCAACCTATATACCCATCCCCGATAAACGCGCAGAGACAGTTTGTGAAGCCCTGTTACAGTACGTTGGTACTCATGGATGTCCCCGGGTCATTGTAAGTGATCAAGGGACAGAGTTTACCTCGGGCATCTTTCAGAAGGCGTGCGACTTGCTGCGGGCTAAGTCAAATCTAACCACTAGTTACCACCCACAGGCTAATGCCATGGTTGAGCGTTCCCACCGCACGTTGAAAGATCACTTGTCGTTTTTGGTTAATAATCAGTACGGCGGTTGGGACGATCAGCTACCTCTTGCACAACTGGCCATGAACACCGCAATTAATACCACCCTGCATAACACTCCTTACTTCCTTCACTTTGGTAGGGATCCAAACCTCCCTGCTGGTGTAATCAACCCCCCACCCCTATCCTATGGCGAGGACTACCCTTCTGTCTTGCAAAACAGGTTACAAACGGTCTTTACTCGGGTGCAGGAACTAAACAAGAAAGGTCACTTACACAACGCCACCTACTATAACCTCAGGGTCACCCCTTCCAATATCACTGTAGGTACCCTGGTCTTCCTAACTAACGAATCATCCTCCCCCGATATCCCCTCTAAGTTGCAACAGAGATGGAAGGGCCCATATAGAGTAACCGCCCAACCCAGCAAAGTAAACTTCACTATTTCCCCGCTTTGCCAGGGGGGACGTAAGGAAACTGTGCATGTGAATAGATTGAAGCTGGCAACTGTCGACGATGACGTCTTGAACAAATCAGGCCTCACCAACCAGCCCCCTCTAGGGGTAACATTCCCTTCCCAACACCCTACCCCTCCACCAGCAGCTGACCACCCCCTCAGAACAACCAGGTACCTCACACCCCAAGTAATAATCAGAAAACTCCCCGAGCTACTGCCCCACTTGTACCAGTAATACCTGATCAGATTAGGGCTCATAGATATAACACTAGGTCACAGAACATAGATTAAAGTAACGAGTCTAGGGGCACTTCTAATTGTTGATTCTCCACCCCGGGATCTTGTCTTTCTACTAAGCTACAGAGTCAGCACTGCCCTTGCTCTTCACGGGCCTGGGCGAGGTCTCCCTGACTCCACACAAAAGTCGGAGATGACACCACCACAGCTGCAGCTGACCCCCTACCAGATGAGCTGAGACCAACGCATCCTGACTCATAATGGATGCCCGACGAGCGGGACACGCAGCGGGCAACCCCGCGGCGAATGGGTGACGCCTTCACGTCGACACTGCAAGCCCCAAGCTCCAGAAACGGGCTTGCATAATGCTGGCCCTCGATCTGGTTGAAGACACTGGGCTGTGTCTCGTCGCTCGCCTGCTGAACGACGAGACACGCACCGAGGCTACGGCCTCACGGCCCACAATACTGACAGACAACATCTATGGGTACCATCAGCCTGAGCAAGCTACGCCATGCAGGACCAGCGCAGCTCCCAGCTCCAGGCAGGGAATCAGGTCGTCCCCTTGGAACCCAGGCGAAAATCCCGAAAACCCGACCTGCAACTTCAGTAGCAGCAAGCAACAGGCAACAAACAACTAGAGGTCCCAGTGGCGATGCAGACGACAGCTCCCTACGTTTCAGGACCTGTCAACTGGTCCCACGCACTTCCACTCCGGGAATGGATCCACCAGGTAGCAGACAAGTAATGGCTGACCTCGACCCACCCGGGATCTGCCTCGCCGGTGTTTACCACACCATCGGGGACGAAACAGAAGTGACCTGACTACAAGTAGAGGAAGAAACAAGCAAACCCTGGGGGGCCCACCCAGGGAGGGATTCACCACTGTGAGGGTGTGGGACAGGACGGTCAGGGGTCTCGCCGACACTCACGTACGGAGGGCGAACTCTTGTCCGTGGACCCTGCCCTACACGCCATCCAAAAGCGATGACACCCCAAGCAGTGGACCGGCTTTGATCCCGGCCGGGAAGGGCGGTAACTCAGATGGAACTAGAAAAATCCATCTGGACCACGACAGAAAATGAGACTCTACAGAGGAAACTCAGATGGGACTAGAAAAATCCATCTGGAATGCGTCAGGAACTGCCGCTCCACACAGAAGTTCAAGTGGAGGAAGTGAGGCACGCGACACACCGCGGCGGACCCCAGGACGGGACAGGAAACGCCAACCACCACATCTACTGCGTCGTCCACCCTGATGCTGGACACCGATTGGTGGAGGTGGTGACGGACCACCCGCCACCCGGGATCTCGACGAATGCTGACGAGTTTTTGTTTTTGCCATTGTATCTTGTTAATAATTTTTGCTGCCTTTTTAGTATGTACAAATATTTCTTTTTGTTCACAAGTTGTATTTTTCCCCAACTTCCCCCCCCCCTTTTTTTTAGCGGCCATGTATCTTATTATTATATGTTGTATGTGCTGCCCTGCGCAAGAGTTTAACAGTTGAAGCAACAAGTATGTAAATCTATTCCAGGCTTGAAGATACTGGAACCTAAGCAGAAATAAGCCAGGGCAAGCAACACCATTGCATAACCTTTCAAACCTCCGACTGTGTACCCTCATCTAACTCCCTAAAGTGACGCTCTCCGACAAGCGCCTGCTAAGGCGCTCTCTCTCTCCTTCATATCTACATTCACCTTTCCGTTCCGTATCCTTAGACAGCCGCTTAGATATTATAAATATTACCAGACTATGGTAGGATGTGAGGTGCATACTTTACACCGCAGTAGCTATTTTTCTCAGGTTGGGCACTCGCTATTGTTATCCACTGTGAACAATTGTGTATGGCATGGAAGCTTTGGTCTTGGCGGGAGGTGTAGTGAGGGGTTGTCAGACCACAGCTTACATCTCAGAAACTCTAGGCCTTCCCTAAGTCAAGTGTAACTCTGCGGTCGACCAAGGATTGTAAATCAGCCTAGCTCCCCTCCCATGTGACATGTGGCCCCAACAAAACATGTAAGAAGGCACCAGCTGACCCTCTTCCGATATACAATAACCTACTCTCTGAACAAAGGCCGGACCTGACCTCACAATTAGCCAGGTCACTTGTAACCCTTGGAGCCCAACTCAAGGCCTCTCGTGTTACACGGCCCCGCCTGACGACTTCTCCTTACATCTCAGAAACTCCAGTCTAGCCCGACGTTTGGGAAGTCAAGTGTAGGGGAACTCCCACGGTTGCTCTCCCAATATACACACGGCCCCACCTGATGACTTTCCCAGATAGTTCTGAAAAAGACCAGGCCTGACCGCACATTTGCGGGGTCAAATGTAAGGAGACCCTTCGCCGCCCCCCCCCCCAGGCCAGCTGAACCTGACGGCTCGCATCCCAATATATAGGACGTCCTGGTCCTCCCTCGAGCGAATTGGCAGAGAAGCAGTTGTCTTGTAACTAGTGAGGGCCAGCTACCACGTCCCCAGTCCCGCTCGAGAGAAGCCCACCACTAAGTGTAACGAAGTCTCAGCTGGGTCCATCGACAAAGTGCTGTCAACTCCACGTGTAACAGTAAGTGCTGGCTGTGTAGACTGTAGAAGTGCAGTGATCCCGAACCTCCCCAACGATCGACTTAGTGAAGTGCCCATTTTAATTGTGAGGTTAGGTTATACGAGAATACCATAGTCTATCATAAATTGTGTACGAACCCCCCCCTATTAATCCCCCCTATTGAACTAGTAAAATAAAGCTGTAACACGCATTGGTGTTTTATATACTACACTTGTACTGTGCCTGTGTTAATATACAGTGTTGACATCATACCCTCGAGACACGCTACCATTTCCTCTCGCTATAATACTCTACTACTATAAACTCCTAACTTACCTCTTCATGTGAGATTTTGTCTCATTACACAGCACACATAATATACATACTTTACCTGATTTTAAATCTGGGTTCACAAATTAGTTATTGTGTTAATGACTTTTTGAAACAATTAGATATTTAAAGTAGATTACTTAGGCTGTGCCCGTATTTTTTAAAAGTCCTTCATATACGTTTTAAAAATATAGACTATTGGGGTGTTGACTGTATGGAAAATCCAGGAAACTTTACAAACAAATGGGGAATTTTATTTGGGTTAAGTTTGTAGGTTATGTATATAAGCTACTGTGCCAAGTAGCAACCCTGTACATAAGCTACTGTGCCGAGTAGCATTTATATATATTATCACGTGGCAACACTGCACGTGTTATATGGCAGCATTGCCCCGAGGCTGCCATATGGCAAGGCGCCTCAGTCTGACTGTGTGAGCCGTGCTTGGCACACGCTGGTCACCACTTGTATTTCTCTCATCTACAATAAACGGACTCAGTGTTACTCAGTGTTTCCCTAGCCATCACTGCATTCTTCAGGGCACACTAGTAACCTTCAAAGTTATACTTAAATATAGTTTTTTGGCATCAATCTTGCCATAAATTAATGCTGTACTGTATAATAGGCAAATAATTATTGTACTTTTAGAAATATTCCACAACAATAATGATGATAGTTCAAGTTAGTGATCAAATATTACAGGTTATACCTACTGCCGTGAGTATTGTCCAGTGAATTGTTCTTATAATGGACTTGTTCCACATTAATAAAGGTTCATATAGGTGGATAGTGGAGTGTTGACCCACGTTAGGTTAAGGTTGTCACCAGGGAGGGTCGCTAAAATATCTTCAGTGGTCCCTCCATTAACCGACACAATTGGTTCCACACAAAATTATTATTGTTTAAATTTATTTTAGGACAATTGTAAATGCTCTCAAGCTCTTCGGTTCTCCAGCCACTGACTTAAGTTTAGTTTAATATTAATGTATATCTATTAGTGGGAACTTAACCAATAATAAAACATTATAATTAAAGTATAATTTATTTATATTATGTAATATTTATTAATAAAATACTTTTATTATACAGGTAGTTTAATAATGAAAACTTGTGGTTACTGAAAGATAAGAGAGAGAATCGGACAAGGTGTAGCAGGTCAACATTAACCAACTTGGCCGTCTTGTTTATTTTTGTTAATTTTGTTAGTAAATGTTAATTTGTGGGCCTTCCTCCCTCCCTCGTGGTAAAGGTAATAAATGTTTTATTTATGTCGTTGATATAAACATACATTAGAATGTTTGAGTTAAAGGTTGGTTATCCGAGATGGTCCGAGTTGGTATTTGATGGGCCGAGTTGGTCCTAGTTGGCGCTGGGCTGAGTTGTATTTCAACCCTTTTCTCCGTTAATTTAGTGACTGGATATATCTTGCCTTGAGGGAGATTGTAGCGTACTGTTTTGTGGCCAGTAGTCAATTAGCTTTAGATGTCTATTATCTCTTTGTATGGCCACACAACATATGTACATGTAGATATCTCACACTCAGGAATGAGGTAGAATAGAAAATCACTACAGAGTAGTGCTAAGGAGTTACTAGGTGAGGTGTAGCTTGCTCAGAGTTCCTGTAGGGCGAGGAGCTCTCTGAGGGAGCTGGGTGGTGAGGTGCTGGAGAGGGATCTTGCTGGTCCTGCAGGTCAGAGTAGAATGGTCTCCCTGATGATGATAATGAAGTAAAGTGGCAAATGACTTTGCACTCGGAAAGGAGAGGAGAGAGAGAAGTAAAGCATAGAAACGGGAAGAAAAGTGGGAGGGGCAGGTAGCAGGTGGGCTGTCCACCTAGCGGAGACGAGTTGAAATGTTGGGGTGGTGGCCGCACGCAGCACTCGCCCACCCGCTCAAGGGAGGAAGGTGGAGGGGAGGGAGGAAAGCTAAGCTACCTAGGTATTCATTATTGTAATAGGTGTTAATATATGTTTGTTAGATGGTGGTGTTATTTGTTCACATATATGTGTAAAGTGGGTCTTGTTCTACTATGTCAGCATGGAGACTCTTGGGCCACCAGCTGTGTGTTTTAGTAGTTCCTTCTTCTTTTAACTGGGAGAATAATGGGTCCTCCATCTCTTCAAGTTTGCTCCATATTCTCTGCGCTTGGCTGTGTGTACGTATGTTCAGTGGTTCGATATTGTATAATTCGTGAAGTAAATGTATTTTGGTGGTGTATGGCGGGAGTTGCTTTGATGCTCTACGGATAGCTTTGTTTTGTACTGATTGAAGTTTAAGTTGGCTGGATTTGCTGATCGTGGTGAGTGGTATTGGTGGATACTCTAGGTGAGGGCGGACAAGTGCTTTGTATAGATGTAGTTGAATTTTGGTGTCCATTTTGCTGAATCTTCGTAGTTTCGTGAGTTGTGATTGGGCAGTCTGTTTGCGTTGTTTTACGTGTTTTGCTATTGTGGGGTATGAGATGTTTGGTTCGCACTCAGGATGGGATGGAGAAAGGAAACTCACAATGTGCTCTCTATATACATGTTGTATTGGATGTACAATGCAGCTTGGTGCTGGGAAGGCAGCATGGTTACAAGCGTGATGTAGAGAGAGCTGGTTGGTGAGGACGCTCAGAGAAGGACAGCTTGTGGGTCGCCATGCTCGCCAGCGGGAGAGAGGAGGAGCGAGGGCCGCCAGGCAGCAGCGGCGGAGGAGGAGGTATTGCTGGCTGCGGCTGTAGGTAGAAAGAGAGAGATCACCACGAGGTCAGGTCTTAAATAGCGGGGGTAGGCGTGGCTTAGCAGTTGACCCCCGCTCCGTGATGTATGGCGGCGCTGGTTGACCCAGACCATGAGGCATACACTGGGGAATAGGTGGGGTCGGCTAGGCAGCGACAAACAGCGTTTGTAGGGGAGAATTCCACTACAATACTCCCCCTTCCGTCCAGGCGGTGTAGGAGACTTGTTGTCTGCAGAGTTGCTTAGCACATGTGAGGCAGAACGGGCAGTGCATGCCTCATGTGAGACAACGGCGATGGCGTGGATGAGCCGGTCGCTGGGGACAACTATCTAGATACACAATATCTGTGGGAGTAGAGAGGGAGAATAAGGGTGTGTGGAGGCGATGAATGTTGTGCTTCCCTCACGGCAGGTACAGAGTCGTCAGATGCGCCTGCTGGGGTGTGTGGGCCTGGGTCAGGAGCAGGGGCTGCGTCAGCAGAAGCGGATGAAGGCTCGTGACAGCAGCTGGGTCCACGACAGCAGCAGGGTGCAGGACATTAGCAGGGAGTACCTGAGGGAGAAAAGAGGGGTGTGTGGGTCCGCACTCACGAACAGAGACCGCATCAGGGGCAGCAGGGGTTACTGCTGGGCCGGGGTCGGCGTCTGAGGCAGGACGGGTGTGCTGGGGTCGGTAGGACGTGGTGCTTGGGGCAGGAAGAGGAGCTGGTGTCTGCTTAGAGTAGCAGAGCTGCTCTAGGGTGTCTAACCTGCGGTGTAGAGACAGTAGTTGTAGAGCCGATGAGAACTGCTTCTGTGTGGATAAGCCAGTCTTCCATGTTGCTTGAAGACTGGGAGCGTGATCAGTTTCTCCTCCTTCCTGTGTGAGTGCGAATCTCCGGGAGTCACCATTTGTGGGGTATGAGTTGTTTGGTTCACACTCAGGATGGGATGGAGAAAGGAAACTCACAATGTGCTCTCTATATACATGTTGTATTGGATGTACAATGCAGCTTGGTGCTGGGAAGGCAGCATGGTTACAAGCGTGATGTAGAGAGAGCTGGTTGGTGAGGACGCTCAGAGAAGGACAGCTTGTGGGTCGCCATGCTCGCCAGCGGGAGAGAGGAGGAGCAAGGGCCGCCAGGCAGCAGCGGCGGAGGAGGAGGTATTGCTGGCTGCGGCTGTAGGTAGAAAGAGAGAGATCACCACGAGGTCAGGTCTTAAATAGCGGGGGTAGGCGTGGCTTAGCAGTTGACCCCCGCTCCGTGATGTATGGCGGCGCTGGTTGACCCAGACCACGAGGCATACACTGGGGAATAGGTGGGGTTGGCGAGGCAGCGACAAACAGCGTTTGTAGGGGAGAATTCCACTACACTTTGCCTGTTCTTGTTATTGGGAGTCCCAGAATTTTGCCTTCGTCGGAGTATTGTATAGGTACGTTGTTGACTGTGATTGGTGCAGGGTTTATTTTGGCAATGTGTATTATCATTAGTTTCTGTGAATTGGTTTGAATTTTCCACTTTTTTTTCATATTCGTTGATTTGCTCGATGGCGTGAGCTGTTTTCCGTGTCATCATCTGTTTGCCCTTGCCTGGATGTCGGATGATTTGCGTGACGTCATCAGCATAAGCTACGTATTCTCCGTGTATAGGAGGTGGCATGTCAGCCGTATATATTGTGAAGAGTGTGGGCGAGAGGTTACTTCCCTTTGGTACTCCGCTGTATAATTTGATGCTTGGGCCTATGTGGTTACCTATGATAATTTTGGCCTCTCTATTGTCGAGGAAGTTACAAAGAAAGGGAGTAAAGTTGTTGGGAAGTTCTTGGGTGGTAATTTTGTATTTGAGCCCTAGGTGCCAGACCTTGTCGAATGCTTTTGCTACGTCCCTTAATACCACGTTACATTGCTCCTTGTTGTGCATTGCATTTACTATGTTTTCGTAAATTAGGGCTAAGGCTGTATGGGTTCCTCCATGTTTTCTGAATCCATGCTGTCTGGGGTTGTACTTCTCTTCAAATTCGAGGTGTGTTCTCAGTCGGTGGTTAATTATTTTTTCTAGGACTTTTCCCGGTGTTTCTAGAAGAGAGATTGGTCTGTAATTTGATACTTGGATTGGAGATTTACCTTGTTTTGGTATAAGTCTGATGCTTGCTGTTTTAAATTTCCTTGGGAAGTAGCCAGAGGCAAGTGCTGCATTAAAAATGTTTCTGAGTTGGTGTATCATGTTGATTGGTAGATGCTGGAGTATGGGTTTGTTTATTTTACTGATGCCCGGGTCCTTGTTCTTGAAACTGTTTATTGTTTTGTGAATATCCTCTGCGGTGATTGGTTTGATCAGTGTGGAAAGATTGTCAAGAGCGTTTATGTCTATGCTGGGACTTGGTTGCCAGATGTGGGTTGTGTGTTTCATGTGATTGGTTACTTGTTGCTTGGTGTTTATACAGAAGTTCAGGTTGTCTTCCTGGCTTATTTGAAAAATTTTGCTCCAATATTTCCTGAATTCAGGTTCTTGTTCTTTGGGTTCAGTTAATTTGATTTGGTTGCTATTTAAAATGTAGTTTGATTCGTTGCCGGAGATTCCCATCAGGTTTTTAATTTTTTGCCAGAATTCTTTCGGGTTGTGGTAAATTGCTTCTGTGTCTGCTATTAATTTCTCCCAGTTATTCACGTATGCTTCTTTGGACATGTTTCTTAGTTGTTCGTGTATGGTGTAATATTGTATTCTGTATTCTGGCGTCCAACCTTGTTTTGGATTAATTTGAATAAATTACTTAATTGTGTCGGTAGAATTCTTGGTTGATGTGAGTATTGGGGGTGTGGTAATGTACGGTGAGTGGTCGTGGGTATGTGGTGTTCCATTGCTTGGATCACGTTTCCGTACCATATCTCCAGTGTGTTGTCTATTTGGGAGGTGTGTTTGTTGTTGTGTTGGGTTATTTGGTGGTTGCTTAACTCCTTTTGGAATTCCTCCCAGTTGGACCGGCTGTAGCTGTGTAACGGGCCGAGTTTTCTCTTTTCAATA
>NW_024731741.1:0-35160 GCF_018991925.1 Homarus americanus | reverse complement strand
CCGTGGCTGAGGGCACCAAGGCTGTCACCAAGTACACCTCTTCCAAGTAAGAGGTTACTTGTGCACAACAAACACGCCATCCCACTACTACAACTTAATCGGCTCCATCGGAGCCACAGTTACATGTTAAAGAGACAGTTACCGACAGTGATATATTGAGAGGGAAATAAATAAAAAAAAATTATAATAATCTGCATTCTCTATTGGCGTAGAAACAGGACTAAATCGAAACATAATAAATAAATAAATAAATTCTGCGTGGAGTACTTTTACACCCACTGCAAAGTGACATACATGGAGTGTGTTTGGGCTTCATTTCTTGTTTGCAGCATGCCTATTTCATGTAAAAAAATTTTTATTTTATTTTATTGTATGTTCTTTTATTTTATTTATTTCTTTACTTACTTATTCTTTATATATTTATTTGTTACTAGCTCTTGTTTGTTGCACCCACCCACCTCCCGAATTGATGACCTACTATACAATCGTACCTCCACGAATGTTACCAACTTACCGTTAGGCGATTTGGGTAACCGAAATTAACGCTCTCCGACCACCAACCATTTCGATTGTCATGAAAATTATCTTCAGAACAGTTCTTTGGCCCTGAGAAGGGCCGAGTTATGGATGTCTGGTAGGTTTTGTTGTGCTTTTTCTTTTTCCCCAAGGAAGAGGACTTAAGCACGCTCTCCGCGGATGCGCCGGGCCAGCTGGATGTCCTTGGGCATGATGGTAACGCGCTTGGCGTGAATGGCACACAGGTTGGTGTCCTCGAAAAGACCCACCAGGTAAGCCTCAGAGGCTTCCTGCAGAGCCATGACGGCAGACGACTGGAAGCGCAGGTCAGTCTTGAAATCCTGGGCGATCTCACGCACCAGGCGCTGGAAGGGCAGCTTCCTGATGAGTAGCTCTGTGCTCTTCTGGTAACGACGGATCTCACGAAGGGCGACGGTTCCGGGCCTGTAACGATGGGGCTTCTTGACACCACCGGTGGCTGGGGCGGACTTGCGAGCTGCCTTGGTGGCAAGCTGCTTCCGTGGAGCCTTGCCTCCAGTGGACTTGCGGGGAGTCTGTTTAGTACGGGCCATCTCGACGACGAAATAGTCAATACGGGCGGCCCGGCAGGCGGGCGGGCTTATATACAGACATTCTCCACCTCAGTGGCCACCTCATTGGCCACGAGTGCACGTCATCCGCAAGCTACGCCCCTGCCTCCAAGAGGAGGACGGCCTTGGATGTAGACGATACTACCCTTGCGTCACAACACGCCACCTACTCCACCAAGCCGTGGGCGAAGCCACACCAGGACCACCTGTAGTAGCAACCACAACAACATGACTGGACGAGGCAACGGAGGCAAGGGACTTGGAAAGGGTGGCGCCAAGCGTCATCGTAAGGTGCTTCGTGACAACATCCAGGGTATCACCAAGCCCGCCATTCGTCGTCTAGCTCGGCGTGGAGGTGTTAAACGTATATCCGGCCTCATCTACGAGGAGACCCGCGGCGTCCTCAAGGTGTTTCTGGAGAACGTCATCCGTGACGCCGTCACCTACACCGAGCACGCAAAAAGGAAGACCGTCACCGCCATGGATGTGGTGTATGCCCTGAAACAGCAGGGCCACACCCTTTATGGTTTTGGTGGTTAATCAACCTGATGGACGGGCGCACACCACCACCACCACCACGACAAACAAATATACGGACCTAATTTTAGGTCCACATTTAAATCGCTAAAGAGTTGGTTAGACACTGAGTAAATCGTTGAAAATATATCCAATAACATGATCCTCTCTAATTCTGGACTTGTGGTATGAGTATAGGTTGTGCGTGAACGTGTTGGAACCACTTCCTAATAATTGTCAGTCAGTCAGTCAACATTCACCTAACCTCCAGGTACCTCACCTAACTTCCTGTAGCGTCACCGAACCTCACGAAATGTAACCCAATGTAGTTTATAATCTATCCTAACATGACATAACATAACCACGCACTATATTACTTCGGTAAGAGTAATGAGTTTTAATACACAAAGTTGCAGTTATCATTCATTCATACATACATACATACATACATACATACATACATACATACATACATAACATACTAGTGGCAGGGGGGGATTGAAGTGAATTTTAGGAGGATAGAATAGGTGCAGTGGCTAAACAGCGCTTGCGTCAGGGACTTTAAGCAGCAACTCGCCTGGATGCGGCAGGATAGAGTCAGGTCAAGCGTCCGGTGCATGTTGGGTTCCGCCATGGTTTCTCAGTGTTTGGTCGGCTTGATTGTGTGTGTGTTGTTTTCTTGTTTGGAGGAAATGTCTTGGTATTCTTCTTCTTAGCTTGAAGTTGATTTTCTTCTAACTCTTCTCCTCTTGTTGTTCGTCTTCCTCGTGTCTGCTATCATTCTGTAAAGACTCTCTATATGTATGTAGGTATGAGTGAGTAACAGTTGCCGGTTACAGTGATACTTCATATTCGCTGGTGTTGTACTGTATGGCTTCGGTATTTCTTAATATACAAACAGCACCGTTAGTGGATTGAGGTATTTAAAAACCAGCCTGCATTACTTATATATAGAAATAAATAATGTGGCTTGGACAATAATGACGACTACTCTCTCCTACCTTCCCCAAACAAGGGCTTTTCGAAAGTATACATTGGACACAAATGACTTAGTACATCATAAATTGGTGGTTTAACAAAAGCCCTCATTAGAGAAAGGTGAAGGAGCACACAGTGAACATACAGATTAATGTTTGCACGCGTAGATCATGTAAGGTGAGATGTTGAACACCAGACACGTAGTGTAGTAACTCCCTCACAGATGGCGTTATGAGGGGCCTGATGATGTAGCAGTTACCTCACAGATGGTGGTATGAGGAAATTCACATGATGATGCTGTAGCAAAACATTCACTACGTGTTGTCGTAGCATCTTGGGGACACCACGTGGTCGACATGACTCACTCATTCAAGTGGGTGAGGTGTGGTCCCAGGCCTCTCTATCGTGGAGTCTCAGGGGAAGTATAACTGGGTACCTGGGACCTCACTGTGTGAAGGTGGTTAGCTAGCTTGGGTAAGACTCAACTGCCGAGTTGTTTTTCACTGAGTTAAGCACTGTTCACCACTATTCATCACTGGTTCCATTCCTTTGCCAAATGAGATAGTACCTTATGGCAAGACCTTGTTGATAGTCCGCTGGGGAGGAGGGTTCAGGGAGTGAGTTGGTATAGACCCAACATATAATAATAATAATAATAATAATAATTAACGGTTTATTGAAAAGAGCAGCAGCAAGACTGAAAATATACAGTTACATATTGGGAATGGGTTACAATTACAAATAATATACAAGTAACATAATTGTACAATAAGACTATATAATAACTAGCTGGAAACTCAAGCACAGTTCACATTTCAACATAGTGACAGTGCAAGAGTAGTGTTTACTGGGGAGTCAAGGTACTGATTTATTACAAGTTATCGATAATTTTTACAATGGTTGGGACTGGGCTGTTCTTATAGCGATCAGTTCGTGCACGTATGGGCTGGGCTGGATGCGGTTGTGGTGTCGAAGAGCAATTCTCGGACTAGGGATCTCAGGTGGTAGTAGGAGCCGGTGTCGGGGATGGTGTAGAAGCTTCTTACCAAATTTGCAGATGAGGTCGTGGTAATGGTCAGTGAGAGTCTAAAGGGTCAGTGTGTTGAGCGCTTCTTGATATGTGGAGTAGGAAGGGTAGAGAATAATCTTGCATGGCCTCTTTTGCACTTTTTCGAGGTGTTTACGTTGTGTGGCATTTAGGGAGGAAGACCAGGTGGAGGAGGCATAGGTGAGCTTGGGAAGTATGAATGTTGTGTAAACACTGAGGAGCTCGTGTGCAGGACCACCGAGGGACTTGAGTCGGCGTGGGAGGTGGAGACGGAAACTGGAGGGACTGATGCTTCACTGACGTGTGGTTTCCTAATTTAGTTTGTTGTCTATGTATGTGTGTGTGTGTGTGTGTGTGTGTGTGTGTGTGTGTGTGTGTGTGTGTGTGTGTGTGTGTGTGTGTGTGTGTGTGTGTGTGTGTGTGTATACTACTGTACTTTTTAGATCCTCCTACACAACCTAACCTATTATAGTTAAGTATAGTAGGCTATACACTATTTTGTTAGTATGTGTTATAAAATGAAATTGCATGTTATTATTATTAATATTATTATTATTAATATTATTATTATTATTATTATTATTATTAGTAGTAGTAGTAGTAGTATTATTATTATTATTATTGTTATTATTATTACATGTTAATATAATACTAAGTTGCCCGCCAGATTTCCTCAGAGATGGGAGGAGCACATTGGCGGCGGTGTTGTTTATACTCCGCCCGATTACTGATTCCTATTCACCGAGCCAGAGCTGGCGGGCGGCGTGTTATGTGCCACGTTTTGTTTCCCATTGGGCGTACCGCTCAGCTGGGGAGTAGGAGATTTCATAAAAAGAAAGTTTGAGTGGAGAGCACACCTTTTCCTTCACATACAGTTATCTTAGACCATCTACTAGTATAATAGTTTGCACAAAAATACTCTACACTCTTTCTAGGTTGTTGCTATTTTTTTTTTTTTTTTTTTGACTTCTCATCAGATTGTGCATTCAACTAATATACACTATTAGTGTGTTTATTATTATGTTTTATAGTATTATTTCGTATAATATTGGGTAACACAATTAGAGTCACTAGTATAGTATATTATTGGGGTTTATAGCAGTTTGTGGTCTAATAGTATCATGCTTTATGAGTGGTGTTCTATGTAGTGATGATTAGGCAATAAAATATGCTTTGGGGGTTTATAGCAGTTTTTGTGGTCTAATAGTATCATGCTTTATGGGTGGTGTTCTATGTAGTGATGATTAGGCCATAAAATATGCTTTTGGTTTATTGCTAACAAAATATACTTTGCTCTACCGCTGTAGTGCAAAACATGGTGAAACTTACATACACCGTTAATAAAGTATTGATGGAAGAAGAAGAAGAAGAAGAAGAAGAAGAAGAAGAAGAAGAAGAAGAAGAAGAAGAAGAAGAAGAAGAAGAAGAAGAAGAAGAAGAAGAAGAAGAAGAAGAAGAAGAAGAAGAAGAAGAAGAAGAAGAAGAAGAAGAAGAAGTAAGAGGAAGAATTGTGGAGGGAATGAACAGTGAGACAATGTAAAGCCTCCGGGATGGCGGCAGCGTTTCTGTTATTAATATATAATAAGACAATAGGAAAATATGTTGTTGTCTCTACCTGTATTATTACCTTTGCGATAGCATGGTTCAATTTTGGGAGGACATAGGAAGGAGCAGGAGGTTAGGAAGGGATTTGTGGTGGGAGAGATAGTGTCTGTGATCCTCGGGTCACCACTCCTCGGATTGTGTCAGTTCAAGTTTAGAAGCTCCAACAACTTTCCCTGAATACGAATTGGCAACCTTTCGATTTACAACAGGTACCTACTTACTGCTACAGTAGGTAGGTGAACAGGGACCAAGGGGGCTAGGAAGAGTGTCCAAACAACTTGCTCCTGCCTGCCTGTGTGATGTAGTCGTGGCCAGAATTAGGTTAGGATACAGACACATCTGGCAAGTTAGTCACGCTGTACCCATACCGGAACACTCAGCATGTAAACTTGGTGATACACCTTTAAAGCACTACTATATTATTGAATGTGACACTGTCAAAGACTTCAGGCCACCTCACTTATTGTATCTTGAACTATGTCATTACTTCATTGAGGACATTACATTCTTGCTCTTTATCCCAAATTGGCTAGCCCACACTGGTAAATGTGTACTGTACTGTCAATGAATCTGATGTATTTATTTGTGTATGAACCTGACTGAAAATAAGGTCGCCTCCCTGGCTGCTGCTGCTTCTTGCGCCCTTCTAAGTCCCGTTTAAGTCCCCCACCCCAGGCCCCCGCAGTAACCCTTCACATCTACAACATTCAAAAACATTTTCACTCAATTTCCACAATACTATGCTAATTACACGTAAAATAGAGTGTTATCCTGCAAAACGTTGATGTCGTATATTTCTCTCTTTAAGTGATATCCTGTGGCTCCGAAAGGAGCCTGTTTGGTTAGGTTGTCTTGTGTGAACGAACCTTGGGTTCTTATTTCTTCTCTGTCTTCTTGGGGAGGAGCACAGCTTGGATGTTAGGAAGGACACCCCCTTGGGCAATGGTGACTCCAGACAGGAGCTTGTTCAGCTCCTCGTCGTTGCGAATGGCAAGCTGAAGATGACGTGGGATAATGCGGGTCTTCTTGTTGTCGCGGGCGGCGTTACCGGCCAGCTCGAGCACTTCTGCTGCCAGGTACTCCATGACGGCTGCAAGGTACACAGGGGCACCTGCACCAACACGCTCAGCATAGTTGCCTTTACGCAAGAGACGGTGGATCCTACCCACGGGGAACTGGAGTCCGGCCCTGCTAGAACGGGACTTTGACTTGCCCTTCACCTTGCCTCCCTTGCCGCGTCCTGACATGTTGCTGCTGCTGCTTTTCGTGATAGGAGTTAAATTTCCGCCCGCCACCTTGGTCTTTTATACCAAGCTCAGGATCAGGCCAGGTGGCCGTCTCGCGGACCCAACCAATGTAAGAGAGCCGTAGCTGCAGCCAGTCTGATCCTGAGCGGCCCGCTCGGTATATAAGGAAAAGTTAGTCGGGCCGGTTTTCAATTCTCTCGCTCCGCGCCACGAGTAACTGTGCCGCCATGCCTCCCAAAACTTCCGGAAAGGCTGCCAAGAAGGCTGGAAAGGCCCAGAAGGCCATTGCCAAGGGTGACAAGAAGAAGAAGCGCAGGAGGAAGGAAAGCTACAGCATCTACATCTACAAGGTACTGAAGCAAGTGCACCCCGACACAGGAGTCTCCTCCAAAGCTATGTCCATCATGAACTCTTTCGTGAACGACATCTTCGAGCGCATCGCTGCCGAGGCTTCCCGCCTGGCGCACTACAACAAACGCTCCACCATTACAAGTCGGGAAATCCAGACAGCTGTCCGACTCTTGCTGCCCGGTGAACTGGCCAAGCATGCCGTGTCTGAGGGCACCAAGGCTGTCACCAAGTACACCTCTTCCAAGTAAGAGGTTACTTGTGCACAACAAACACGCCATCCCACTACTACAACTTAATCGGCTCCATCGGAGCCACAGTTACATGTTAAAGAGACAGTTACCGACAGTGATATATTGAGAGGGAAATAAAAAAAATAAAAGTATAATAATCTGCATTCTCTATTGGCGTAGAAACAGGACTAAATCGAAACATAATAAATAAATAAATAAATTCTGCGTGGAGTACTTTTACACCCACTGCAAAGTGACATACATGTAGTGTGTTTGGGCTTCATTTCATGTTTGCAGCACGCCTATTTCATGTAAACAATTTATTTTATTTTATTGTATTTTATTGTATTTTCTTTTATTTTATTTATTTATTTACTTACTTATTCTTTATATATTTATTTGTTACTAGCTCTTGTTTGTTGCACCCACCCACCTCCCGAATTGATGACCTACTATACAATCGTACCTCCACGAATGTTACCAACTTACCGTTAGGCGATTTGGGTAACCGAAATTAACGCTCTCCGACCACCAACCATTTCGATTGTCATGAAAATTATCTTCAGAACAGTTCTTTGGCCCTGAGAAGGGCCGAGTTATAGATGTCTGGTAGGTTTTGTTGTGCTTTTTGTTTTTCCCCAAGGAAGAGGACTTAAGCACGCTCTCCGCGGATGCGCCGGGCCAGCTGGATGTCCTTGGGCATGATGGTAACGCGCTTGGCGTGAATGGCACACAGGTTGGTGTCCTCGAAAAGACCCACCAGGTAAGCCTCAGAGGCTTCCTGCAGAGCCATGACGGCAGACGACTGGAAGCGCAGGTCAGTCTTGAAATCCTGGGCGATCTCACGCCCCAGGCGCTGGAAGGGCAGCTTCCTGATGAGTAGCTCTGTGCTCTTCTGGTAACGACGGATCTCACGAAGGGCGACGGTTCCGGGCCTGTAACGATGGGGCTTCTTGACACCACCGGTGGCTGGGGCGGACTTGCGAGCTGCCTTGGTGGCAAGCTGCTTCCGTGGAGCCTTGCCTCCAGTGGACTTGCGGGCAGTCTGTTTAGTACGGGCCATCTCGACGACGAAATAGTCAATACGGGCGGCCCGGCAGGCGGGCGGGCTTATATACAGACATTCTCCACCTCAGTGGCCACCTCATTGGCCACGAGTGCCGCATGCGTCATCCGCAAGCTACGCCCCACCTCCAAGAGGGAGGGACGGCCTTGGATGAACGATACTACCGCTGCGTCCACAGCACGCCACCTACTCCCACCAAACCGTGGGCGAAGCCACACCAGGACCACCTGTAGTAGCAACCACAACAACATGACTGGACGAGGCAAAGGAGGCAAGGGACTTGGAAAGGGTGGCGCCAAGCGTCATCGTAAGGTGCTTCGTGACAACATCCAGGGTATCACCAAGCCCGCCATTCGTCGTCTAGCTCGGCGTGGAGGTGTTAAACGTATATCCGGCCTCATCTACGAGGAGACCCGCGGCGTCCTCAAGGTGTTTCTGGAGAGCGTCATCCGTGACGCCGTCACCTACACCGAGCACGCAAAAAGGAAGACCGTCACCGCCATGGATATGGTGTATGCCCTGAAACGGCAAGGCCGCACCCTTTATGGTTTTGGTGGTTAATCAACCTGATGGACGGGCGCACACCACCACCACCACCACCACCACCACGACAAACAAATATACGGACCTAATTTTAGGTCCACATTTAAATCGCTAAAGAGTTGGTTAGACACTGAGTAAATCGTGGAAAATATATCCAATAACATGATCCTCTCTAATTCTGGACTTGTGGTATGAGTATAGGTTGTGCGTGAACGTGTTGGAACCACTTCCTAGTAATTGGCAGTCAGTCAGTCAACATTCACCTAACCTCCAGGTACCTCACCTAACTTCCTGTAGCGTCACCGAACCTCACGAAATGTAACCCAATGTAGTTTATAATCTATCCTAACATGACATAACATAACCACGCACTATATTACTTCGGTAAGAGTAATGAGTTTTAATACGCAAAGTTGCAGTTATCATTCATGCATACATACATACATACATAACATGCTAGTGGCAGGGGGGATTGAAGTGAATTTTAGGAGGAGAGAATAGGTGCAGTGGCTAAACAGCGCTTGCGTGAGGGACTTTAAGCAGCAACTCGCCTGGATGCGGCAGGATAGAGTCAGGTCAAGCGTCCGGTGCATGTTGGGTTCCGCCATGGTTTCTCAGTGTTTGGTCGGCTTGATTGTGTGTGTTGTTTTGTTGTTTGGAGGAAATGTCTTGGTATTCTTCTTCTTAGCTTGAAGTTGATTTTCTTCTAACTCTCCTCCTCTTGTTGTTCGTCTTCCTCGTGTCTGCTATCATTCTGTAAAGACTCTATATATGTATGTAGGTATGAGTGAGTAACAGTTGCCGGTTACAGTGATACTTCATATTCTCGCTTGGTGACTTCCATGCTGTATGACGGTATTTGTAATATACAAACAACCGTTAGAGTTAAGGAGTGTTTAAAACCAACCTACATTCTTATATATAGGGCGATAATAGGGCTTGGACAATAATGACATTCTCTCTCAACCCCACAGAATAGGGGCTTTTCAGTATACGTTGGACTGAAATGACTTAGTACATACATTGGTGGTTTAACAAAAGCCCTCATTAGAGATAGGTGAAGGAGCACACAGTGAACATACAGATTAATGTTTGCACGCGTAGATCATGTAAGGTGAGGTGTTGAACACCAGACACGTGGTGTAGTAACTCCCTCACAGATGGCGTTATGAGGGGCCTGATGATGTAGCAGTTACCTCACAGATGGTGTTATGAGGAACTTCACATGATGATGATGTAGCAAAACATTCACTACGTGGTGTCGTAGCATCTTGGGGACACCACGTGGTCGACATGACTCTCTCATTCAAGTGGGTGAGGTGTGGTCCCAGGCCTCTCTATCGTGGAGTCTCAGGGGAAGTATAACTGGGTACCTGGGACCTCACTGTGTGAAGGTGGTTAGCTAGCTTGGGTAAGACTCAACTGCCGAGTTGTTTTTCACTGAGTTAAGCACTGTTCACCACTATTCATCACTGGTTCCATTCCTTTGCCAAATGAGATAGTACCTTATGGCAAAAGAACAACAATGGTCGGTGGGGAGGAGGGTTCAGGGAGTAGGTTGGTAGCGGATAGCTTATATAAATAATAATAATAATAATAATAATAATTGGTTTATTGAAAACTTAGCTGAGGCTGAAAATATACAGTATACATATTTGGGGAATGGGTTACGAATTCAAAATAATATACAAGTAACGCGTGGCTTCAAATAAGACATATAATAACTGGCTGAGAAAGCTCAAACTACGTTTCAACATGGTGACAGTGCAAGGTAGTGTTTACTGAATTGAGTACACTGATTTATTACAAGTTATCGATAATTTTTACAATGGTTGGGACGGGGCTGTTCTTATAGCGATCAGTTCGTGCACGTATGGGCTGGGCTGGATGCGGTTGTGGTGTCGAAGAGCAATTCTCGGACTAGGGATCTCAGGTGGTAGTAGGAGCCGGTGTCGGGGATGGTGTAGAAGCTTCTTACCAAATTTGCAGATGAGGTCGTGGTGATGGTCAGTGAGAGTCTAAAGGGTCAGTGTGTTGAGCGCTTCTTGATATGTGGAAGTGAAGGTGAAATAATCTTGCGCGACACTCTTTTGCACTTTTTCTAGAGTGTTTTACGTTGTGTGTAGCATTTGGAGAAGACCAGGTGACTTGAAATATAGATGTTGGCGCAAACACTGAAGGCGCTCGTACTTTTGAACACCGAGGGACTTGAGTCGGCGTAGGAGTTGGAGACGGAAACTGGAGGATTTGATAACTTCACTGACGTGTGGTTTCTAATTTAGTTTGTTGTCTATGGTGACGCCGAGGAGCTTCGTGGAATCTAAAACCTGGAGTGTGTTCGGACCTAGAGTAATGGAAGGAGGTGGGACAATGTCGGGGGAGAGGTTGATGTGCATAACCATGGTTTTGGTATGGTTGATGGTGACATGGTTGTTGGTGGCCCAGTTTTGGAGACTGTTCAATAAATCCTGAAGGGCGGTATAGTTTGGAGCAGAATTGTGGCCTTCAATCCCAGTAGTGGAAGTCGTCGGCATAACCAGCAAGGTTTCTCTTGGGGCATCGTCTGATGAAACGCCAAAAGGAAGCCGGTGGTCCCAATCTTGGTGCCAGGGACATACTGAGTGGTATTCAGAAGGTGGAGACATTGACCCCTCAGGCGTACAACAACGGTCACTGGGAAGTCTGTAAGCCCTGTGTAAGACCTCCGAGGCCGGGGTCAATAAACGGTTGATAGTTATATTGTGGTCGACTAGGTCAAAGACGCTGAGTGAAAATCAATAAGAAGCGTGGCTACAATTTTTCGTTTCTCGAGATGGCGTTATGTAATCGAGAAAGCGTAGGATGATCAGTCCGATCGGTGGTGGGGAGAATTTTCATATTGCCAGGTGCCAGAACCTACTCGACTCCTGGCAATATCCAGCAAAAAGCCAACCAATCGAACACAAAAACTTTCACAGATTAGAAGCTGAAGTATTGGGGTGATTGCAATAGGTCGTAGCTGATTTAAGGATTGTGGGCTGGTTGACTTGGGTACTGGTGATACATAAGAGGTCTTCCAGTCAGCTGGGCATCTGGCTTGACTGAAAGAAGCATTGATGATGGAGCATAGGGGTTTAGCAAGCTCCGGGGAGAACTCCTTGAAGCGTTTCATTGGTAAGTCAATGGGGGTGGTAGAGCGTTTTAATTTTAGTTTTTCCAGGCGTTTTGCTATTTCAAATACTTCTACTAAGTCAGTGGGAAGGGGGGGGGCTGGTAGGTAAGCAGGGAGAGTGGTTGTGTCAAGCCGGGGGAGCGTCTGGCATATAGTAGCGAAGTGTGTGTGTGTGTGTGTATACTACTGTACTTTTTAGATCCTCCTACGCAACCTAACCTATTATAGTTAAGTATAGTAGGCTATACACTATTTTGTTAGTATGTGTTATAAAATGAAATTGCATGTTATTATTATTAATATTATTATTATTAATATTATTAGTATTATTATTAGTAGTAGTATTATTATTATTATTATTATTGTTATTATTATTACATGCTAATATAATACTAAGTTGCCCGCCAGATTTCCTCAGAGATGGGAGGAGCACATTGGTGGCGGTGTTGTTTATACTCCGCCCGATTACTGATTCCTATTCACCGAGCCAGAGCTGGCGGGCGGCGTGTTATGTGCCACGTTTTGTTTCCCATTGGGCGTACCGCTCAGCTGGGGAGTAGGAGATTTCATAAAAAACAAGTTTGAGTGGAGAGCACACCTTTTCCTTCACATACAGTTATCTTAGACCATCTACTAGTATAATAGTTTGCACAAAAATACTCTACACTCTTTCTAGGTTATTGTTATGTTTTTTTTTTTTTTTTTGATTTCTCATCAGATTGTGCATTCAACTAATATACACTATTAGTGTGTTTATTATTATGTTTTATAGTATTATTTCGTATAATATTGGGTAACACAATTAGAGTCACTAGTATAGTATATTTTCGGGGTTTATAGCAGTTTGTGGTCTAATAGTATCATGCTTTATGAGTGGTGTTCTATGTAGTGATGGATGATTAGGCAATAAAATATGCTTTGGGTGTTTATAGCAGTTTGTGGTCTACTAGTATCATGCTTTATGGGTGGTGTTCTATGTAGTGATGATTAGGCCATAAAATATGCTTTTGGTTTATTGCTAACAAAATATACTTTGCTCTACCGCTGGAGTGCAAAACATGGTGAAACTTACATACACCGTTAATAAAGTATTGGTGGAAGAAGAAGAAGAAGTAAGAGGAAGAATTGTGGAGGGAATGAACAGTGAGACAATGTAAAGCCTCCAGGATGGCGGCAGCGTTTCTGTTATTAATATATAATAAGACAATAGGAAAATATGTTGTTGTCTCTACCTGTATTATTACCTTTGCGATAGCATGGTTCAATTTTGGGAGGACATAGGAAGGAGCAGGAGGTTAGGAAGGGATTTGTAGTGGGAGAGATAGTGTCTGTGATCCTCGGGTCACCACTCCTCGGATTGTGTCAGTTCAAGTTTAGAAGCTCCAACAACTTTCCCTGAATACGAATTGGCAACCTTTCGATTTACAACAGGTACCTACTTACTGATACAGTAGGTAGGTGAACAGGGACCAAGGGGGCTAGGAAGAGTGTCCAAACAACTTGCTCCTGCCTGCCTGTGTGATGTAGTCGTGGCCAGAATTAGGTTAGGATACAGACACATCTGGCTAGTTAGTAACGCTGTACCCATACCGGAACACTCAGCATATAAACTTGGTGATACACCTTTAAAGCACTACTATATTATTGAATGGGACACTGTCAAAGACTTCAGGCCACCTCACTTATTGTATCTTGAACTATGTCATTACTTCATTGAGGACATTACATTCTTGCTCTTTATCCCAAATTGGCTAGCCCACACTGGTAAATGTGTACTGTACTGTCAATGAATCTGATGTATTTCTTTGTGTATGAACCTGACTGAAAATAAGGTCTCATCCCTTGCTGCTGCTGCTGCTAAAGCTGCTTCTTGCGCCCTTCTAAGTCCCGTTTAAGTCCCCCACCCCAGGCCCCCACAACCGCCCTTCACATCTACAACATTCAAAAACAATTTCACTCAATTTGCACAGAGTGTTATCCTGCAAAACGTTGATGTCGTATATTTCTCTCTTTAAGTGATATCCTGTGGCTCCGAAAGGAGCCTGTTTGGTTAGGTTGTCTTGTGTGAACGAACCTTGGGTTCTTATTTCTTCTCTGTCTTCTTGGGGAGGAGCACAGCTTGGATGTGAGGAAGGACACCCCCTTGGGCAATGGTGACTCCAGATAGGAGCTTGTTCAGCTCCTCGTCATTGCGAATGGCAAGCTGAAGATGACGCGGGATAATGCGGGTCTTCTTGTTGTCGCGGGCGGCGTTACCGGCCAGCTCGAGCACTTCTGCTGCCAGGTACTCCATGACGGCTGCAAGGTACACAGGGGCACCTGCACCAACACGCTCAGCATAGTTGCCTTTACGCAAGAGACGGTGGATCCTACCCACGGGGAACTGGAGTCCGGCCCTGCTAGAACGGGACTTTGACTTGCCCTTCACTTTGCCTCCCTTGCCGCGTCCTGACATGTTGCTGCTGCTGCTTTTCGTGATAGGAGTTAAATTTCCGCCCGCCACCTTGATCTTTTATACCAAGCTCAGGATCAGGCCAGGTGGCCGTCTCGCGGACCCAACCAATGTAAGAGAGCCGTAGCTGCAGCCAGTCTGATCCTGAGCGGCCCGCTCGGTATATAAGGAAAAGTTAGTCGGGCCAGTTTTCAATTCTCTCGCTCCGCGCCACGAGTAACTGTGCCGCCATGCCTCCCAAAACTTCCGGAAAGGCTGCCAAGAAGGCTGGAAAGGCCCAGAAGGCCATTGCCAAGGGTGACAAGAAGAAGAAGCGCAGGAGGAAGGAAAGCTACAACATCTACATCTACAAGGTACTGAAGCAAGTGCACCCCGACACAGGAGTCTCCTCCAAAGCTATGTCCATCATGAACTCTTTCGTGAACGACATCTTCGAGCGCATCGCTGCCGAGGCTTCCCGCCTGGCGCACTGCAACAAACGCTCCACCATTACAAGTCGGGAAATCCAGACAGCTGTCCGACTCTTGCTGCCCGGTGAACTGGCCAAGCATGCCGTGTCTGAGGGCACCAAGGCTGTCACCAAGTACACCTCTTCCAAGTAAGAGGTTACTTGTGCACAACAAACACGCCATCCCACTACTACAACTTAATCGGCTCCATCGGAGCCACAGTTACATGTTAAAGAGACAGTTACCGACAGTGATATATTGAGTGGGAAATAAAAAAAATAAAATTATAATAATCTGCATTCTCTATTGGCGTAGAAACAGGACTAAATCGAAACATAATAAATAAATAAATAAATTCTGCGTGGAGTACTTTTACACCCACTGCAAAGTGACATACATGGAGTGTGTTTGGTCTTCATTTCTTGTTTGCAGCATGCCTATTTCATGTAAAAAAAAATTTTATTTTATTTTATTGTATGTTCTTTTATTTTATTTATTTCTTTACTTACTTATTCTTTATATATTTATTTGTTACTAGCTCTTGTTTGTTGCACCCACCCACCTCCCGAATTGATGACCTACTATACAATCGTACCTCCACGAATGTTACCAACTTACCGTTAGGCGATTTGGGTAACCGAAATTAACGCTCTCCTGCCACCAACCATTTCGATTGTCATGAAAATTATCTTCAGAACAGTTCTTTGGCCCTGAGAAGGGCCGAGTTATAGATGTCTGGTAGGTTTTGTTGTGCTTTTTGTTTTTCCCCAAGGAAGAGGACTTAAGCACGCTCTCCGCGGATGCGCCGGGCCAGCTGGATGTCCTTGGGCATGATGGTAACGCGCTTGGCGTGAATGGCACACAGGTTGGTGTCCTCGAAAAGACCCACCAGGTAAGCCTCAGAGGCTTCCTGCAGAGCCATGACGGCAGGCGACTGGAAGCGCAGGTCAGTCTTGAAATCCTGGGCGATCTCACGCACCAGGCGCTGGAAGGGCAGCTTCCTGATGAGTAGCTCTGTGCTCTTCTGGTAACGACGGATCTCACGAAGGGCGACGGTTCCGGGCCTGTAACGATGGGGCTTCTTGACACCACCGGTGGCTGGGGCGGACTTGCGAGCTGCCTTGGTGGCAAGCTGCTTCCGTGGAGCCTTGCCTCCAGTGGACTTGCGGGCAGTCTGTTTAGTACGAGCCATCTCGACGACGAAATAGTAAATACGGGCGGCCTGGCAGGCGGGCGGGCTTATATACAGACATTCTCCACCTCAGTGGCCACCTCATTGGCCACGAGTGCCGCATGCGTCATCCGCAAGCTACGCCCCACCTCCAAGATGGAGGGACGGCCTTGGATGAACGATACTACCGCTGCGTCCACAGCACGCCACCTACTCCCACCAAACCGTGGGCGAAGCCACACCAGGACCACCTGTAGTAGCAACCACAACAACATGACTGGACGAGGCAAAGGAGGCAAGGGACTTGGAAAGGGTGGCGCCAAGCGTCATCGTAAGGTGCTTCGTGACAACATCCAGGGTATCACCAAGCCCGCCATTCGTCGTCTCGCTCGGCGTGGAGGTGTTAAACGTATATCCGGCCTCATCTACGAGGAGACCCGCGGCGTCCTCAAGGTGTTTCTGGAGAACGTCATCCGTGACGCCGTCACCTACACCGAGCACGCAAAAAGGAAGACCGTCACCGCCATGGATGTGGTGTATGCCCTGAAACGGCAGGGCCGCACCCTTTATGGTTTTGGTGGTTAATCAACCTGATGGACGGGCGCACACCACCACCACCACCCCGACAAACAAATATACGGACCTAATTTTAGGTCCACATTTGTCCTTCAAAAATTGGTGTGAACACTGAAGTAAATCGTTGAAAGCTGTCCAGCGCGCAGTCTCTAATTCTGTGGACTTGTGGTATATAGTATAGGTTGTGTGTGAACGTGTTGGAACCACTTCCTAATAATTGTCAGTCAGTCAGTCAGTCAACATTCACCTAACCTCCAGGTACCTCACCTAACTTCCTGTAGCGTCACCGAACCTCACAAAATGTAACCCAATGTAGTTTATAATCTATCCTAACATGACATAACATAACCACGCACTATATTACTTCGGTAAGAGTAATGAGTTTTAATACGCAAAGTTGCAGTTAGCATTCATTCATACATACATACATACATACATTCATAACATGCTAGTGGCAGGGGGGATTGAAGTGAATTTTAGGAGGATAGAATAGGTGCAGTGGCTAAACAGCGCTTGCGTGAGGGACTTTAAGCAGCAACTCGCCTGGATGCGGCAGGATAGAGTCAGGTCAAGCGTCCGGTGCATGTTGGGTTCCGCCATGGTTTCTCAGTGTTTGGTCGGCTTGATTGTGTGTGTTGTTTTCTTGTTTGGAGGAAATGTCTTGGTATTCTTCTTCTTAGCTTGAAGTTGATTTTCTTCTAACTCTTCTCCTCTTGTTGTTCGTCTTCCTCGTGTCTGCTATCGTTCTGTAAAGACTCTCTATATGTATGTAGGTATGAGTGAGTAACAGTTGCCGGTTACAGTGATACTTCATATTCGCTGGTGTTGTACTGTATGGCTTCGGTATTTCTTAATATACAAACGGCACCGTTAGGGGATTGAGGTATTTAAAAACCAGCCTGCATTACTTATATATAGAAATAAATAATGTGGCTTGGACAATAATGACGACTACTCTCTCCTACCTTCCCCAAACAAGGGCTTTTCGAAAGTATACATTGGACACAAATGACTTAGTACATACATTGTTGGTTTAACAAAAGCCCTCATTAGAGAAAGGTGAAGGAGCACACAGTGAACATACAGATTAATGTTTGCACGCGTAGATCATGTAAGGTGAGGTGTTGAACACCAGACACGTAGTGTAGTAACTCCCTCACAGATGGCGTTATGAGGGGCCTGATGATGTAGCAGTTACCTCACAGATGGTGTTATGAGGAACTTCACATGATGATGCTCTAGCAAAACATTCACTACGTGGTGTCGTAGCATCTTGGGGACACCACGTGGTCGACATGACTCACTCATTCACGTGGGTGAGGTGTGGTCCCAGGCCTCTCTATCGTGGAGTTCCCAGGCACCAAGTGCCCAACTACCTCAGTGAAGTGGTTAGCTATTTGGATAAGACCCTAACTGCTTATTGTTTTCTACCTGAATTGCACTGTTCACCACTATCATCACTGTTCTATTCCCTTTGCTGTGTGATAGTACCTGCGGCAAGTACATCCTATGATAGTCCGTGAGGAGAATTCAGGGGAGTGAGTTGGTATCGGCCAACATATAAATAATAATAATAATAATAATTAACGGTTTATTGAAAGTGCTTGGCAGCCAGAAGGCTGAAAATATACAGTTACATATTTGGGGAATGGGTTACGAATTACAAATAATATACAAGTAACATGAGTGACACAAATAAGACATATAATAACTAGCTGGGGAAAAGCTCAAACTACAGATCATTTCAACATAGTGACAGTGCAAGGAGTAGTGTTTACTGGGAGTGAGTACACTGATTTATTACAAGTTATCGATAATTTTTACAATGGTTGGGACTGGGCTGTTCTTATAGCGATCAGTTCGTGCACGTATGGGCTGGATGCGGTTGTGATGTCGAAGATACCCCCGGACTAGGATCCTTTCAGGTGGTAGTAGGAGCTGTGGATGTAGCCTACCAAATTTGCAGATAGGTCGTGGTGATGGCCAGTGAGAGTCGAAAGGGTCAGTGTGTTGAGCGCTTCTTGATATGTGGAGTAGGAAGGGGAGAGAATAATCTTGCATGCCCTCTTTTGCACTTTTTCTAGGTGTTTACGTTGTGTGGCATTTAGGGAGGAAGACCAGGTGGGGAGGCATAGGTGAGCTTGGGAAGTATGAATGTTGTGTAAACACTGAGGAGCTCGTGTGCAGGAACTCCGAGGGACTTGAGTCGGCGTAGGAGGTGGAGACGGAAACTGGAGGATTTGATAACTTCACTGACGTGTGGTTTCTAATTTAGTTTGTTGTCTATGGTGACGCCGAGGAGCTTCGTGGAATCTAAAACCTGGAGTGTGTTCAGACCTAGAGTAATGGAAGGAGGTGGGACAATGTCGGAGGAGAGGTTGATGTGCATAACCATGGTTGTTGGTGGCCCAGTTTTGGAGACTGTTCAATAAATCCTGAAGGGCGGTATAGTTTGGAGCAGAATTGTTGACGCTGATCCCAATGGTGGAGTCGTCGACATATTTCCAGCGAGCAGGGGTTGGTTTCTCTTAGGGCATCATTGATGAGCATAAGGAAGCAGAGTGGTCCCATCTTGGTGCCTTGGGGGACGCCACAGGTGAGTGCCTGAAAGGTGGAGACAGCCAGCCCCTCGGAAGCGTACAGCTTGGCGTCGGTCACTGAGGAAGTCTGTAAGCCATGGTATAATAAGACTTCTCCGAAGCCCGAGGTCAATAGCTTTGTTGATGATTATATTGTGGTCGACTAAGTCGAACGCTTTAGTGAAATCAATGAAGGCGACAGCTACAGACGTTTTTCGTTTCTCGAGATGGCGGTATATGTAATCGAGAAAGCTGACAAGACAGTCAGTCAGTGGTGGAGGAAGTTTTCAGGTTGCCAAATTGCTGAGGGTCTACTACGACTCCTGCAATATCAGCAAAAGCCCAGCCAGTCGAACACAAAACGTTCACAGATTAGGCTGGGTATTGGGGTGATTGCAATAGGTCGTAGCTGATTTAAGGATTGTGGGTTGGTTGACTTGGGCACTGGTGATACATAAGAGGTCTTCCAGTCAGCTGGGCATCTGGCTTGACTGAGAGAAGCATTGATGATGGAGCATAGGGGTTTAGCAAGCTCCGGGGAGAACTCCTTGAAGCGTTTCATTGGTAAGTCAATGGGGGTGGTAGAGCGTTTTAATTTTAGTTTGTCCAGGCGTTTTGCTACTTCAAATTCTTCTACTAAGGGAGAGTGGTTGTGTCAAGCCGGGGGAGCGTCTGGCATATAGTAGCGAAGTGTGTGTGTGTGTGTGTGTGTGTGTGTGTGTGTGTGTGTATATATATATATATATATATATATATATATATATATATATATATATATATATATATATATATATATATATATATATATATATAGAGAGAGAGAGAGAGAGAGAGAGAGAGAGAGAGAGAGAGAGAGAGAGAGAGAGAGAGTCATCACGAAAAACATCTCTTAAACAATGAAGCAATCAAGTAATGAATTGAGTTAGCGGTTTTTCGTGAAATGATGATTTTTAATAATCTATTAATCTAGTTCTACATCTAAAAGGATATGTGTGTGTGTGTTTGTGTGTGTGTGTGTGTGTGTGTGTATATACTACTGTACTTTTAGATCCTCCTACGCAACCTAACCTATTATAGTTAAGTATAGTAGGCTATACACTATTTTGTTAGTATGTGTTATAAAATGAAATTGCATGTTATTATTATTAATATTATTATTATTAATATTATTATTATTATTATTATTATTAGTAGTAGTAGTAGTAGTATTATTATTATTATTATTGTTATTATTATTACATGCTAATATAATACTAAGTTGCCCGCCAGATTTCCTCAGAGATGGGAGGAGCACATTGGCGGCGGTGTTGTTTATACTCCGCCCGATTACTGATTCCTATTCACCGAGCCAGAGCTGGCGGGCGGCGTGTTATGTGCCACGTTTTGTTTCCCATTGGGCGTACCGCTCAGCTGGGGAGTAGGAGATTTCATAAAAAGAAAGTTTGAGTGGAGAGCACACCTTTTCCTTCACATACAGTTATCTTAGACCATCTACTAGTATAATAGTTTGCACAAAAATACTCTACACTCTTTCTAGGTTATTGTTATGTTGTTTTTTTTTTTTTGACTTCTCATCAGATTGTGCATTCAACTAATATACACTATTAGTGTGTTTATTATTATGTTTTATAGTATTATTTCGTATAATATTGGGTAACACAATTATAGTCACTAGTATAGTATATTATTGGGGTTTATAGCAGTTTGTGGTCTAATAGTATCATGCTTTATGAGTGGTGTTCTATGTAGTGATGATTAGGCAATAAAATATGCTTTGGGTGTTTATAGCAGTTTGTGGTCTACTAGTATCATGCTTTATGGGTGGTGTTCTATGTAGTGATGATTAGGCCATAAAATATGCTTTGGGTTTATTGCTAACAAAATATACTTTGCTCTACCGCTGTAGTGCAAAACATGGTGAAACTTACATACACCGTTAATAAAGTATTGATGGAAGAAGAAGAAGAAGAAGTAAGAGGAAGAATTGTGGAGGGAATGAACAGTGAGACAATGTATAGCCTCCGGGATGGCGGCAGCGTTTCTGTTATTAATATATAATAAGACAATAGGAAAATATGTTGTTGTCTCTACCTGTATTATTACCTTTGCGATAGCATGGTTCAATTTTGGGAGGACAGAGGAAGGAGCAGGAGGTTAGGAAGGGAGAGATAGTGTCTGTGATCCTCGGGTCACCACTCCTCGGATTGTGTCAGTTCAAGTTTAGAAGCTCCAACAACTTTCCCTGAATACGAATTCGCAACCTTTCGATTTACAACAGGTACCTACTTACTGCTACAGTAGGTGAACAGGGACCAAGGGGGCTAGGAATAGTGTCCAAACAACTTGCTCCTGCCTGCCTGTGTGATGTAGTCGTGGCCAGAATTAGGTTAGGATACAGACACATCTGGCAAGTTAGTAACGCTGTACCCATACCGGAACACTCAGCATGTAAACTTTGTGATACACCTTTAAAGCACTATATTATTGAATGTGACACTGTCAAAGACTTCAGGCCACCTGACTTATTGTATCTTGAACTATGTCATTACTTCATTGAGGACATTACATTCTTGCTCTTTATCCCAAATTGGCTAGCTAGCCCACACTGATTAGTCTACAATTACAATATGACTCCAATGTATGTGAGCCACTGACCTATATATGAACCAGACTGAAAATAAGGTCTCATCCCTTGCTGCTGCTGCTGCTAAAGCTGCTTCTTGCGCCCTTCTAAGTCCCGTTTAAGTCCCCCACCCCAGGCCCCCACAACCGCCCTTCACATCTACACCATTCAAAATCAATTTCACTCTATTTCCACAATACTATGCTAATTTGACGTAAAATAGAGTGTTATCCTGCAAAACGTTGATGTCGTATATTTCTCTCTTTAAGTGATATCCTGTGGCTCCGAAAGGAGCCTGTTTGGTTAGGTTGTCTTGTGTGAACGAACCTTGGGTTCTTATTTCTTCTCTGTCTTCTTGGGGAGGAGCACAGCTTGGATGTTAGGAAGGACACCCCCTTGGGCAATGGTGACTCCAGATAGGAGCTTGTTCAGCTCCTCGTCATTGCGAATGGCAAGCTGAAGATGACGCGGGATAATGCGGGTCTTCTTGTTGTCGCGGGCGGCGTTACCGGCCAGCTCGAGCACTTCTGCTGCCAGGTACTCCATGACGGCTGCAAGGTACACAGGGGCACCTGCACCAACACGCTCAGCATAGTTGCCTTTACGCAAGAGACGGTGGATCCTACCCACGGGGAACTGGAGTCCGGCCCTGCTAGAACGGGACTTTGACTTGCCCTTCACCTTGCCTCCCTTGCCGCGTCCTGACATGTTGCTGCTGCTGCTTTTCGTGATAGGAGTTAAATTTCCGATGATGATGATGATAATGAAGTAAAGTGGCAAATGACTTTGCACTGGGAAAGGAGAGGAGAGAGAGAGAAGTAAAGCGTGGAAACGAGAAGAGTGGGAGGGGTAGATAGCAGGTGGGCTGTCCACCTAGCGGAGACGAGTTGAAATGATTGGGTGGCGGCAGCGTGCAGCACAGGCCCGTCCGCTCAGGGAAGGAGGTTGAGGAGGGAGGGGGGAGGAGTTAAGCTAGCTAGATATTCATTATTGTAGTGAGTGTTAATTTTTATTTGTCCGGTGGTAGTGTTATTTGTTTATCTCTTTGTGTAGAGTGGTTCTTGTTCTGTAATGTCAGCATGGAAGCTCTTAGGCCACCAGCTGTGTATTTTAGTTGTTCCTTCTTCTTTTAACTTGGAGAATAATGGGTCCTCCATCTCTTCAAGTTTGGTCCATACTCTCTGTGCTTGGCTGTGTGTACGTATGTTCAGTGGTTCGATATCGAATAGTTCGTGAAGTTCTTGTATTTTGGTGGTGTATGGCGGAAGTTGCTTTGATGCTCTACGGATAGCTTTGTTTTGTACTGCTTGAAGTTTAAGTTGACTGGATTTGCTGATCGTGTTGAGTGGTATTGGTGGATATTCTAGGTGTGGGCGGATAAGTGCTTTGTATAGGTGTAGTTGAATTTTGGTGTCCATTTTGCTGAATCGTCTTAGTTTCGTGAGTTGTGATTGGGCAGTCTGTTTGCGTTGTTTTACGTGTTTTGCTATGCCTGTTCTTGTTATCGTGAGTCCCAGAATTTTACCTTGGTTGGAGTATTGTATAGGTACGTTGTTGACTGTGATTGGTGTAGGGTTTTTTCTGGCAATATGTATTATCATTAGTTTCTGTGTATTGGTTTTAATTTTCCATTTTTTTTCATATTCGTTGATTTGTTCGATGGCGTGGGTTGTTATCCTTGCCATCATCTGTTTGCCCTTGCCTGGATGTCGGATGATTTGTGTGACGTCATCAGCATAGGCTACATATTCTCCGTGTACAGGAGGTGGCATGTCCGCCGTATATATTGTGTAGAGTGTTGGCGAGAGGTTGCTTCCCTGTGGTACTCCGCTGTATAATTTGAAGCTTGGGCCTGTGTGGTTACCTATGATAATTTTGGCCTCTCTATTATCGAGGAAGTTGCAGAGAATGGAAGTAAAGTTGTTGGGAAGTTCTTGGGTGGTAATTTTGTATTTGAGTCCTAGGTGCCAGACCTTGTCGAATGCTTTAGCTACGTCCCTTAGTACTACGTTACATTGTTCGTTGTTGTGCATCGCGTTTGCTATGTTTTCGTAAATTAGGGCTAAGGCTGTATGGGTTCCTCTATGTTTTCTAAATCCATGCTGTCTGGGGTTGTATTTCTCCTCAAATTCTAGGTGTGTTCTCAGTCGGCGGTTAATTATTTTTTCTAGGATTTTTCCCGGTATTTCTAGGAGAGAGATTGGTCTGTAGTTTGCTACTTGGGTTGGGGATTTGCCTGGTTTTGATATAAGTCTGATGATTGCTGTTTTAAATTTTCTTGGGAAGTAGCCAGAGGCAAGTGCTGCATTAAAAATGTGACTGAGTTGGTGTATCATGTTGATTGGTAGATGCTGGAGTATAGGTTTGTTAATTTTACTGATGCCCAGGGCCTTATTTTTGAAACTGATTATTGTTTTCTGAATATCCTCTGCGGTGATTGGTTGAATCAGTGTGGAAAGATCGTCCAAAGCGTGTGTGTCTATGCTGGGACTTGGGTGCCAGATGTGGGTTGTGTGTGTCATGTGATTGGTTACTTGTTGCTCGGTATTCATACAGAAGTTCAGGTGCGGACCCCAGTTCGGGGGGCGCGCCACTCCGAGGCTGACCACGTCCAAGAGTGGGGGCCGGTGGTAAGCGTCCACTGATCGGGGGTCCGCTCACACTTGCAACCTGCAGTATCCCTCCAATCTGCAGGTGGGACCACCTCCAATCCCAATCCGGTCTGGCTGCTCCTGGAGCTCCAGCCGGAACCACCAAACGGGCCGCCTATAGGCAAAGGCCCGTGTCGGACTACGGTCCGACAATCTATACAACAACAACAACAACGTGAACACCACAGAGTGAACATGGCCCGAAGAAACTACAGGAGACATCCCACGGCAACAAACAGACATCTCCTGCAAGTCATAGTTAAGGATACCAGGGAAGAGAAGGAAGAAATAGAAAACGTAAGCTGGCTCAAGTGGTGCTCCGAACTGAACGAGCACACGTCCCTTGGCAAGATGTGGGCCCAGATCCGAAGGGCATCTGGGAAGGCGGCACCACCACCAACCCATCCCAACCCAGAAGAGGAAGCCGAGAGACTTGCAAAACTGTTCTCTAACCGAGCAGCAACGAAAAACCTCCCGAGACAGGCGGAGGAGACACAACGGTGTCTGGGACAGGTCAGACTCCAGATGATCGAAGAGGCCCGCAACAGTGAAGACGATACTGACAGACCTTTCAACCAGCAAGAACTTCAGAAGTCGTTAAAACGAAGCAAGGACACAGCTCCAGGGCCGACAGGATAACCTACTCCATGCTTTCTCATGCCGGTACAGCCGGACACGAGGCTCTGCTGCAAGCCATCAATACCTCGTGGACAGCACAAAGACTCCCACCGGAATGGAAGAAGGCAGATATACAGCCCATTCCGAAGCCCATCTCGCTTCTCAGCTGCATAGCGAAGACGGGAGAAAGAATGGCTCTCAACCGACTAAAGTGAAAAGTAGGCAACCCTCACATCTTTGCTTACACCGAGAACACCGGCACAGGCAACAACATCGCCGAGATACTCGGCACAGTGGACAACAAACCAGCTCTGGTGGTCTTCCTCGACCTGGAGAAAGCCTTCGAACTAGCAAATCCATTGGCCATTACAACTACGCTCGCTAAAAAAGGCGTCAAAGGAAGGTTGCTGGGGTGGATCCAGAACTACCTCACACAGAGAGAAGCACGAGTACGCTTTCAGGGAGCAATCTCAAGCTACAGGGTCCACGAAAACGGAACCCCACAAGGAGGCATCCTCAGTCCAATGCTGTTCAACGTCCTGATGGAAAATCTAGTCAAACTTCCCTTCAGACAAACAGCCAAGCTCCTATGCTATGCAGACGACTTACAGCTTATAGTAAGAGGATCGAACAGACTAGCCAACACGCAACACGCACTCCAACTTATAGAAGAGGAGTGCAACAGACTTGGACTCAAGATAAATCCAGCCAAGTCGAAAGCGATGGCCATCTGCACAGACACACCAGACAAGACGCTCTCCATACAAAACACGCCGGTAGTCTGGACCAACGCCCACCAGTGTCTTGGAATCTGGTTTGACCAGAAACTCACCTTCAAGCCGCAACTCGAGTATCTCAGGCACAGGACGAAGAGCAGACACAATATAAGGAGGTCGCTCACCAGCAAATCCGCAGGAGCAAACCTTCATGTGCTCAAAGCCTACTACACAGCCGCCATCAGATCGCTGGTAGATTACAGTGCTCCAGCACTCATTGGACTGAGAGAAGACCAAATAGCTAAGCTAGAAGTCATTCAAAACAATGCTCTCAGGACCATGCTCGGAGCACCCATGTGGACCAGAATTTGCAATCTGCAAATGGAAACCGAGCTACCACCCCTGGAAGTACGAGTCAAGCAGGTGACAGCCGGTCTCCTCGCCAAAATCTGCAGAGCAGACAAGCCCACAGCTGCCAAGATTCGAATCAGTGCCTCCCTCCACCTCGACCACAGAGTGCGAGGGGCCACCTGGTCGCACGAGGCAAGCGAGGTCATCCGACACCTGCAAGCAGAAACACTCGTCAAGAACAACCAAGACACACGAGACAATGGTTACACTGTTCCTCCACCATGGAGCCCTCCACCAGCCACACTCAAATTCACCGACCTCGGCGACAGCAAAGCCAACCTCCAGAAGGAGGACCTCAAAAAAATATCTCTCCAAGCCATAGCTACCGAGACACCGGCTGATGCAGCATCATACTTCACAGACGGCTCGGTGGACCCAAAACATCATAGATCCGGAGCGGCCTTCTACACCCAAGGTCAGACCCTCCAATGGAGACTTTCCAACGACTGCTCCACCCTACAAACAGAACTGGTAGCAATCTCAAAGGCCCTACAACACGCTGCAACACAACACAACAAGTCCATTATAATTCACACGGACTCGAAATCGGCCATGCAGGCGCTGCAACATAGTCAACCAAGAGACAACGTCCACATCATCACCTCGATCCTCGCACAGCTACAGGAATTCCAAAGCCAAAACGACGTGGCAGACGAAGCAGCCAAGGCAGCTACACGTTCTAGTAGCGTACACATCCAATTTCCAGCAAGTGTGCAACAGATCAAGAATCACCTCAGAAAGACTAGCAAGCTCCACATCAAAAAGAGCTTCCTTCATGCACTCAACGCTGGTTCCCAATCAGCCAAATGGTACCTGGCGGCCACAAAAGGGGAACCACCTTTCGCAGACAAGAAAACTCCAAGACAAACCCAAGTCAGCCTTCACCGACTACGACTAGGGTACAAGTGCTCCTGGCAGATGATCGGAAATGACGTCAAGGAATGCACCTACTGTCAGGAGCCAGCAGCCAACCCACTTGAACACTATCTCCTCGATTGCGAGGTCACACAAAGCCTCCGAAACAGAACTCAAATCTCCCAAGAAACACACACAACACCAGCGGCCACTCTAACCCGAAAGGCCCATACAGACCACATTCACCACCTACTCCGGGTCATCACACGATACCCACCACCCAGATAGCTTAGAAAGCATCCTCTCCCAGCAAGTGCGGACCCCAGTTCGGGGGGCGCGCCACTCCGAGGCTGACCACGTCCAAGAGTGGGGGCCGGTGGTTAGCGTCCACTGATCGGGGGTCCGCTCACACTTGCAACCTGAAGTACCCCTCCAATCTGCAGGTGGGACCACCTCCAATCCCAATCCGGTCTGGCTGCTCCTGGAGCTCCAGCCGGAACCACCAAACGGGCCGCCTATAGGCAAAGGCCCGTGTCGGACCACGGTCCGACAATCTCAACAACAACAAACAACGCCGTTTCTTCACGAGAACCAACCCTATAGTAGGCCTCCCGGCCCACGCCTTCCTCCTGAGGTGCCCATCCAGACCAGTTCACCTGTAGACTGTTCAGGTTAGCGTTGTTAGACTGATTCCGGTCTTGCACCCTTCGCGCAAGGAACTAAATCTCCTTGTCATGAGAAAATTTTTTGACAACCTCGGAATCACGGGGGTGACAGGGGTCGTCCGCAGTAAAGGCGGTATCCTTGTCATCACCTTTGCTGAGTGGGGACAGGGCCACAAATTGACACCCCTTATGAATATCAATGGAGTCGACGTCCTTTTTGAAGCCTGCCTTCAGGACAACTTGGTTTTGGGAGTCATTTCCCACACTGAGATTGAACATCTCGAAAAGCAAGAACTTGCCGAGCTGATTGGAGATCAGCTCTCAATCGTTAGGAAGCTGACCAGCTCAGCTGCCCTGGTTGGCTTTCCTAAGGAACTTCCTAGCACCGTTTTACTGGGTTGGGAGAAAATCCCAGTAAAACCATACCAGCAAAGACCTACTCGGTGCTACAAATGCCAGAAGTATGGCCATCTGGCACGGAAGTGTCGTGCGCGGGAGGTGTGTTCGAGCTGCGGGACACCCGGCCACATTGACGCTGACTGCCAGGCGGCCGCCAAGAAGTGCGCAGCTTGTGGTGGCCCTCACTCCTCCTCCGACCGGGAGTGTCCCAAGTGGAGGGAGGAGTGCAGGGTGGCCGAGCTGCAGGCCAAAGAAAAATTGAGCTACAAGGAGGCCCTCCTTGTAGTGAAAAATCAAGAAAAGAAAAACCAAGACAAGAACAAGCAAGAAAAGAAAAACCAAGACAAGAACAACCAAAAAAAACCCGAATACATTACACTATCTTTAACATCGTATATTGATGTGTACGAGAATAACCTACCAGAAGACCAGAAAGAAGAAGACCAGAAAGAAGAAGACCAGGAAGAAGAAGAATGGAAAGTAAAATGCAAAAGAAGAAACAAGAAAAGAAAGAAGTCCAACCAATCAGCTTCGGCCGAAATAGCCTAACGGCGAAGAGGCTAAAATCCCAACAACTTGAACTTGGATTAGTTGTAGCAAGAAAGAAGACCAAGATTAGAAGAAGAAAGAAGACATCAGCTTCGGCCGAAATAGCCCAATGGCGAAGAGGCCAGTAATCCCCAACATCAGTCAGTATTGGAGCCAGGACCACCACAGAGAGCAGACACGCAGAGCGACGGGGAAGCCGGAGATCAAACGGACATAGCTGATTCGCTAGTTCTGGGACCTCTCCCACCTTCCCACCAACCTTGGAAATCACAAGCACCTGACTCCATTCTCCAACTGACAATTCTGTTGATTCAATCGACACATTGAGCCTCTCCTACAGGATCGGACCTCCCTTAGGAACCCCGAATGCTGCTGAGGGGCTTGGTGTGAAGAAAGAGTCAGCAGTAAGTTTTCAGACCTTTTTCTACCACTCTAACCTTTATCTTCCGTGCCGTGAAAGGACCTATTCCCCTGTCAGTTGACGTACAGGGGAGTATTCGTCTGGAAACGCCCTCTGTCCCCACACCTCGCTAGTGCGTGTTTGTGTGAAGGGCGGGGGGTCAGCACAGCCTGCCGATTCGCCTGGGGACCTCTGTGATAGTGCAGGGCCTCCCCTACGTGAGGGGCGCAGGAAATTAGGGACAATTTGTTAGGGGAGATCTCCATAACTCTCCAATTCAAACAGTTAACATGCCTTCAATTAAACTCAAAGTGGACCGTACCATCCAACAGTGCACAGACCTCGCTTCACTCATTTTTCAGCTGACTTTGATCTTCCAAATACGTTCCTTCACCAATGACGACATTATTAAAGTATTTGTACAGAATGACGAAGACGCCGACCTATTCCACTCCCCAGCATTGAACAAAAAACTAAAAGACAATGGCTTAACGGTCCTCAGCTCACCCGAATACCGCGCAAAATGCACCCTCATATGTAGAAAAATCATCCCCCATATCCTTGACAATCCTAACCTATTGACAGAACTCAACACACACAACACCTCCCAAATGACATATGCAGCCCGGATGGGAACTCTCCCCATGTTAAAAATCACTACAGCTACACAAACTGAAGCCATAAAACTGAAATCCAACGGAATTAAATTCGGCAATAACATCATCCCCTCACATAACATCGAATTCCAACACTACATCCCAGTCCACCAATGCTACAACTGCTATCAATTTGGACATACCACCAACCGTTGCAGTAACTCACTAACCTGTTCAAAATGTGCCAATCAAGGCCACTCATACAGGAACTGCACTGCCACTGTTACTAGATGCTGCAATTGTAAAGGCCCACACTCTGCCGTCAGCAACAAGTGCCAAATCAGACTCAACAACAGCACAACACCTCTCCCTCCCCGCCTACGCCTACCCTCACCTCCCACTGCACCTCCTCCTCCTCCCCACCACTCACTCCCTACTCCCACGACTCTCTCCACCTGCACTTGCTGGACCAACAACCTGACCGCCCCTTCCCCCGACACTGACGCAAAAATCACCACCATCATACTTCTGGCACATACCCTAAGCAACGGTAACAGATCACTTTTTCTAAAACTCGTAATTGAGGGTTTGAAGGCTAACGGCCTCCCTACCATAAACATTCCTGACTCCTTCAGAACCGGTCCCGACCTCATCTTCCCCACTGCCCCCATCCCCGACCGTACCAACATGCCCCCCCCCCACCCCCCAGAGAATCCACTGTCTCCCTCCTCCCCTCCACTTCTGCCATGCCTACACCTGACTTATCTCACCATTCTACCATTACCTCACCCCCCAAAGTAATCAGTCCAAAACATACCGGCCCCTCCACCTCGACCTTGCCTACACCCGACTTCTCCCACTTGACTACGTTGAACTCACGGACCACGAACACCCAAACCAAACCCGATCCTCCCCTAACACCCCAGACTCCCAAGAATAAAATGGCAGCCCTTCCCCCCACAGAACTAGTGGTCAAGACCCCTAGACCAAAGAGGAAGAACACCTCCCCCCTGTCTCCCTATACACCTGACAGCAAAAAAATTATTCAATACACTCATCCAACCAAATCAATAATCAAAGTAAACCTATACGGCACTACCCCAAAGGAAACAGAAATCAACCCCGACACGAACCTAGCACACTCCCCTCAACCTCCCGACTCCCCCACACACAGTCACGTAACTGCCCTTCCCTCACTTGCATACACAACACTCATACCACCACCACGCTCACAGTCACTCGACAATTTAGACCTCATCCCTGCACCTCAGAATTTCTATCTTTAAGTACTAAACAGACCAAACACTCCCCTCCCACCTCCCTTGTATTAATATCTTCCCTATAACCACACCCAACAATTTCCCCCCAAATTAAAACCTAGCCTCTCCTTAACCCTCACCCAACGATTCCCACCCAACCTAACCAAATCAACCTAACCTCTCCTCAGCCCACACCCAACGATTCCCACCTAACCTAACTAAGCTTAACCTAACCTCTTCTCAACCCCACACCCAATAATTCCCACCCAACCTAACCTTACCTGACTTGACCAATTCCCTCCTCCCCCCCCTCACTCCAAACCCCACGCCACCAACTCAAACTCAAGACCACTCTGACAAAAAAATAAAAAATAAATAAATTAATAAATAACTAAACCACTCAACCTGCACTAACACTCCCCCTAACAATCCCCCCAAAATAAAAACCTAACGTACCCAGCCATTACTAGCAATTCCACACAAAATAAAAAAATAACCATTCTACCATTAACTAACCACACCCTATCACTCCTCCCAAAACAAAAACCTAACATACCCAGCCGTTACTAGCAATCCCACACAAAATAAAAAATAACCATTCTACCATTAACTAACCACACCCTATCACTCCTCCCAAAACAAATACCTAACTTACCCATCCCATACTAACTCAAATGACATGTACGTTTCCCTTAGCCAATGAGGTTGGTGAGAGTTCCACAGTGCCTACGCAAGCCCTCTCCCTCAAGAATGTTACCAACACTGTTTTATGGGCACCTCCCTTAGCCAATAAGGTCGGAGAGGTGTACCTAATAAAAACGGTACCAAATTGCAGACGACATTGAACGCCTCTCTTAGCCAACAAGGTCGGGGAGGGGTGCAATGTACCTGTACACAAACCCTCTCCCTCAAGAATGGGGCCAGAACTCACAATACCTGCAAGAAAGAGAGAATGCAATAATTAACCCAACTCTGCCAACCACTAACAAAACCTACAATCCTCCCAAAAGAAAAACTTAACCCACCCAACCTTACTCATAATCCCTCCTATAAAAAAAAAAAAAAAAGCTAACTCACTATCCAATCACTAATCAACACCTTCTGTACTGCGCACATCATTGTCATCCCTAAAAATCCCATCTAATTCATATTACGCTACATAACATTCAAATGCACAACGCTTGTAGAACCCCAGAAAACGGGAAACATTGAGAAAGGACAACTCCCCTACTCAAGGTTCCTAGACCATGTGTGGTATTGTACCCAGGTATAATTATATCATATCAAGTGTATGTATTCATAGCATTAAGGATCACTCAGGGTAGGCATAAGATGAATGTTAAAGTCCAGTTGAGCCGGACTAGGGTACTGTAAGACTAAGTGTGGAGCAGGGTTTGAAGGTCCTACTATTTACGTCTGTGAGCGTGTAGCGAACCTAACTCCAACAGATATCATATGAAAATACATGAGAACAATGATCGGGAAAAAGGGATAAATGTATCAGAACTATGTGAGGTGTTGACAGTGATCTAGAAACTATACTGGAAAGGAAATATCGTGTATGCGTCGGTATGAATTTAATACACCTTGTAGCCTCACGTGACATATACCCACGACAGGTACAGTGATCAGAGAATCTGAGGTCTGTGTTCAAATAGTGCTCTGTGTGAGAGGAGGATCCCTCATTACAGTTTTTAAGTGAAGTTGATACACCCCCGCCATGATCATTCGGCTTTTGTTTCAAGGCGCGTCATGTACCCGCCTCAGATGCCCGTTGATATTAAAATCCCAGGCATTTAACCAAACACTAGCAAACCAAGACCTGACCTTAGTGTATAAGTTAGGATTAATATATGTGTTTATAAGAAATGAGTGACAATATACCGTAAAGTGTTCAGGGGAGAACCATAAGAAACAAAAATGTAAATTGAGGATTGGAAACTGTAGGAAACTGTAGGCCTATGTGACGAGAAGCGGCGGGAAGCCGGCCTTAGTCTTTCCCGTTCTGCCGTCAACACAGGTGCCACGTGGTTGGGGTATCTTGCCGCCCAGCCGCCATTGTCTCCTGGAGCGCCACACCAGGTGGGGAATTACTCCCCACTATACCAGTCCACTATGAACCGGTGGATTCCCAGCGCACCACTCCACATGAATAGTCACAACTAAGGAGACCGTGAAAAACTGCGGTCGTCACTTGGAGCGACCTATAATACCAGGCGTAGAAATAGTGCTGGTATGTCTCTAGGTCAAGCCCTCGTCCTTACCCACCGAGGGCGGTGTGCGAACGAGGGGCCCGTTGTGTAGACCTAAAAGTCACAAGGAGTCACATACTTGCAGGTATGGAGTGTAACAGGTGTGTTGCGATGGTGCTACTATGTATGATAACCGACGGTGCTACAAGCCACACCAGTGGACCAGTCTGATGTGTTAAGGGATATTGTAAGAAGGAACGACCGAGATACGGCGTTCACCGATTATTGTGCAATAAGTGGGTGGATGACCCGCCAGTAATGTAGGAGTCTGGGGCCCAGTTGGGTAACCAAAATTCCGTTGTTCTTCTGAGGAAGGCCAGTTCATGTATGTTTTTTTTACCAGTGTGTTTTATAAGAAATAAATCAATGAAGACATGTTATGGTTTCACCCTTCTTTACCCTTATCGATCTGATCAATGGAAAACCTAACCCATTGCCTAGTCCGCTCTGCCCGCTACCTAACGAGCTACATGCTGTCCAGAGGGGGTCTGGTGGCAGCGACCCTTAGAAATTAAGATTAGAGTTAAGTTATCCCCTTAGATTTAGTGACCCCAGATCTGGCAGTATAAATTGGTGGCTATAGCGGTGGGATGGTTTTTAATCATTGATCAAATCCGAGGGAATTGAAGTTGTGATTTAAAGTTGCAAGTATAGACAAGTATTTTAATGATGGATAATCTGATTTTTGAGTGATACTTGCAGGTGAATAGCATTGATTTGAGTACAGAAATGTAAGAAGAATTTTTGAAAATTTATACAGTACTGAAATCATGTGTGTCATTGTGTGTTTTGTGTTTGTGTTTTATCCAGTGTTAATATGTATTAATACTTGCAGAAGTTGTGGATTAACTTTGGTGACGTTGAGGTAAGGGAGTCCACACTGTGTCTGAGAAGTGTCTCAAGTGGTTCACCTATGGAATACCATAGGACTTTCGGTCTCCAGTTGATGTGAGTTATAATTTTTGGGGCCATGTTAAGAGGTTGCATAGTGTTGTATTATACCATTGATCAATTAAGGTTGTAGTAGTACAGGAGAGTAGTTGTGTTAAACGGTTCGTATTTGTCTTGGGCCGAGAGGTAGCACTTTAGGTCAAAATGGCTGAGTCAGTAGAACAGGGAAGTACCATAGTTGGGGACACATTGGCAGAGAGATTGGAAGAGGCTTTGCTGATCAACGCGAGACAATACTCGGCGTTAGAAGAATCACAGACACAGGTTAAGGAACTAAAACAAGAACTCCAGGAACTAAAACAAGAACTCCAGCATGCAAAGAACCAAGACACTGATCTAGGGTATGGTGTAGGTAGGGACACAAACCCAACTGACCCACCGGCAGAAAGTGCCCACTCTGTACCACAATCAGGGAACGATACCACACACCCAGGTAGCCTTAGAGTTGATCCAGGGGTTCTGCCCAAACTAACGGACATGGCCAAGAGGGATGATAGGGAAACAGCCGTGTTCAACCTTAGTTATGTTAGAACGTTATCATTGGAAACACTAACAGGGCCGGACTCTGAGAGCCATATTAGAACTTTTTGTAGACAGGTAGAGTGGTTACTGAAGCAGGATGGCCATAGGGTAGAAGCGGCTCTAAGCCGAATGGAGTATTCCGTAGAACAGAGGGTTCTACAGGAATTGGATAGCAAGAAGATGTGGGATTGGAACACCCTTAAGCAAGCTTTGACAAAGTTCGACACAGGCCAGAATACTCTGAGTAAGGCATGGGAAAGTTTTATGAGAGAAGAATATCATGTAGAGGACGAGCCGGGAATATGTGTGGAACGAATGAAGTATAAGCTGGCAGCCATAGAGAGCAAGTTTGAAGTGATACAAGGGAAGGATCAGCTGATGAAAGATGTATTGTATATGGGATTGCCAGGGCAAATGCAGAGAGAGTTAAGAAGGTACCACCAGTTAGGCATATCCTTAGAGCCTTTTTTGAACGAGTTGACAAAGTGTAGGGACTGGTATTTGAGATCACAGGGCAGGGGACAGCAACATGTTAGACAGACCCGCCAGGGACCAGTACCAGAGGCTTATAGAGTCCAGGGGGACTATCGTAGGAACGAGACGGACGGAAGACCGGATCGGAACA
>NW_024731740.1:0-10000 GCF_018991925.1 Homarus americanus | reverse complement strand
GAGGGTGGAGGAGCGCGTGAGGAAGAGCACGGCGTCACCCAAGCATTCTCATCTCTCTGCCTGCACCACTACATGGTAGACTGCGGGCCCAAGCGCACTCATCAATTTAGGTTCCACTGCAATGCATGCCAAGCACTCTTTTCGAGGTGATAGACGAAATTCCGGCGGGGCTTACTTAAAAGATATCCGACCCGGTTTCGTTTCCTCTTCGTGGGATGGAGTGCCTCTTAGAACATGTGCAGCATCAGCCATGAGCGGCCGACGGCCATTCGTGTCTCTGTGGACAGCAGGCAAAAGAGCGCCGCCTCCAGTTATTTGCGAGGGCGACAACTGTCGCTTTGTTGTGGTTGAATGTGGGTGCGCCAAGTCCATGGACTTGCTAGTGATAGGCTTGCTTGGTTTTAAGGGCACGCCTCGCGCAAGGCGCGGGCGATTAAACCCCAAGGCGGGCTCGGTTGGGTTACCCTCGTGTCGAGACAGTCATGAGCACGAACTTCGCAGCAACGATGGATGTATATTTCCGACCCATAAATGGTGGCGGCGACAAGCTCATATGGCTGCCGCCGCCGCAATATGCGTTCAACTTGTCGATGTATCTGGTATTCTTGCGATTCACATACCGACACGCAGTTTGCTGCGGTCTTCATCGACCCACGAGCCGAGTGATCCCCCGTTAAGAGTTGTGTATTTGCCATTTGGTCTTTTTGCGACTAACCATCACAGGTCGAGTCTCAATGAAAGGGTTTGACAGACATGGCCCAAGTTTGTGGTTTGGGTTTGGCCGGACGGCTTGTTGTTGTTTTTTGACACTTGAATTTCACTCTTTTTGGGTCAAGAGGCTTATTCGCCGGTAGTAAGGAACGGACGGGCAGCCGTCCAAAGCCCCGTCCGTCCTCCTCCTCCGGTCTTCGCGCTCTCGCCCGAGTGTGGTCCACCTACAGCGTGGTGGTACCTATTTTTGGTGCGGGGGCCGGGATTGTCCTCTTTCGCTGCTGGAGTTGCCAGAGCAGAGCCCGAGACCGCCCAAATCAGGAGAGTAGTAGTAGTAGTTTTAAGAGCGCCCCGTTCTCTTTCTCTGTTAATGATCCTTCCGCAGGTTCACCTACGGAAACCTTGTTACGACTTTTACTTCCTCTAAATGATCAAGTTTGGACATCTTTCCGTCAGCTCGAGGCGACGACCCCAGAAAACCCTCGCGGGCAACGGGGCCGACAATCCAAGAGCGCCAGTCCGAAGGCCTCACTAAATCATTCAATCGGTAGTAGCGACGGGCGGTGTGTACAAAGGGCAGGGGCGTAGTCAGCGCAAGCTGATGACTTGCACTTACTGGGAATTTCACCTCATTCATAGAGGAAACAATTGCAAGCCCCAATCCCTATCAAGAAGGCTTTGAACGGAGTTCCCGCTCTCTCGGAGGAAAACTTCGTTGATCCCTTCCCAGTGTAGCGTAGCGTCATTGCAGAACATCTAAGGGCATCACAGACCTGTTATTGCTCAATCTCGTGCGGCTAGAATTGCCGCTTATCCCTCTAAGAAGAAGTTGCGAACTGGACACCATTTTCTGGAGATCCGTCGACTACTTAGTAGGCCAGAGTCTCGTTCGTTATCGGAATTAACCAGACAAATCGCTCCACCAACTAAGAACGGCCATGCACCCCCACCCACCGAATCGAGAAAGAGCTCTCAATCTGTCAATCCTTCCGGTGTCTGGGCCTGGTGAGGTTTCCCGTGTTGAGTCAAATTAAGCCGCAGGCTCCACTCCTAGTGGTGCCCTTCCGTCAATTCCTTTAAGTTTCAGCTTTGCAACCATACTTCCCCCGGAACCCAAAGACTTTGGTTTCCCGGAAGCTGCCCGCCGGGTCATGGGAATAACGCCGGCGGATCGCTAGTTGGCATCGTTTATGGTTAGAACTAGGGCGGTATCTGATCGCCTTCAGACCTCTAACTTTCGTTGTGATTAATGAAACATCCTTGGCAAATGCTTTTCGCGTGGATGCGATCTGGCCGGTCCCAAAAATTCCACCTCAGCGTCTGTGTCTGAATGCCCCGCCTGTTTCCGATTGATCGGCGTACCTCTGGTTCCGAAAAACCAACAAATAGAACCGAGGTCCTGTTCATTATTCCATGCATCACCATTCGGGCCATTCAAATAGCCTGCTCTGAGCACTCTAATTTTTTCAAGTAAACTCTCCGACCCTTTCCCGGGACACTCATTAAAACATCCCGTGCGGCAGTGAGGCGCTGTTGGGCGTGACAATAAACACCGGGCGGTGCCGTCAGTCCGGAGCCCAGAGATCCCTTCTGGCTTTTAACAACAACTTTAATACTCGCTATTGGAGCTGGAATTACCGCGGCTGCTGGCCAGACTTGCCCTCCAATGGATACTCGTTAAAGGATTTAAAGTGTACTCATTCCGATTGCGAGGCCTCGGATGAGACTCACATCGTTATTTTTCGTCACTACCTCCCCGTGCCGGGAGTGGGTAATTTGCGTGCCTGCTGCCTTCCTTAGATGTGGTAGCCGTTTCTCAGGCTCCCTCTCCGGAATCGAACCCTGATTCCCCGTTACCCGTTATAGCCATTGTAGGCGCATAACCTACAATCGAAAGCTGATAAGGCAGACACTTGAAAGAAGCGGCGCCGGTGCGGAGACCGTGCGCTCAGCCCGAAGTTATTCAGATTCACCACAGGTGGGTTACGGACCGGGGCCCGACCAGTTTTGAACTAATAAAAGCGCTCTTCCCTTGCGGTCAGAGACCAATTGCATGTATTAGCTCTAGAATTGCCACAGTTATCCAAGTAAGTGGGTTTACAGATCCAATGAAACATAGCTGATTTAATGAGCCATTCGCGGTTTCGCCTTAAATCGGCTTGTACTTACACATGCATGGCTTAATCTTTGAGACAAGCATATGACTACTGGCAGGATCAACCAGGTAGCTGCTGCTGTTGGCGGCGCCTATCACGGCGGCCAAAATAGTGAGATTGAGAGAGAGGCAGAAGACATTGGGCGAGGGACCGCACGTTGGCCTTAGAGAAATAGCAAACCAGATGATCAGATCTAACTGCACCTTCTCTTGCTATCCTCGGCGCCGGCAGCGCCACCGTGTGTGCCAATCTCCTCCCTTATCCGCTCCTCTTTGCCCCAGCTCCAGCGAGGCAGCCGACATTGGGCGAGGGACCGCACGTTGGCGAATCTCCTCCCTTATCCGCTCCTCTTCTCTTTGCCCCAGCGAGGCAGAAGACATTGGGCGAGGGACCGCACGTTGGCCTTAGAGAAATAGCAAACCAGATGATCAGATCAAACTGCACCTTCTCTCGCTATCCTCGGCGCCGGCAGCGCCACCGTGTGTGCCAATCTCCTCCCTTATCCTCTCCTCTTCTCTTTGCCCCAGCGAGGCAGCCGACATTGGGCGAGGGACCGCACGTTGGCCTTAGAGAAATAGCAAACCAGATGATCAGATCAAACTGCACCTTCTCTTGCTATCCTCGGCGCCGGCAGCGCCACCGTGTGTGCCAATCTCCTCCCTTATCCGCTCCTCTCCTCTTTACCCAGCTCCAGCGAGGCAGCCGACATTGGGCGAGGGACCGCACGTTGGCCAATCTCCTCCCTTATCCGCTCCTCTTCTCTTCTCTTTGCCCCAGCGAGGCATAAGACATTGGGCGAGGGACCGCACATTGGCCCATCTCCTCCTCTCTCTTTCTCTTACTGTTTGTGGGGACGTGGGCTCATGAGCGCCATCGTCGCCCAATATTGGTTAGGTTGTGTATTTCACGGGTGGGAACCGCCATCATCGTTGTTAGGTGATGGGGTAACCCAACGTGTGCTTTGACGAGTTTTGGCTGCTAAACTCTCTTTTTAGTATACTCGGCTCCCAGACTGCGCCCTGGTCGTGTTGAACCATGAGCGTTGTCTATGCACATTAAAGGTAGCCGTTTGCGCGTGGAATAGTGCAATGAATCTCGGTCAAGAGACGGTTGGGCGCTGCATTGAAGGCCGGCACAGACGCGAAGACGGGGTGATCAGCCAACGCAAGTCCGCTAAGTTGGGCAGACAGCAAGGCGAAGGGGAGCCCCGTTCCGGACTGAAAGGCCGCAGCATATGCTGTGACGAAACTAGTAGGGTGGCGACGTGTGCGCCGAGAGAGAGAGACCTGGCAAGTGTAATTGATAGAGCGCGAGCCTACTCGCCATAAGCCCGCTCCACTGCCATTCCTCTGATCCAATGAGACTAAAATCTCTCTCTCTCTCTCTCCTTCTGCTCCAGCCATTGCAGGGCAGGGAAGCGACGGCAATTTTGGTTGTTGTTTTTGAATGCCGCGCTTTGCTTCGCAGAGGCGCCGAAGCGCTCCGCTGGGGCGCGGAAGATATTTCACACCGAATATGTGTGTGAAGGCACCCTCTCCCCTTAATATAGTGAAATAGTGCAATCCAGCATACAAGGTCGGACGATAGGACATTCACCGTACCGCACCTCGAGAGTGGATGTTGGGTAAGGTTAAAACCGGACTGTTCGCAGACAGCCGAATAACCCGGTTCCGGACTAATTGGTGGATGCAACATCATGATGATGCTGCTGCTGTCGCGGAAACCGCAGTGGCGACGTGAGAGAGTAATAATGTTCAATAGGGAGAGCGACCTGGCTAGTGTAATTGATAGATCGCGAGCCTACTCGCCATTAGCCCGCTCCACTGCCATTCCTCTGACCCAATGAGACTATTCTCTCTCTCGCTCTCCTTCTGCTCCAGCCATTGCAGGGCAGGGAGAGGAAATCGACGGCAATTTTGGTTGTTGTTTTTGAATGCCGCGTTTTGCTTCGCAGAGGCGCCGAAGCGCTCCGCTGGGGGGCGGAAGATATTTCACATCGAATATGTGTGTGAAGGCACCCTCTCCCCTTAATATAGTGAAATAGTGCAATCCAGCATACAAGAGCGGACGATAGGACAGTCACCGTACCGCACCTCGAGAGTGGAAGTTGTTTGATCGTTTGTTAGGCAAGGTTAAAACCTGACTGTTCGCGAACAGCCGAATAACCCGGTTCCGGACTTACAATAGACGCAACATCATGATGCTGCTGCTGTCGCGGAAACCGTGGTGGCGACGTGCGCGCCGAGAGAGTAATAATGTTCAATTGGGAGACAGACCTGGCTAGTGAAATTCATAGATCGCGCTCCACTGCCATTCCTCTGACCCCATGAGACTATTTTCTCTCTCTCTCTCTCTCTTTCTTCTTCTTGCTGCTCTGCTGCTCCAGCCATTGCAGGGCAGGGAAGGGAAAGCAGCAACTTTGGTTGTTGTTTTTGAATGCGCTTTGCTTAGCAGAGGCCGGGCGTCTCGCTGGGGGCGGAAGATATTCCACACCGAATAGGTGTGTGAGCACCCTCTCCCCTTAATATAGTGAAATAGTGCAATCCAGCATACAGGAGCGGACGATAGGACAGTCACCGTACCGCACCTCGAGAGTGGAAGTTGTTTGATCGTTTGTTAGGCAAGGTTAAAACCTGACTGTTCGCGAACAGCCGAATAACCCAGTTCCGGACTTACAATAGACGCAACATCATGATGCTGCTGCTGTCACGGAAACCGTGGTGGCGACGTGTGCGCCGAGAGAGAGTAATAATGTTCAATAGGAGACAGACCTGGCTAGTGAAATTCATAGATCGCACTCCACTGCCATTCCTCTGACCCCATGAGACTATTTTCTCTCTCTCTCCTTCTGCTGCTCCAGCCATTGCAGGGCAGGGAAGGGAAAGCGACGGCAATTTTGGTTGTTGTTTTTGAATGCCGCGCTTTGCTTCGCAGAGGCGCCGAAGCGCTCCGCTGGGGGGCGGAAGATATTCCACACAGAATAGGTGTGTGAAGGCACCCTCTCCCCTTAATATAGTGAATTAGTGCAATCCAGCATACAGGGGCGGACGATAGGACAGTCACCGTACCGCACCTCGAGAGTGGAGGTTGTTTGATCGTTTGTTAAGCAAGTTTAAAACCTGACTGTTCGAGAACAGCCGAATAACCGGTTCCGGCCTTAATAGACGCAACATCTGGCAGTGCGCGCTTGCTGTACAGCGAGGAAACAAAGTGGCAGCATCTTTTCGGAAGAGTAATAATGTTCAATTGGGAGACAACGAGACCTGGCTAGTGGAAATTCATAGATCGCTCCACTGCTACATTTCCTCAGCCCCATAGAGACTATTTCTCTCTCTTCTTCGCCGCTACTTTCTTTCAACCATTACAGAGCAGGGAAGGAAAAGCAGCGGCAATTTTGGTTGTTGTTTTTGAATGCCGCGCTTTGCTTCGCAGAGGCGCCGAAGCGCTCCGCTGGGGGGCGGAAGATATTTCACACCGAATATGTGTGCGAAGGCACCCTCTCCCCTTAATATAGTGAAATAGTGCAATCGAACATATAAGGGCGGACGTTTTCATCACCGTCTCCCACTCGGTGTGTGTGCAGATTCTCGGATCATTTTGTAAAGTATGCTCGACCCCCGATTGACTTTGACGGTCTCCCATTCGGGTGTGCAAGTTTCTGTAGTATGCTATTAAATCGACCCCCGATTGACTTTGACTGTCTCCCATTCGGGTGTGCAAGTTTCTGTAGTATGCTATCAAATCGACCCCGATTGACTTTGACGGTCTCCCATTCGGGTGTGCAAGTTTCTGTAGTATGCTATTAAATCGACCCCCGATTGACTTTGACGGTCTCCCATTCGGGTGTGCAAGTTTCTGTAGTATGCTATTAAATCGACCCCCGATTGACTTTCACTGTCTCCCATTCGGGTGTGCAAGTTTCTGTAGTATGCTATTAAATCGACCCCCGATTGACTTTGACTGTCTCCCATTCGGGTGTGCAAGTTTCTGTAGTATGCTATCAAATCGACCCCCGATTGACTTTGACGGTCTCCCATTCGGGTGTGCAAGTTTCTGTAGTATGCTATCAAATCGACCCCCGATTGACTTTGACTGTCTCCCATTCGGGTGTGCAAGTTCTCTGTAGTATGCTATCAAATCGACCCCCGATTGACTTTGACGGTCTCCCATTCGGGTGTGCAAGTTCTCTGTAGTATGCTATCAAATCGACCCCCGATTCACTTTGACGGTCTCCCATGCGGGTGTGGAACTTCTCTGGTATGTTGTATAATATGACCGACGTGGCCCTACCCCTTACTATAGTGAAATAGTGCCATCCAGTGTACAAGGGCGGACGCTTTCATCACCGTCTCCCACTCGGTGTGTGCACATTCTCGGATCATTTTGTATAGTATGCTATTAAATCGACCCTCGATTGACTCTGACGGTCTCCCATTCGGGTGTGCAAGTTTCTGTAGTATGCTATTAAATCGACCCCCGATTGACTTTGACTGGCTCCCATTCGGGTGTGCAAGTTTCTGTAGTATGCTATCAAATCGACCCCCGATTGTGTGTAAGTTCACTGTAGTATACTATTAAATCGACCCCCGATTGACTATCAAATCGACCCCCGATTGACTTTGACGGTCTCCCATTCGGGTGTGCAAGTTTCTGTAGTAGTATATTATTAAACCGACTCTTTATTGACTTTTGACGGTCTCCCCTATTCGGTGTGCAAGTTTCTTGTATATGTTATTAAATCCACTCATTGACTTTTGGTGGATTGTCTCCCCCCATTCGGGTGCAAGTTTCTGTATGTTATCAAATCGACCCCTGATTGACTTTTGACGGTCTCCTCCTATCTGGGTGTGCAAGTTTTAGTATGTTATTAAATCGAATTCTCGATTGACTTTGACGGTCTCCAATTCGGGTGTGCAAGTTTCTGTAGTTTGCTATTAAATCGACCCCTGATTGACTTTGACTGTCTCCCATTCGGGTGTGCAAGTTTCTGTAGTATGCTATCAAATCGACCCCCGATTGACTTTGACTCTCTCCCATTCGGGTCTGCAAGTTTCTGTAGTATGCTATCAAATCGACCCCCGATTGACTTTGACTGTCTCCCATTCGGGTGTGCAAGTTTCTGTAGTATGCTATCAAATCGACCCCCGATTGACTTTTGGATCAATCTCCCATTCGGTGTGCAAGTTTCTGTAGTATGCTATCAAATCGACCCCCGATTGACTTTGACGGTCTCCCATTCGGGTGTGCAAGTTTCTGTAGTATGCTATTAAATCGACCCCCGATTGACTTTGACGGTCTCCCATTCGGGTGTGCAAGTTTCTGTAGTATGCTATTAAATCGACCCCCGATTGACTTTGACTGTCTCCCATTCGGGTGTGTAAGTTTCTGTAGTATGCTATTAAATCGACCCCCGATTGACTTTCACTGTCTCCCATTCGGGTGTGCAAGTTTCTGTAGTATGCTATTAAATCGACCCCCGATTGACTTTCACTGTCTCCCATTCGGGTGTGCAAGTTTCTGTAGTATGCTATCAAATCGACCCCCGATTGACTTTGACGGTCTCCCATTCGGGTGTGCAAGTTTCTGTGGTATGCTATTAAATCGACCCCCGATTGACTTTGACGGTCTCCCATTCGGGTGTGCAAGTTTCTGTGGTATGCTATCAAATCGATCCCCGATTGACTTTGACGGTCTCCCATTCGGGTGTGCAAGTTTCTGTAGTATGCTATCAAATCGACCCCCGATTGACTTTGACGGTGTCCCATTCGGGTGTGCAAGTTTCTGTAGTATGCTATTAAATCGATCCCCGATTGACTTTGACGGTCTCCCATTCGGGTGTGCAAGTTTCTGTGGTATGCTATCAAATCGATCCCCGATTGACTTTTTGACGGTCTTCCTATTCGGGTGTGCAAGTTTCGTAGTATGCTATTAAACCGACTCCCTCGATTGATTCTTTTTGATGGTCTCCATTCGTGTGCAAGTTTCTGTAGTATGTTATTAAATCGACCTCCGATTGACTTTTGACTTCGGTCTTCCCATTCGGGTGTGCAAGTTTCTGTAGTATGCTATCAAATCGACCCTGATTGACTTTTGACGGTCTCCCCATTCGGTGTGCAAGTTTCTTGTAGTATTATCAAAATCGATCCCCGGATTGACTTTGACGGTCTCCCATTCGGGTGCAAGTTTCTGTAGTATGCTATTAAATCGACCCCGATTGACTTTGACGGTCTCCCATTCGGGTGTGCAAGTTCTCTTGGTGCATTTGAAGTATGAGTTGAGTTTAATGAAGTTGATTTCGTCATAGGCACGGTGCTGTGCTGTGCTGTGCCATCGACAACACCAATAAGGAAGGGGCATCTATTTTTACTTAGGCTAGCATACCTAAGTTAAAGCAAACTCCCCTTGCCAATACAAGAAGGAAGAGGATTTCTTATAGTCTAATAAACAATTCATCATGACCAAATACAGTATCTAACACAGGGGGTCCGGGGGCACAGCCCCCGGTTAGCAACTAACCATTTGATTGCATTATCTCTGAGAATAGTTAGCAATTATCCATTTGATTGCATTATCCCAGGTTAAGGGGGGTTGTGTGTGGTTCCATATCACCAGATTTATTAAAAAAACTCTACGTCAGGCTAAACAGTTTAGGCTAGATAGTACGATACGATACGAAGTCATTAGTTAAGAGGTGAAAGAAGATTATTAGGAATTGAAGAAAAAGGTGGTGAAACTGAAATACAGTAGGAGTAGAAAGAATCTGGGCTCAACCAGATCGCTTCATCTTTCTTATTGGTGTTTTGTCTTTGTTCTGCTCCCTTGGGTCGTCAGACCTTTGTATTAATATTGGCTTATTTATATAATGCTGCTTATTATTATTATTTTTGTTATTGTTGGAGTTAGTGAGCCCGCCCAGGTCCTTGTGTAACTGGGAGGGTAGTCACATTTTTTTTGGGTGTTAGTTAAGTGTTAGTTGTGTTAGTCTAAAGGTACACTGTATGCCAGGTTCTTAGTGGAGCTGGTTGGTCACTCTCATCTTTATTCCTCTAGTAATGTTTTATGTAGAAATGTGTATATTGAGGAAGGAGGTGGTTCAATTACTTCTTCCTGTCTATATTATTTTTCCAGTTTTG
>NW_024731739.1:0-14987 GCF_018991925.1 Homarus americanus | reverse complement strand
CCATGAGTCAGGACATTCTTTATGCTTGCGTGGGGCGCCATTTTTAGGAAGGCAGCACATTTCTCCACGAGTTTGTCAGGTGATATATTTCATAATACTGCAATGGTTCTTTTAGTTGGATAAATCTTGGCTATGTGGGAAGGCTGTCACTATTTTGCCTCCATAAAGGATTGGAGTACACAGTGATGAAGGTGTGGGAGAATAATTGAGGCACTTGTCGAGCGTGTTGACCATCACCGTGCTGCAACGATCGAGAGAACGTGTAAGGAATGTGGCTCACGTCAGCTGCACAACACAGCGCTGTCCTATAACCTACACATCCGGGGCCAAGGGGGGGGGGGAGGACAGCGGCCGGTTTGTGGGAGTCGCTTCGCTCATCATCCTGGGATAAGAAACATTCTTTACTTGCTTGGTGGCAGGTGGTGGGCGGGTCTAGGAGGGACACACACACACACACACACACACACACACACTGTATATTTTCAGCCTTCTGGCTGCCAAGCTCTTTCAATAAACCGTTAATTATTATAATTATTATTACATACACACACCTTGACCACCGAAGGGTCAAGACGTGCCTGGCGCTCCTTTCGGAGCAGCCAGGTCAACTGTTAAGTTGGCCCATACCAACTCCCTCCCCTGAACCACTTCTCCCCACCGGAGTATCAACAGGTTCTCGCCAGAAGTTACAATTTCATTTGGGAAAGGAATGGAACCAGTGTTAAACAGAGGTGAACATTGGTGAACAGTGCTTGAGTCAGTGAGAGCAACTCAACAGTAAAAGTCGTATTCAAGTTAACCTTCACACAGTGAGGTCCCAGGTACCCCGTGATAACGGCCCGTGAGACCCAACAACCAGCGATGTGTTAATCCGTCTACGATAGGAAGGCCTAGGACCACACCTCACTCATATAACACCATCTGTGAGGGAATTACTACACCACGTCAAGTCCCTCATAACACCATCTGTGAGGGAATTACTACACCACGTGATGCCCCTCATAACACCATCTGTGAGGGAGTTACTATAATTCACGTCAAGTCCTCATAACACCATCTGTGAGGGAAATTACTACACCACGTGGGAGGTCCCCATAACACCATCTTCAGAGTAATTACTATTCACGTGATGCCCTCATAACACCATCTGTGAGGGAATTACTACACCACGTCAGGTCCCTCATAACACCATCTGTGAGGGAATTATTACACCACGTCAGGCCCCTCATAACACCATCTGTGAGGGAATTACTACACCACGTCAGGTCCCTCATAACACCATCTGTGAGGGAATTCGTACACCACGTGATGCCCCTCATAACACTATCTGTGAGGGAGTTACTACACCACGTGAGGCCCCTCGCAACACCATCTATGAGGGAACTACTACACCACGTGAGGCCCCTCATAACACCATCTGTGAGGGAATTACTACACGTGAGGCCCCTCATAACACCATCTGTGAGGGAATTACTACACCACATCAGGTCCCTCCTAACACCATCTGGGAGAGAGTTACTACACTACGTGTTTGCTGTTCAACACCTACATTAATCTGAATGTTCACTGTATGTTCCTTTACCTTTCTCTAATGAAGGCTTTTGTTAAACCACCAATGTATGTAATAAGTCATTTATGTCCAATGTATATTTTCAGCCTTCGGGCTGCAGAACTTTTTCAATAAATCGTTAATTATTATTATTATTATTATTACACACACAGCATGGAACAAAACCTATATAAAAATTAAAAACAATGATGCAGGAAAAATTCAGTAGAGATACAGTGTATAAGAAACACTGCCTGGTGTATATACTGTATGTGCTGGACATTCATGCATCGTCCAACAAACATTGCTGTTTACCTTCATCTTTCCTGTTGGATTTTCTGCCTGACTTACCACCATCATCATTAAATCACGAAAATAATAAAGAAGAGAGGGGGAGAAAAATTAGTTGTAGTGAGGATATCAAAGTCACCAAACTGGATTTTTGTTGGAGGAATTGCTCGAGGTAATATGCACCTAGCTTATGGTACTGTGTTTATTTCTTTATTAAAATGCTGAAAAGAGATCCACTAATGGTCAAGGTTCAGTAGTACATACTAGTGACCATGGCAGAATAAGTTATTCATTTTAGTATATTATTTTGTTACGAGTTGGGGATTTAGAATATAGTTAAAAGTCTACCCAGATCCCAACAGGCAACAACAATAAGAAAACAAAGAAAATCGGACTATAAAAGGGTAGACAAAGGATGCGAGTTTTTGTTGTGTATAACACAGTACCATAAATTCCTTAACAAAATATTCAGCTTTCTATAATTTACCCTTAACCATACTTAACCTAAACATTAACAGTATATACATATTTATACAACATACAATAATTTGAAGCAAGGTGGACGCGGGGAGGCAATATAAGATTACAAATACTTAAGTGCGGAGCTGAGATGGCTGACGAGTAAGGCTGAGTATTGTAGAAGACGGTAGGTAGTCACTGTGCCGTAGGTTTCCAGGATAGGTGATCCTGTGGTCACTTCCCAGAGTGAACTGCCCTCTCATCCAACTGGAGCTGATGAAGAAGACTTGTAGGAGGTGACGCAACAACCAGGATATGGAGAAGGGAAACCCCGGAGTGGTAACTAAGACAAGTCATACTCGGGTTTCGTCCCTAGATGGCGTTCCTCGTGGTGCTGGGTAGGTAGATCAGGACAATAGATGGCATGGTTCGTAGTGCTGGGTAGGTAGATCATGACTATTGGTGCCGTGGTTCGTAACAATATTAACAAGACTATACGGTACCATCAACTCCCAGGTACCGCCAGCAACCCCCCACCCGGGAGGCGGCACCAGCTCAGCCTACCGGACAGGAGGGAACGAGCGCCGTGTAAACAATGACATTTTTAACCACACCCTGCAAAATACAGTGTACTTAGCAAATGCTGCAGCTTCTGAGAATGTGGGTGGAGCGGGTTTATTACTAAGAGCAGAGACGTTACCGAGAACAAATTCTGGCTTGAATGTCATGTACACTAATACTGACACGTTCCTTGATAAGAGAGAGGAGTTTGAAACACTACTAAGAGTACACCAACCAGATATTGTAGGAGTTGTAGAACTGTTGTACAAGAACAGGAGAATCGACCCAGAGGAATGTGAGTTCAGTATTGCTGGATATGACTCATTTACGAACCTAACTCAAGAATCCTGCAGGAGGGGTGTGGTTATCTACGCTAGGCAAGACCTTAGAGCCAGCCAGGCGAGGGTACAGGGAGAGAATGTTTTTGAAGAGTCCAAGTGGTGTAAAATTAAATTAAAGGGAGGGGACTTACTTATCGTCGGGTGTATCTACAGATCCCCAAACTGTGGCCCACTAAATCAAAGGAACTTAAGAACCTTAATAAACAATGCGGCGATGCTCAACCCCAGCCACCTCCTTATCATGGGGGACTTTAACTATGGCGACATCGACTGGAGAAACGAGTCCACCCCGAATGACTTGAATAATCCTGCTACTCTTTTGTAGAAACTCCGAGAGATAATTTTCTGTTCCAACATGTGAGAGACCCAACACATTACAGAGGGGAGCAAACACCCAAGCCACTTGACCTCATCATAACAAACGAGGAGGGTATGGTGGCCAAACTGGAACACCTTGCCCCAGTTGGCACCAGTCACCATACAGTGTTGTCATTCAGATTTAACTGTTACCTAGTTCAAGATAAGGCCAGGCCAAGGTGCAAATATTACAAGGGAAATTACAATGGGATGAGGGAAGAGATGAGGGGTATCAACTGGCCTGACTTATTAAGGCACAAGAACGCAGACACTACGCTGAATATCATAACTAGTAAAATGACCCATTTGATCGATAAATATATACCCAAGACCAAACCCAGTGCTTCTAGGAACACTCCTGGACGGACCTTCCTGCAACATTTATGATCACACACCTTGGCTCACCGGTCGCCCTTCTGACTGACTCTTCTGTGAACACACTGTCGATTGTTCACAACGCAGGAAGGTTAGTTGCATCCTCTCAGAACACCAGCTGTTCATCGCTTATTCTGGTTTCACATTTCATTAAGTTTCAGGTTCGATTTCTACTGCGTTAATTTCGATTACATATGGCAATGTCTTTATGATCTTCACTGGCAGGTAACAGTTTTTTCGCCTTCCTATTAATTTGTTTGATTTCAATCACGTCTGATTGCCGCACGGTCTGCGTGCAGTACATGAAACCAAGGCGGTCGACAGTACCAAGAAGAAAAACCCAGAAATTCAAGAGACGTGGGTTGGGTCAAACGATGAGCAAGACAGGAGGATGTAGGCAAGAGCCAGAAACCAAGCAAAGATAGAGTGTAGGAGGGCTGAAAAGGAGTTCCAAAGGCTGGTTGCACGCGAGGTCAAGTCAAACCCAAAGGCGTTTTACCGCTATGCAAAGTCGAAATTGAAAACGCGAGTAGGAGTATCAGACCTGAGGCTTGAAGATGGTAGTTACGCAGATTCTGACCAGGATAAAGCTGAGGCATTGAACAGCTTCTTTTCCTCAGTGTTCACAAGAGAGGATGCAACTAACCTTCCTGTGTTTGAGGACAGACGGTTCGACACAGCACTGACCCACATTGTGTTCACAGAAGAGGGTATTAGAAATAAACTGTCCAGGCTAAAGGTCCATAAGAGTCCCGGACCTGACATGGTGCATCCTAGAGTGCTAAGAGAGCTGTGCAACGAGCTTGCAGAGCCCCTGAAGATTCTGTTTTGTAAATGCCTGGATGAACAAATGGTCCCCTGTGAATGGAAAGTGGCTTATGTGAGTCCTATCTTCAAGAAGGGCGATAGTCACTCCACGAATAACTATAGACCGGTGAGCCTGACCAGCATAATATGTAAAGTACTTGAGAGTATTATCAGAGATGCCGCGATGGAACATCTACTACGAAACAACCTTGTAAAAGATTGCCAACACGGTTTTATGCCGGGGCGCTCTTGCTTGACACAATTGCTCAAGGTATTGGATATTTGGACCCATATTCTAGAACGGGGTGGTAATATCGACAATATTTACCTAGATTTTGCCAAGACTTTCGACAGTGTACCCCACGAAAGGCTGAAAATCAAACTGGAAGGGTACGGAATTCGGGGAAATGTCCTAGCGTGGATAGAAGACTTTCTACATGACCGCAAGCAATGTGTGGTGATTAATGGCATGAAATCGTCATCTGTACCTGTAACAAGTGGGGTACCGCAGGGTAGTGTATTGGGCCCGCTGTTGTTTGTTTGTTTCATAAATGATATGCCTGACGTTGTACACTCCTCCATACAAATGTTTGCCGATGACGCCAAGTTATTTCGGGAAATTAAGAACCAAGCGGACTGTGAAGAGCTGCAGAAGGACCTCTGTGGGCTCCAGGAATGGTCGAAGGAATGGCTGCTGAGATTCAATGTCACGAAGGGTAAGAGGATGCACCTGGGGCGTACCAACGGTAAGGAGGCGTATCATATGTCCCAACGGGATGAAGAAAATGTACTAGTTGAGACTGTGTGTGAGAAGGACCTAGGTGTGTATGTTGACAATGAGCTGAAGTTCTCGGGCCATTGTGAGAAGAAGGTAAATCAGGCAAATAAATTATTGGGTCTTATAAGAAGGTCGTTCAGATACCTAGACGGTCCGTCCCTCGTGACGATCTTCAGGAGTGAAGTGCTTCCCCATCTGGAGTACTGTCATCCCATCTGGTCCCCGAGATATGCTAGGGACTGTCAGTTGGTTGAAAATGTTCAAAGGAGGGCCACCAAACTGGTGCCTGCACTTCGGCACCTCAGCTACCCTGAGAGATTGGAGCACCTGAACTTGCCTAGCTTATACTACAGACGGGCAAGGGGGGACCTAGTTGAGGTGTATAAGCATCTCAGGGGGCACTACTCAGTTGAGTGTCCTTACTTGGAGCTGGCGGACGCTCGCCCCACAAGGGGTCACAGCTCAAGATTGAAGAAGCTGCAAGTCCAGAAAACCGTGAGGGCAAACTTTTTCGGAGGAGGGTTGTAAACTCTTGGAACAATCTACCAGAGAGTGTTGTGACGGCACCGAGTGTGAGCTCTTTCAAGAGAAGACTTGACCAACACTGGAGCGGGTTCAGGTATATTCAGGAGCCGGTGCATGCCCAGTATTTGCCAACAGTGCATGACAGAGACGTGACCGATCGCCCGGGCGGCTAGCGAGCCGATCTTTTGGTGAAGAATATAAATGAAAAGAGACGTGACCGATCGCCCAAGCGGCCAACAAGCCGATCAGTGGCGAAGAGGATAAAAGTAAAAAAAAAAGTAAAAGTATGAGTATAACAACTACGAACATGATTATAACAACCGCGATCATGATTATATCAACCATGACCATGATTATAACAACCACGACCATGATTATTGCACCCACGACTATGATTATAACAACCACGACTATGATTATAACAATCACGACTATGATCATAACCATGGCTATGATTACAACAACCACGATAATGATTATGACAACCACGACTATGAATATAACAATCACGACCATGATTATAACAACAACGACTTTAATTATATCAACCATGACCATGATTATAGCAACCACTATGATTTTAGCAACCAGGACCATGATTAAAACAAACACGAACATGATTATAACAACAACGACGATGAATATATCACCCACTACCATGATTATAACACCTACGACCATGATTATAACAACCACGAACATGATTATAACAACAACGACTTTAATTGTACCAACCATGACCATGATTATAACAACCACTATGATTTTAGCAACCACGACCAAGATTATAACAAACACGAACATGATTATAACAACAACGACGATGAATATATCACCCACTACCATGATTATAACACCTGCGACCATGATTATAATAACCACGACCATGATTATAACAACCATAACCATGATTATAACAACCACGACCATGATTATAACAACCATGACCATGACTATAACAACCACGACCATGATTATAACAACAACGACTTTAATTATACCAACCATAACCATGATTATAACAACCACTATGATTTTAGCAACCACGACCATGATTATAACATACACGAACATGATTATAACAACAACGACGATGAATATATCACCCACTAACCATGATTATAACACCTACGACCATGATTATAACAACCACGACCATGATTATAACAACCACGACTATGATTATATCACCCACGACCATGACTTTAAAAACCACGATTATGATTATAACAACCACGATTATGATTATAGCAACCACGACCATGATTATAACCACGACCATGATTATAACAACCACGATCATGATTATAACAACCACCATTATGATTATAACAACCACCACCATGATTTTAACAACCACGACTATGATTATATCACCCACGAACATGATTATAACAACCATGACTATGATTATAACAACCACGACTATGATTATAACAACCGCAAACATGATTATAACCACGACCATGCTTATAACAACCACGACTATAATTATATCATCCACGACCATGTTTATAACAACCACCACTATGATTATAACAACCACGATTACATAGATTAAGGGGTCAACCACTTCACTGGCGAGATTATAAAGACCACGCTCATGCACACTGTAAAAACAAATCACGACAATGAGATTATAACACTCACGACTATGATTATAACAACCACGACCATGTTTATAACAACCACGAATATGATTATAACAACCACGACCATGATTATAACAACCACGACCATGTTTATAACAACCACGAATATGATTATATACACCACGACCATGAAAATGACACTCACGACCATGATTATAACAACCACGACTATGATCATAATAACCACGAATATGATTATACACACCACGACCATGATTATAACACCCACGCAACATGATTATTATAACAACCACGACTAAGAATACATAACAAATCCACGACTATGAAGCCACAATTGATTATAATAACCAGATACATGATTATAACAACCACGACCATGATTATAACAACCAAGACTATGATTATAAAAACCACGACCATGATTATAACAACCAAGACCATGATTATAACAACCACAACCATGATTATAACAACCACGACTATGATTAAAACACCCACGAACATGATTATAACAATCAAAACTATGATTATAACAACCACGACAATGGTTATAGCAAACACGACTATGATCATAACCACGACCATGATTGAATAAACTACCACCATGAGATTATTAGCACCCACTTCATACAATGAGATTATAAATAACCACTTACAATGAATACAACCACGACCATGAGATTAAGTAAAAACCACGACTAAGAATATAGCAGCCAATGCACTTATTACGATTATAAATAAACAACGACTTCAGACTATACCAACCATGACTCATGATTTTAACAACAACTATAATTTTAAACTACGACCATAAGATTATAACAACCACGATCATGATTAGTAAATAAATCATTGCAGACCATGATTATAAACCTTAATTACCGCGATTATATCACCCATTTAACACATGATTATAAACAGTATGAATATAACAACCACACGCACTATGACTATAACAACTATTAATCTTTGATTATAATAATTCAGGCACATGTTTATAATAAACTACGACCATGAGAGATTATAAATAACCAAGACTATGATTATAACAACCACGACTATGATTATAACAAACACGGCTATGATTATAACAACCACGACTATGATCATGAACACGACTATGATTATAACAACCACGACCATGATTAAAAAGACCACGACTATGACTAAAACAACCACGACTATGATTATAACAACCACAACCGTGATTATAACAATCACGACAATGATTATAACAACCAAGACTATGATTATAACAACCACGACTATGATTATAACAAACACGGCTATGATTATAACAACCACGACTATGATCATGAACACGACTATGATTATAACAACCACGACCATGATTATAACAACCACGACCATGATTATAACAACCACGACCATGAGTATAACTACTACCAACATGATTATAACAACCACGACCATGATTATAACAACCATGAATATGATTATATCACCCACGAACATGATTATAACAACCCCTGACTATTATTATAACAACCACGTCTATGATTATAACAACCGCAACCATGATTATAACCAAGACCATGCTTATAACAACAACGACTATGATTATATCACCCACGAATATGATTATAACAACCACCACTCTCATTATAATAACCACGAATATGATTATAACAACCACGACCATGATTATAAAGACCAGGACTATGACTAAAACAACCACGACCATGATTATGACAACCACGACTATGATCATAGCAACCACGACCATGGTTATAACACCCACGACCATGAACATAACACCAACGACCATGATTATAACAACCACGAATATGATTATAACAACCACGACCATGATTATAACAACCACGACCATGATTATAACAACCACGACCATGAGTATAACAACTACGAACATGATTATAACAACCGCGATCATGATTATATCAACCATGACCATGATTATAACAACCACGACCATGATTATTGCACCCACGACTATGATTATAACAACCACGACTATGATTATAACAATCACGACTATGATCATAACCATGGCTATGATTATAACAACCACGATAATGATTATGACAACCACGACTATGAATATAACAATCACGACCATGATTATAACAACGACTTTAATTATACCAACCATGACCATGATTATAGCAACCACTATGATTTTAGCTCCAGGACCATGATTATAACAAACACGAACATGATTATAACAACCACGACGATGAATATATCACCCACTACCATGATTATAACACCTACGACCATGATTATAACAACCACGAGCATGATTATAACAAAAACGACTTTAATTTTACCAACCATGACCATGATTATAACACCCACTATGATTTTAGCAACCACGACCAAGATTATAACAAACACGAATATGATTATAACAACAACGACGATGAATATATCACCCACTACCATGATTATAACACCTGCGACCATGATTATAACAACCACGACCATGATTATAACAACCATAACAATGATTATAACAACCACGACCATGATTATAACAACCATGACCATGACTATAACAACCACGACCATGATTATAACAACAACGACTTTAATTATACCAACCATAACCATGATTATAACAACCACTATGATTTTAGCAACCACGAACATGATTATAACATACACGAACATGATTATAACAACAACGACGATGAATATATCACCCACTAACCATGATTATAACACCTACGACCATGATTATAACAAACACGACCATGATTATAACAACCACGACTATGATTATATCACCCACGACCATGACTTTAAAAACCACGATTATGATTATAACAACCACGACTATGATTATAGCAACCACAACCATAATTATATCCACGACCATGATTATAACAACCACGAACATGATTATAACAACCACCATTATGATTATAACAACCACCACCATGATTTTAACAGCCACGACTATGATTATATCACCCACGAACATGATTATAACAAATATGACTATGATTATAACAACCACGACTATGATTATAACAACCGCAAACATGATTATAACCACGACCATGCTTATAACAACCACGACTATAATTATATCATCCACGACCATGTTTATAACAACCACCACTATGATTATAACAACCACGATTATGATTATAACAACCACGACCATGATTATAAAGACCACGTCTATGACCAAAACAACCACGACAATGATTATAACAACCACGACCATGATTATAACAACCACAACCATGATTATAACAACCACGACTATGATTAAAACACCCACGAACATGATTATAAAAATCAAGACTATGATTATAACAACCACGACAATGGTTATAGTAAACACGACTATGATCATAACCACGACCATGATTATAACAACCACGACTATGATCATAACAACCACGACCATGATTATAACACTCACGACTATGATTATATCACCCACGAACATGATTATAACAACCACGACTAAGAATATAACAACCACGACTATGAGTATAACAACCACACCTTTGATTATAATAACCAGATACATGATTATAACAACCACGACCATGATTATAACAACCAAGACTATGATTATAACAACCACGACCATGATTATAACAACCAAGACCATGATTAAAACAACCACAACCATGATTATAACAACCACGACTATGATTAAAACACCCACGAACATGATTATAACAATCAAGACTATGATTATAACAACCACGACAATGGTTATAGCAAACACGACTATGATCATAACCACGACCATGATTATAACAACCACGACCATGATTATAGCACCCACGACAATGATTATAACAACCACGACAATGAATATAACAACCACGACCAAGATTATGACAACCACGACTATGAATATAACAACCACGACCATGATTATAACAACAACGACTTTAATTATACCAACCATGACCATGATTATAACAACAACTATGATTTTAGCAACCACGACCATGATTGTAACAACCACGACCATGATTATAATAACCATGACCATGACGATAACAACCACGACCATGATTATAACAACAACGACTTTAATTATACCAACCATGACCATGATTATAACAACCACTATGATTTTAGCAACCATGACCATGATTATAACAACCACGACCATGATTATAACAACCACGACTATGATTATATCACCCACGACAATGACATTAAAAACCACGACTATGATTATATCACCCACGACAATGACATTAAAAACCACGATTATGATTTTAACAACCACGACCATGATTATATCAACCACGACAATGATTATAACAACCACGACCATGATTATAACAACCATGACTATGATTATATCACCCACGACCATGATTATAACAACCACGACCATGATTATAAAAACAGCGACTATGATTATAACCACCACGACCATGATTATAACACCCACGACCATGATTATATCAACCACGACCATGATTATAACAACCACGAACATGATTATAACAACGACGACTATGATTATATCAGCCACGACCAAGATTATAAAACCTACGACTATGATCATAACATCTACGACCATGATCATAACCACGACCATGATTATAACAACCACGACCATGATTATAACCAAGACCATGCTTATAACAACAACGACTATGATTATATATCACCCACGAAAATGATTTTAACAACCACCAATATGATTATAACAACCACCAATATGATTATATCACCCACGAACATGATTATAACAACCACGACTATGAATATAACAACCACGACTATGACTATAACAACCACACCTTTGATTATAATAACCAGGTACATGTTTATAACAACCACGACCATGATTATAACAACCAAGACTATGATTATAACAACCACGGCTATGATTATAGCATCCACAACTATGATTATAACAACCACGACCATGATTATAACAACCACGACTATGATTATATCACCCACCACCATGATTATAACAACCACCACTATGACTATAACAACCACGATTATGATTTTAACAACCACGACCATGATTATAGCAACCATGACTATGATTATAACAACCACGACCATGATTATAACAACCACGACTATGATTATATCACCCACGACCATGATTATAACAACCACGACCATGATTATAAACCAGCGACTATGATTATAACAACCACGACCATGATTATAACACCCACGACCATGATTATAAAACCTATAACTATGATCATAACATCCACGACCATGATCATAACCACCACCATGATTATAACAACCACGACCATGATTATAACACCCACGACCATGACTATAACACGAATGACCATGATTATAACAACCACGACTATGATTATAACAACCACGACCATTATTATAACAACCACGATCATGATTATAACAACCACGACCATGATTATAACACCCACGACTATGATTATATCACCCACGAACATGATTATAAAAACCACGACTATGAATATAACAACCACGACTATGACTATAACAACCACACCTTTGATTATAATAACCAGGTACATGTTTATAACAACCACGACCATGATTATAACAACCAAGACTATGATTATAACAACCACGACTATGATTATAACAAACACGGCTATGATTATAACAACCACGACTATGATCATGAACACGACTATGATTATAACAACCAAGACCATGATTAAAAAGACCACGACTATGACTAAAACAACCACGACTATGATTATAACAACCACAACCGTGATTATAACAATCACGACCATGATTATAACAACCAAGACCATGATTATAACAACAACGACTTTGATTATATCAACCATGACCATGATTATAACAACCACGACTATGATTTTAACAACCACGACCATGATTATAACAACCACGAACATGATTATAACAACGACGACGAAGATTATATCACCCACGAACATGATTATAACAACCACGAATATGATTATAACAACCACCACTATGATTATAACAACCGCAAACATGGTTATAACCACTACCATGCTAATAACAACCACGACTATGATTATATCATCCATCACTATGATTATAACAACCACCACTATGATTATAACAACCACGATTATGATTATAACAACGACGACCATGATTTTAAAGACCACGACTATGACTAAAACAACCACAACTATGATTATAACAACCACGACCATGATTATAACAACCACGAACATGATTATAACAACCACGATCATGATTATTGCAACCACGACCACGATTATAACAACCACGACCATGATTGTGACAACAATGATCATTAGGGTGTGTCATAGGAGGGAAGATCAGCTAAAACTAATGGCCCATCACTTTTTTGGTAGATTTTAGTGTATATAAACAGAAAATAATTTCAGTTTCAATATTTTGCAACCTTTTGCTAGGTAAATTTTAGCGTGAAATTTATCGAAAATCTAACGTACAGCTGCATTAGTGCATTACAATTAAATAGTGAACATTGCTTTCTGACTTCATTCTTTAACAACCCAACAAGCAATATTTTTTTCTGTTTCAGATTCTGATGCATTTATAAGTTGATAATATTTGCGATGCACACAGTCACAGACGAACCAAAATCCAGCCATCTCAGTCACTATCTTGGGTCTGGGAGAGCCCTAAAGTCGAGCTGCCTACATTGAGAGATGCTGAGACATGGTGTTTTAATCAGTGTATGAAAAGAACCAAAGAACTACACAAACAAAGACATTGCCAGATATGACCAAAGTTGTCTTACACAGTACACTCTGGCTAACGCTCAGTTCTGGGCCTCCACACAAGCCAAAGAAGATTAGTGAGAGACTGCTACAGCCAGTTGGGAAAGAAAAAGTAAGAGATATCTCTTGGGAGAGGAAAACTTGCAGCGGCGACAGCTTTTGCATACAACCGACCAGTTATTTGACATAATTACTGCCAATTGTTCTGTCCTGAGTTTGATGCGGACGACGCAAATCCGAGGCCCACATCTCCTGTATTTGCAAGCGTGAACTGAAGATTCCTGTGATCGAACTGGCATTTGTCAAAGCACAGAGAGAGAAGACTGGCAGCATAGGGGCTCTCATGATTTCTAGCCAAGATATTCCGGAGCCCAAGAGACAGGAGGCTGCCACAGAGAGACAGAAGAGGAGAAGAGTTGCCGAGAAAAAGAGACTTGAGAAGGCCCAGGGTGAGGTAAAAAAGGCCGATGATTGGAGTCAAGCTGATTCAGAGTTTAATGATTTCCCCATGGCTGATCCGAGTGCTGACCAGGAGAATGGTGACTTTGTCCCTAACCCAGAAAATAATGATCCCAAACCTTCCAGGCATAAGATTCGAAATAGGAAAGATATCCTGAGCATAGC
>NW_024731738.1:0-22838 GCF_018991925.1 Homarus americanus | reverse complement strand
TAGTGAGGCATTATGTGTGATCACTCTACACCACCAGTTACTGAGCACTATGTGGCGATCCTCTACACCACCAGTTAGTGAGGCATTATGTGTGATCTCTACCACCAGTTAGTGAGGCACTGTGTGTGATCACCACAACAGTTAGTGCAGGGGCATGTGTGATCTCCTACACCACCCCAGTTGGTGAGGCATTATGTGATCCTCTACCACCAGTTATTGAGAGGCACTGTGTGTGATCCTCTACACAACCAGTTAGTGAGGCATTATGTGTGATCCTCACACACCAGTTGGTGAGCACTGTGTGATCCTCTACCACAACCAATTGGTAAGACACTATGTGTGATCCTCTACACCGCAGTTGGTAAGGGCATTATGTGTGATCTTCTACACCGTTGGTGAGGCATTATGTGATCACTCTACACCACCAGTTAGTGAGGCACTGTGGTAGCGATCCTCTACAGCAGTTAGTGAGACACTATGTGTGATCCTCAACTCCACAGTTAGTGAGGCCTTATGTGATCTCTACACCAGTTAGTGGGCATTATGTGTGATCTCACCACCAATTGGTGAGCACTATGTGTGATCCTCTACAGCAGTTAGTGAGGCACTATGTGTGATCCTCTACACAACCAGTTAGTGAGGGCCTTGTGTGTGTGATCCTCTACACCACCAGTTAGTGAGGCATTATGTGTGATCCTCTACACCGCAATTAGTGAGGGCACTATGTGTGATCCTCCTGCACCACCACCGAGATTTTGTGAGGCATTATGTGATCCTCTACACCACCAGTTTGTGAGGCGTATGTGTGATCATCTACACCACACCAGCTAATTGAGACACTATGTGTGATCCTCACCACCAATTAGTGTGTGATCCTCTACACAACCAGTTAGTGAGGCACTATGTGTGATTCTCTACACCACCAGTTAGTGAGGCACTATATGAGTCCTCTTCACCACCAGTTGGTGAGGCATTATGTGTTGATCCTCTACACCCACCAGTTTGTGAGGGCATTATGTGTGATCATCTACACACCAGCTAGTGAGACACTAAGTGAGTCTCTACACCACCAGTTGGTGAGGCTTTATGTATTATCCTCTACCACCAGTTAGTGAGACTGTGTGAGTCCTCCTGCACACCACCAATTTAGTGACGCACTATAGCTGATCCTCTGCACCACCATTTAGTGAGGCGCATGTGATCCTCTACCACCAGTTAGTGAGGGCACTATGTGTTATCCTCTACACCACCAGTTAGTGGCTTGCTATGATCCTCTACACCACCAGCTAGTGAGACTCTATGTGTGATCCTCTACACCCACCAGTTAGTGAGGCACTATGTGCGATCCTCTACACCAACAGTTAGTGTGTGATCCTCTACACCATCACTTCGTGAGGCACTATGTGTGATCCTCTGCATACCAGTTAGTGAGGGCACTGTGTGTGATCCTCTACACCACCAGTTAGTGGCTTGCTATGTGGCGGTCCTCTACACCATCACTTCGTGAGGGCACTATGTGTGATCCTCTACACCACCAGTTAGTGAGGCCTTATGTGTGATCCTCTACACCACCAGTGAGGCATTATGTGTGATCCTCTACACCACCAGTTAGTGAGGAGGCACTATGTGTGATCCTCTACACCACCAGTTAGTGAGGCATATGTGTGATCCTCTACACACCACCAGTTAGTGAGGCACTGTATGTGATCCTCCTACACACAACCAGTTGGTAGAGAGACACTATGAATGTGATCCTCCTACACACCTGCCAGTTAGTGAGGCATAATGTGTGATCTCTACACCACCAGTTAGTGAAAGGGCACTGTGTGTGATCACTCTACACAACCAGTTAGTGAGGCATTATGTGATCACTCTACACCACCAGTTAGTGAGGCACTGTGTGTGATCCTCTACACAACCAGTTAGTGACACACCTTGTGTGATCCTCTACGCCACCAGTTAGTGAGGGCATTGTGTGATACTCTACACACCTACCAGTTGTAGTGAGGCATTATGTGATCCTCTGCACCCACCCAGTTAGTGAGGCACTATGTGTTATCCTCTACACCACCAGTTAGTGAGAAGCACTATGGTGATCCCTCACCACCAGCTAGTGAAGAGACTCTGTGATCCTCTACACCACCAGTTAGTGAGGCACTATATGCGATCCTCTACACCAACAGTTAGTGTGTGATCCTCTGCATCTCACTTCGTGAAACATGTGTGATCCTCTACAACACCAGTTAGTGAGGCACTGTGTGTAGTCCTCTACACCACCAGTTAGTGAAGCACTATGTGTGATCCTCTACACCCATCCTTCGTGAGGCACTATGTGTGATCTCTACACCACCAGTTAGTGAGGCCTTGTGTGATCCTCCTACACCTGCCAGTTAGTGAGGCATTATGTGTGATCTCACACCGCAGTTAGTGAGAGCACTATGTGTGATCCTCCTGCAGTTAGTGAGGCATTATGTGTGATCACCTCTACACCACCAGTTAGTGAGGCACTGTGTGTGATCACTCTACACAACCAGTTAGTGAGACACATAGCTGTGATCCTCTACACCACCAGTTAGTGAGGCATAATCGTAGCGATCCTCTACCACCAGTTAGTGAGGCACTGTGTGATCCTCTACACAACCAGTTAGTGAGGCGTATGTGGCGATCTCTACACCACCAGTTAGTGAGGCACGTGGTGTGATCCTCTACACCACCAGTTAGTGAGGCACTGTGTGTGATCCTCTACACCACCAGTTAGTGAGGCACTGTGTGTGATCCTCTACACCACCAGTTAGTGAGGCATTATGTGTGATCCTCTACACCACCAGTTAGTGAGGCATTATGTGTGATCCTCTACACAACCAGTTAGTGAGACACTATGTGTGATCCTCTACACAACCAGTTAGTGAGGCCTTATGTGTGATCCTCTACACCACCAGTTAGTGAGGCATTATGTGTGATCCTCTACACCACCAATTAGTGAGGCACTATGTGTGATCCTCTACAAAACCAGTTAGTGAGGCCTTATGTGTGATCCTCTACACCACCAGTTAGTGAGGCATTATGTGTGATCCTCTACACCACCAATTAGTGAGGCACTATGTGTGATCCTCTACACCACCAGTTAGTGAGGCATTATGTGTGATCCTCTACACCACCAGTTTGTGAGGCATTATGTGTGATCATCTACACCACCAGCTAGTGAGACACTATGTGTGATCCTCTACACCACCAATTAGTGTGTGATCCTCTACACAACCAGTTAGTGAGGCACTATGTGTGATTCTCTACACCACCAGTTAGTGAGGCACTATATGTGATCCTCTTCACCACCAGTTAGTGAGGCATTATGTGTTGATCCTCTACACCACCAGTTTGTGAGGCATTATGTGTGATCATCTACACCACCAGCTAGTGAGACACTATGTGTGATCCTCTACACCACCAGTTAGTGAGGCACTATGTATTATCCTCTACACCACCAGTTAGTGAGACACTATGTGTGATCCTCTACACCACCAGTTAGTGAGGCACTTTGTGTTATCCTCTACACCACCAGTTAGTGAGACACTATGTGTGATCCTCTACACCACCAGTTAGTGAGACACTATGCTTGATCCTCTACACCACCAGTTAGTGAGACACTATGTGTGATCCTCCACACCACCAGTTAGTGACGCACTATGTGTGATCCTCTACACCACCATTTAGTGAGGCACTATGTGTGATCCTCTACACCACAAGTTAGTGACACACTATGTGTGATCCATTACACCACCAGTTTGTGAAACACTTTGTGTGAATCTCTACACCACCAGTTAGTGAGACACTATGTGTGATCCTCTACACCACCAGTCAGTGAGGCACTATGTGTGATCCTCTACACCACCAGTTAGTGAGACACTATGTGTGATCCTCTACACCACCAGTTAGTGAGACACTATGTGATCCTCTACTCCACCAGTTAGTGAAGCACTATGTGTGATCCTCTACACCACTAGTAAGTGAGACACTCTGTGTGATGCTCTACACCACTAGTAAGTTAGGCACTATGTGTGATCCTCTACACCACCAATTAGTGTGTGATTCTCTACACCACCAGTTAGTGAGGCACTATGTGTGATCCTCTACTCCACCAGTTAGTGAGACACTATGTGTGATCCTCCACACCACCAGTTAGTGATGCACTATGTGTGATCCTCTACACCACCATTTAGTGAGGCACTATGTGTGATCCTCTACACCACAAGTTAGTGACACACTATGTGTGATCCATTACACCACCAGTTAGTGAAACACTTTGTGTGAATCTCTACACCACCAGTTAGTGAGACACTATGTGTGATCCTATACACCACCAGCTAGTGAGACACTATGTGTGATCCTCTACTCCACCAGTTAGTGAGACACTATGTGTTATCCTCTACACCACCAGATAGTGAGGCACTATGTGTGATCCTCTACACCACCATTTAGCGAGACACTATATGTGATCCTCTATACCACCAGTTAGTGAGACACTATGTGTGATCCTCTACACCACAAGTTAGTTAGGCACTATGTGTGATCCTCTACACCACCAATTAGTGTGTGATTCTCTACACCACCAGTTAGTGAGGCACTATGTGTGATCCTCTACTCCACCAGTTAGTGAGACACTATGTGTGATCCTCTACTCCACCAGTTATTGAGACACTATGTGTGATCCTCTACACCACAAGTTAGTGAGGCACTATGTGTGATCCTCTACACCACCAGTTAGTGAGACACTATGTGTGATCCTCTACTCCACCAGTTAGTGAGGCACTATGTGTGATCCTCTACACCACCAGTTAGTGAGGCACTATGTGTGATCCTCTACACCACCAGTTAGTGAGACACTATATGTGATCCTCTATACCACCAGTAATTGAGGCACTATGTGTGATCCTCTACACCACAAGTTAGTGAGACACTATGTGTGATCCTCTACACCACAAGTTAGTGAGGCACTATGTGTGATCCTCTACACCACCAGTTAGTGAGACACTATGTGTGATCCTCTACACCACAAGTTAGTGAAACACTATGCGTGATCCTCTACACCACCAGTTAGTGAGACACTATGTGTGATCCTCTATACCACAAGTTAGTGAGACACTATGTGTGATCCTCTATACCACAAGTTAGTGAGGCACTATGTGTGATCCTCTACACCACAAGTTAGTGAGACACTATGTGTGATCCTCTATACCTGGTTAGTGAGACACTATGTGTTATCCTCTACACCACCAGTTAGTGAGACACTATATGTGATCCTATACACCACAAGTTAGTGAGACACTATGTGTGATCCTCTATACCACAAGTTAGTGAGGCACTATGTGTGATCCTCTACACCACAAGTTAGTGAGACACTATGTGTGGATCTCTACTCCACCAGTTAGTGAGACACTATGTGTTATCCTCTACACCACCAGTTAGTGAGACACTATGTGTGATCCTCTATACCACAAGTTAGTGAGACACTATGTGTGGTCCTCTATACCACAAGTTAGTGAGGCACTATGTGTGATCCTCTACACTACAAGTTAGTGAGACACTATGTGTGATCCTCTACACCACAAGTTAGTGAGACACTATGTGTTATCCTCTACACCACCAGTTAGTGAGACACTATATGTGATCCTCTATACCACCAGTTAGTGAGACACTATGTATGAGCCTCTACTCCACCAGTTAGTGAGACACTATGTGTGAATCTCTACACCACCAGTTAGTGAGACACTATGTGTGATCCTCTACACCACAAGTTAGTGAGACACTATGTGTGAATCTCTACACCACCAGTTAGTGAGACACTATGTGTGATCCTCTATACCACCAGTTATTGAGACACTATGTGTTATCCTCTACACCACCAGTTAGTGAGACACTATGTGTGATCCTCTATACCACCAGTTATTGAGACACTATGTGTGATCCTCTACACCACCAGTTAGTGAAGCACTTTGTGTGATCCTCTACACCACTAGTTAGTGTGTGATCCTATACACCACCAGTTAGTGAGGCACTATGTGTATTCCTCTACACCACCAGTTAGTGAGACACTATGTGTGATCCTCTACTCCACCAGTTAGTGAGGCACTATGTTTTATCCTCTACACCATCAGTTAGTGAGGCACTATGTGTGATCCTCTATACCACCAGTTAGTGAGGCACTATGTGTGATCCTCTACACCACCAGTTAGTGTGTGATCCTCTACACCACCAGTTAGTGAGGCACTATGTGTGATCCTCTACACCACCAGTTACTGAGACACTATGTGTGATCCTCTACACCACCAATTAGTGAGGCACTAAGGGGTGATCCTCTACACCACCAGTTAGTGAGACACTATGTGTGATCCTCTACACCACCAGTTAGTGAGACACTATGCGTGATCCTCTACACCACCAGTTAGTGAGACACTATGTGTGATCCTCTACTCCATCAGTTAGTGAAGCACTATGTGTGATCCTCTACACCACTAGTTAGTGAGACACTATGCTTGATCCTCTACACCACCAGTTAGTGAGACACTATGTGTGATCCTCTACACCACCAGTTAGTCACGCATTATGTGTGATCCTCTACACCACCATTTAGTGAGGCACTATGTGTGATCATCTACACCACCAGTTAGTGACACACTATGTGTGATCCTTTACACCACCAGTTAGTGAAACACTTTGAATGAATCTCTACACCACCAGTTAGTGAGACACTATGTGTGATCCTCTACACCACCAGTTAGTGAGACACTATGTGTAATCCTCTACACCACCAGTTAGTGAGACACTATGTGTGATCCTCTACACCACCATTTAGTGAGACACTATATGTGATCCTCTATACCACCAGTTATTGAGACACTATGTGTGATCCTCTACACCACCAATTACTGTGTGATCCTCTACACCACCAGTTAGTGAGGCACTATGTGTGATCCTCTACACCACCAGTTAGTAAGGCACTATGTGTGATCCTCTACACCACCAATTAGTGTGTGATCCTCTACACCACCATTTAGTGAGGCACTATGTGTGATCATCTACACCACCAGTTAGTGACACAGTATGTGTGATCCTTTACACCACCAGTTAGTGAAACACTTTGAATGAATCTCTACACCACCAGTTAGTGAGACACTATGTGTGATCCTCTACACCACCAGTTAGTGAGACACTATGTGTAATCCTCTACACCACCAGTTAGTGAGACACTATGTGTGATCCTCTACACCACCATTTAGTGAGACACTATATGTGATCCTCTATACCACCAGTTATTGAGACACTATGTGTGATCCTCTACACCACCAATTACTGTGTGATCCTCTACACCACCAGTTAGTAAGGCACTATGTGTGATCCTCTATACCACCAGTTAGTGAGGCACTATGTGTGATCCTCTACACCACCAGTTAGTGAGGCACTATGTGTTTATCCTCTACACCACCTGTTAGTGAGGCACTATGTGTTTATCCTCTACACCACCTGTTAGTGAGGCACTATGTGTGATGCTCTACACCACAAGTTAGTGAGGCACTATGTGTTTATCCTCTACACCACCTGTTAGTGAGGCACTATGTGTTTATCCTCTACACCACCTGTTAGTGAGGCATTATGTGTGATCCTCTACACCACCAGTTAGTGAGGCACTATGTGTTTATCCCCACACCACATGTTAGTGAGGCACAGGATCCTCTTACACCCATCAGTTAGTGAGGCACTATGTGTGATCCCTCACACCACCAATTACTGTGTGATCCTCTACACCACCAGTTAGTGAGGCACTATGTGTGATCCTCTACACCACCAGTTAGTGAGGCATTATGTGTGATCCTCTACACCACCAGTTAGTGAGGCACTATGTGTGATCCTCTACACAACCAGTTAGTGAGGCATTATGTGTGATCCTCTACACCACCAGTTAGTGAGGCACTGTGTGTGATCCTCTACACAACCAGTTAGTGTGTAATCCTCTACACCACCAGTTAGTGAGGCATTATATGTGATCCTCTACACCACCAGTTAGTGAGGCATTATGTGTGATCCTCTACACCACCAATTAGTGAGAAACTATGTGTGATCCTCCACACCACCAGTTAGTGAGGCACTATGTGTGATCCTCTACACCACCAGTTAGTGAGGCATTATGTGTGATCCTCTACACCACCAGCGGGGTGAGGCATTATGTGTGATCCTCTACACCACCAGTTAGTGAGGCACTGTGTGTGATCCTCTACACCACCAGTTAGTGAGGCATTATGTGTGATCCTCTACACCACCAGTTACTGTGTGATCTACTCACCTGGTAGTGTGTGATCCTCTACACACCACCAATTAGTGTGATCCTCACCACCACCAGTTAGTGAGGCATTGGTGTGATCCTCTACGCCACCAGTTAGTGAGGCACTATGTGTTTATCCTCTACACCACCAGTTAGTGAGGCACTGTGTGTTTATCCTCTACACCACCAGTTAGTGAGGCACTATGTGTTTATCCTCCTACACCACCAGTTAGTGAGACACTAGCTATTGTGATCTCTACACCACCAGTTAGTGAGGCACTATGTGTGATGCTCTACACCACACCTGTTAGTGAGGCATTATGTGTGATTCTCTGCACCACCAGTTAGTGAGGCACTATGTGTGATGCTCTACACAACCAGTTAGTGAGGCATTATGTGTGATGCTCTACACCAGTTAAGTGAGGGGCACTATGTGTGATGCTCTACACCACCAGTTAGTGAGGCGTGTGGCTCTACACCACCAGTTAGTGAAGCACTATGTGTGATGCTCTACACCACCACCAGTTAGTGAGGCACTTTGTGTGTGCTCTACACCACCAGTTAGTATGAGGCACTTTGTGTGATGCTCTGCACCACCAGTTAGTGAGGCACTATGTGTGATCCTCTACACCACCATTACAGTGAGGCACTATGTGTGATCCTCTACACCACCAGTTAGTGAGGCACTATGTGTTTATCCTCTACACCACCTGTTAGTGAAGAGGCACTATGTGTGATCCTCTACACCACCAATTAGTGAGGCACTGCTGTGTGATGCTCTACACCACCAGTTAGTGAGGCACTGTGTGTGATGCTCCTAAACCACCAGTTAGTGAGGGTAATTATGTGTGATGCTCTACACCACCAGTTAGTAGGGGCACTATGTGTGATTCTCCTACACACACACCAGTTAGTAGAGGCACTTTGTGTGATCCTCTGCTCCACCAGTTAGTGAGACACTGTAATGGCGTCCTCTACACCACCAGATAGTGAGGGCACTATGTGATCCTCTACACCACCAGTTAGTGAGACACTATGCGTGATCTCTACCAGTTAGTAGGGCACTATATGTGATGCTCTATACCCACCAGTTATTGAGACACTATGTGTGATCTCTACACCACCAGTTAGTGGTGATCCTTTATATACCACCAGTTAGTGAGCACTATGTGTAATCCTCTACCACCAGTTAGTGAGACACTATGTGTTATCCTCCTACACCACTAGTGAGTGTGTGATCCTTTTATACCAGTTAGTGAGGCACTATGTGTAATCCTCTACACCACCAGTTAGTGAGACTTTTTATATGTTATCCTCTACACCACCATTTAGTAGAGACACTATATGTGATCTCTATACCACCAGTTAGTGAGGCACTTATGTGTGATCCTCCTGCACCACCAGTTAATTGAGACACTATGGCCATGATCCTCTACACCACCGGTTAGTGAGGCACTATTGTGATCTCTACACTACCATTTAGTGAAGACACTATATGTGATCTCTATACCACCAGTTAGTGAGGCACTATGTGTGATCTCTACACCACCAGTTAGTGAGACACTATATGATCTCCTACACCACCCCTAGTTAGTGTGATCCTTTATACCACCGGTTAGTGAGGCACTATGTGTGATCCTCTATACCACCAGTTAGTGAGACACTATATGTGATCCTCTATACCACCCCAGTTAGTGAGACACTATTTGTGATCCTCTACACCTAAGTTAGTCGAGGCACTATGTGTGATCCCTCTACACCACCAGTTAGTGAGACACTATATGTGATCCTCTACACCACTAATTACTGTGTGATCCTTTATACCACCAGTTAGTGAGGCACTATGTGAACCTCTATACCTACCAGTTAGTGAGACACTATGTGTTATCCTCTACACCACCATTTAGTGAGACACTATATGCGTCCTCTATACACAGTTAGTGAGGCACTATGTGTGATCCTCTATACCACCAGTTAGTGAGACACTATAATAGCGATCCTCTATACCACCAGTTAGTGAGACACTGTTGTGATCCTCACACCACAAGTTAGTGAGGGCACTATGTGTGATCCTCCTACACCACCAGTTAGTGAGACACTGTGTGTGATCCTCTACTCCACCAGTTAGTGAGACAATGTGTGATCCTCTACACCACCAGTTAGTGAGACTTGCTATGTGATCCTCTACACCACCATTTAGTGAGACACATGTGTGATCCTCTACACCACCAGTTAGTGAGGCACTATGTGTGATCCTCTACACAAACCAGTTAGTGAGACACTGTGTGATCCTCTACACCACCAGTTGGTGAGACACTATGTGTGATCCTCTACACACCACAAGTGGTGAGGCACTGTGTGTGATCCTCTACACCACCAGTTAGTGAGACACTGTGTGTGATCCTCTACTCCACCAGTTATTGAGACACTGTGTGTGATCCTCTATACCACAAGGATTAGTGAGACACTATGTGTGATCCTCTATACCTAGAGTTAGTGAGGCATATGTGTGATCCTCTACACCACAAGTTAGTGAGACACTATGTGTGATCCTCTATACCACAAGTTAGTGAGACACTATGTGTTATCCTCTACACCACCAGTTAGTGAGACTTGCTATATGTGATCCTATACACCTGGGATTAGTGAGACTTTCTTGTGATCCTCCTATATACCACAAGTTAGTACAGGCACTATGTGTGATCCTCTACATCACAAGTTAGTGAGACGCTATGTGGATCTCTACTCCACCAGTTAGTGAGACACTATGTGTTATCCTCTACACCACCAGTTAGTGAGACACTATGTGTGATCCTCCTATACCACAAGTTAGTGAGACACTATGTGTGGTCCTCTATACCACAAGTTAGTGAGGCACTGCTTGTGATCCTCTACACTACAAGTTAGTGAGACACTGTGTGATCCTCTACACCACAAGTTAGTGAGACACTATGTATTTATCTCTACCACCAGTTAGTGAGAGACACTATATGTGATCCTCTATACCACCAGTTGGTAAGACACTATGTATGATCCTCTACTCCACCAGTTAGTGAGACACTATGTGTGAATCTCTACACCACCAGTTAGTGAGACACTATGTGATCCTCTACACCACAAGTTAGTGAGACACTATGTGTGAATCTCTACACCACCAGTTAGTGAGACACTTTATGTGTGATCCTCTATACCACCAGTTATTGAGACACTATGGTATCCTCTACACCACCAGTTAGTGAGACACTATGTGATCCTCTATACCACCAGTTATTGAGACACTATGTGTGATCCTCTACACCACCAGTTGGTAAAGCACTTTGTGTGATCCTCTGCACCACTAGTTGAGTGTGTGATCCTGCACACACCACCAGTTAGTGAGGCACTGTGTATTCCTCTACACCACCAGTTAGTGAGACACTGTGTGATCCTCTACTCCACCAGTTAGTGAGGCACTATGTTTATCCTCTACACCATCAGTTAGTGAGGCACTATGTGTGATCCTCTATACCACCAGTTAGTAAGGGCACTATGTGTGATCCTCTACACCACCAGTTAGTGTGTGATCCTCTACACCACCAGTTAGTGAGGCACTATGTGTGATCTCTACACCACCAGTTGCTGGGGAACACTATGTGTGATCCTCTACACCACCAGTGTAGTGAGGCACTAGGGGTGATCCTCTACCACCAGTTGGTAGAGACACTGTGTGTGATCCTCTACACCACCAGTTAGTGAGACACTATGCGTGATCCTCTACACCACCAGTTAGTGAGACACTTTATGTGGCGATCCTCTACTCCATCAGTTAGTGACACTATGTGTGATCCTCTCTACACCACTAGTTAGTGAGACACTGTGCTTGATCCTCTACACCACCAGTTAGTGAGACACTATGTGTGATCCTCTACACCACCAGTTAGTCACGCATTATGTGTGATCCTCTACCACGCATTATGTGTGATCCTCACACCACCATTTAGTGAGGCACTATGTGTGTGATCATCTACACCACCAGTTAGTGACACACTATGTGATGTTCTTTACACCACCAGTTAGTGAAACACTTTGAATGAATCTCTACATCCACCAGTTAGTGAGAACATGGTGATCCCTACACCACCAGTTAGTGAGACACTATGTGTAACTCTCTACACCACCAGTTAGTGAGACACTATGTGTGATCCTCTACACCACCATTTAGTGAGACACTATATGTGATCCTATACCACCAGTTATTGAGACACTATGTGTGATCCTCTACACCACCAATTACTGTGTGATCCTCACACCACCAGTTAGTGAGGCACTATGTGTGATCCTCTACACCACCAGTTAGTATAAGGCACTATGTGTGATCCTCATCACCACCAATTAGTGTGTGATCCCCACACCACCATTTAGTGAGGCACTATGTGTGATCATCTCCCACCAGTTAGTGACACAGTATGTGTGATCCTTACACCACCAGTTAGTGAAACACTTTGAATGAATCTCTACACCACCAGTTAGTGAGACACTATGTGTGATCCCTCTACACCACCAGTTAGTGAGACACTATGTAATCCCTCACCACCTTGTTAGTGAGACACTATGTGTGATCCCTACACCACCATGTGAGACACTATATGTGATCCTCTATACCACCAGTTATTGAGACACTAGTGTGATCCTCACACCACCAATTACTGGTGATCCTCTACACCACCAGTTAGTATAGGCACTATGTGTGATCCTCTCTATACCACCAGTTAGTGAGGCACTATGGTGTGATCCTCTCACACCACCAGTTAGTGAAGCACTATGTGTTTATCCTCTACACCACCTGTTAGTGAGGCACTATGTGTTTATCCTCTACACCACCTGTTAGTGAGGCACTATGTGTGATGCTCTACACCACAAGTTAGTGAGGCACTATGTGTTATCCTCTACACCACCTGTTAGTGAGGCACTTGTGTTTATCCTCTACACCACCTGTTAGTGAGGCATTATGTGTGATCCTCACACCACCAGTTAGTGAGGCACTATGTGTTTATCCTCTACACCACTTGTTAGTAGGCATTATGTGTGATCCTCTACACCATCAGTTAGTGAGGCACTATGTGTGATCCTCACACCACCAATTACTGTGTGATCCCTCTAAACCAGTTAGTTTGTGGATCTCTCACACCACCAGTTAGTGAGGCATTATGTGTGATGCCCACTCCTCATAAGTGAGGCATTATGTGATCCCTCACACCACCAATTAGTGAGGCACTATGTGTTTATCCTCTACACCACCTGTTAGTGAGGCATTGTGTGTGATCCCCTACACCACCAGTTAGGGAGGCACTGTGTGATGCCTCACACCACCTGTTGGTGAGGCACTATGTATGCCTACACCACCAGTTAGTGACACTATGTGTGATCCTCACACCACCAATTACTGTGTGATCCTCACACCACATTAGTGTGTGATCCTCTACACCACCAATAGGTGTGATCCTCTACACCACCAGTTAGGTGAGGCATAATTGTGATCCTCTACACCACACAGTTAGTGAGGCACTATGTGTTTTCCACTCTACCACCAGTTAGTGAGGCACTATGTGTTTATCCTCTACACCACCAGTTAGTGAGACACTATGTGTGATCCTTACACCACCAGTTAGTGAGGCACTATGTGTGATGCCTCTACACCACCTGTTAGTGAGGCATTGTGTGATTCTCTACACCACCAGTTAGTGAGGCACTATGTGTGATGCCTCTACACAACCAGTTAGTGAGGCATTATGTGATGCCTCATACCCCCATTGTTAGTGAGGCACTATGTGTGATGCCTCTACACCACCAGTTAGTGAGGCATTATGTGTGACCTGCACACCAGTTAGTGAAGCACTTGTGTGATGCCTTCACACCACCAGTTAGTGAGGCACTGTGTGATGCCTCACACCACCAGTTAGTGTGAGGCACTTGTGTGATGCTCCACACCACCAGTTAGTGAGGCACTATGTGTGATCCTCACACCACCATTTAGTGAGGCACTATGTGTGATCCCTCACACCACCAGTTAGTGAGGCACTATGTGTTTATCCCTCTACACCACCTGTTAGTGAGGCACTATGTGTGATCCTCACACCACCAATTAGTGAGGCACTATGTGTGATGCCTCTACACCACCAGTTAGTGAGGCACTAGATGCTCAACCACCAGTTAGTGAGGTATTATGTGTGATGCCCTACACCACCAGTTAGTGAGAGGCACTATGTGTGATTCTCACACCACCAGTTAGTGAGGCACTTTGTGTGATCCTCTACTCCACCAGTTAGTGAGACACTATGTGTGATCCTTACACCACCAGATAGTGAGGCACTATGTGGTGATCCTCACACCACCAGTTAGTGAGACACTATGCGTGATCCTCTACACCACCAGTAGAGGCACTATATGTATGCCTCACACCAGTTATTGAGACACTATGTATCCTCTACACCACAAGTTGTGTGTGATCCTTTATACCACCAGTTAGTGAGGCACTGTGTGTAATCCTCACACCACCAGTTAGTGAGACACTATGTTATCCTCTCATGATCACTAGTTAGTGTGTGATCCTTTATACCACCAGTTAGTGAGGCACTATGTGTAGTCCTCTACACCACCAGTTAGTAGTGAGACACTATGTGTTATCCTCTACACCACCATTTAGTGAGACACTATATGTGATCCTCATACCACCAGTTAGTGAGGCACTATGTGATCCTTCACACCACCAGTTAGTGAGACACTATGTGTGATCCTCTACACCACCAGTTAGTGAGGCACTACAGATCCCACACCACCATTTAGTGAGACACTATATGTGATCCCTGATACCACCAGTTAGTGAGGCACTATGTGTGATCCTCTACACCACCAGTTAGTGAGACACTGGATGATCCTCTACACCACTAGTTAGTGTGTGATCCTTTATACCACCAGTTAGTGAGGCACTATGTGTGATCCCATACCACCACAGTTAGTGAGACACTATATGTGATCCTCTATACCACCAGTTAGTGAGAGACACTATTTGTGATCCTCTACACCACAGTTAGTAAGGCACTAATGTGATCCTCTACACCACCAGTTAGTGAGACACTATATGCGGATCCTCTACACCACTAGTTACTGTGTGATCCTTTATACCACCAGTTAGTGAGGCACTGGTGTGAACCCTCTATACCACCAGTTAGTGAGACACTATGTGTTATCCTCTACACCACCATTTAGGTGAGACACTATATGTGGGATCCTGAGTACCACCAGTTAGTGAGGCACATGGTGATCCTCATACCACCAGTTAGTGAGACACTATATGTGATCCTCTATACCACCAGTTAGGTGAGACATTGTTTCAGATCCTCTGCACTGCTGGTTAGTGAGGCACTATGTGTGATCCTCTACACCACCAGTTAGTGAGACACTGTGTGTGATCCTCTACTCCACTGTTAGTGAGACAGTATGTATCTCCCACCACCAGTTTGGGTGAGATGTACTATGTGATCCTCTACCACCATTTATGAGACACTGTGTGATCCTCTACACCACCAGTTAGTGAGGCACTATGTGGGTGATCTTACACAAACAGTTAGTGAGACACTATGTGATCCTCTACACCACCAGTTAGTGAGAGCACTATGTGATCTCTCACTACAAGTTAGTGAGGCACTGGTGTGATCCTCTACACCACCAGTTAGGTGAGACACTGTGTGATCCTCTACTCCACCAGTTATTGAGACACTATGTGTGATCCTCTATACTATGTTGTGAGACACTATGTGATCCCTTTATACCAAAGTTAGTGAGGCAATTGTGTGATCCCTACACTACAAGTAGTGAGATAATTGTGTGATCCTCTATACTACAAGTTAGTGGATACTCTGGCATCTTCTACACCACCAGTTAGTGAGAGCACTATATGTGATCCTATACACCACAAGTTAGTGAGACACTATGTGTGATCCTCTCTATACCACAAGTTATTGGGAGGCATCTGTGTGATCCTCACATCATGTTAGTGAGATAATTGTGTGGATCTCTACTCCACCAGTTAGTGAGACACTATGTGTTATCCTCTCACCACCAGTTGGTGTGAGACACTATGTGATCCTCTGTACTGCTGTGGGGTTAGTGAGACACTATGTGTGTCTCATACCAAGGGGTTAGTGAGGCACTATGTGTGATCCCTACACTACAAGTTAGTGAGACACCTGCGTGATCCTCTACACCAAGGGGTTAGTGAGACACTCATGTGTTATCCTCACACCACTGTTAGCAGAGACACTACATGTGATCCTCTATACCACCAGTTAGTGAGATACCTGCATGATCTCACTCCACCAGTTAGTGAGACACTATGTGAACTTCTACACCTCGTTTCAGCGTTAGTGAGACACTACAGATCTCACACCACACAAGCTAGGCATATTTACAAAGCAACCTCATGCACCAGTTAGTGAGACACTACGTGATCCTCTATACCACCAGTTATTATACACTATGTGTTATCCTCTCTACACTCAACAGTTAGGTGAGATACTGAGTGTGATCCTTATACCACCAGTTGGCTGGAGAGGACACTATGTGCGATCCCCCACACCACCAGCGTTATAGCGACCTCAGTGATCTCTACACCACTAGTTAGGTGTGATCCCATATACCACCAGTTATGAGGCACTATGTATTCCTCACACCACCAGTTAGTGATACACTATGTTTGATCTCTACACCACCAGTTAGTGAGGCATCATGTTTTATCCTCTACACCACCAGTTAGTGAGGCACCAGGTGATCCTCTACACCACCAGTTAGTGACACTATGTGTGATCCTCACACCACCAGTTAGATACATCCTCACACCACCAGTTGAATGCATCCTCACATCACCAGTTAGATACATCCTCCACCTTCACCAGTTGAATACATCCTCACACCACCAGTTAGATACATCCTCACATCACCAGTTAACCATCCTCCACCACCAGTTAGATACATCCTCACACCACCAGTTAGATACATCCTCCATCACCAGTTAGATACATCCTCACACCACCAGTTAGATACATCCTCCACACCACCAGTTAGATACATCCACACCACCAGTTAGATACATCCTCACATCACCAGTTAGATACATCCTCCACACACCAGTTGAATACATCCTCACACCACCAGTTAGATACATCCTCACACCACCAGTTAGATACATCCTCTACAGTTTGATCTCCTCAGTTATCCTCCACCACCAGTTAGATACGTCCTACATGGGTTGACTCCTCCACCACCAGTTAATACATCCTCAACACTTTAGATCCTCACACCACCAGTTAGACATCCTCCACCTGTTAGATACATCCTCACACCACCAGTTAGTGCATCCTCACATCACCAGTTAGATACATCCTCACACCACCAGTTAGATACATCCTCACACCACCAGTTAGATACATCCTCACCACCAGTTAGATACATCCTCACACCACCAGTTAGATACATCCTCACACCACCAGTTAGATACATCCTCACCACCAGTTAGATACATCCTCACCACCAGTTAGATACATCCTCACACCAGTTGAATACATCCTCACACCACCAGTTAGACCATCCTCACACCACCAGTTAGATACATCCTCACACCACCAGTTAAATACATCCTCACACCACCAGTTAGATACATCCTCACACCACCAGTTAGATACATCTCCACACCACCAGTTAGATGCATCCTCCACACCACCAGTTGGATGCATCCTCACACCACCAGTTAGATACATCCTCACACCACCAGTTAGATACATCCTCCACACCACCAGTTAGATACATCCTCACACCCAGTTGGATGCATCCTCCACCACCAGTTGAATACATCCTCCATCACACCAGTTAGATACATCCTCAACACCACCAGTTAGATACATCCTCCACACCACCAGTTAGATACATCCTCCACACCAGTTGAATCATCCTCCACCACCAGTTAGATACATCCTCACATCACCAGTTAGATACATCTCACACCAGTTAGATACATCCTCACCACCAGTTGAATGCATCCTCCACCACCAGTTGGATACATCCTCACACCACCAGTTAGATACATCCTCACACCACCAGTTAGATACATCTCACACCACCAGTTAGGCACATCCTCACACCACCAGTTAGATACATCCTCACACCACCAGTTAAACACATCCCTCCACCAGTTAGATACATCCTCACACCACCAGTTAGATACATCCTCACATCACCAGTTAGATACATCTCTCACACCCACCAGTTAGATACATCCTCACATCACCAGTTAAACACATCCTCCACACCACCAGTTAGATACATCCTCACACCAGTTAGATGCATCCTCCACATCACCAGTTGAATACATCCTCCATCACCAGTTAGATGCATCCTCACACCACCAGTTAATACATCCTCACACCACCAGTTGGTATCCTCACACCACCAGTTAGATACATCCTCACACCACCAGTTAGATACATCCTCACACCACCAGTTAGATACATCCTCACATACCAATTACATCCTCCACCACCAGTTGAATACATCCCCACCGTGATCATCCTCCCACAGTTAGATACATCTCCACCACCAGTTAGATACATCCTCCACACACCAGTTAGATACATCCTCACACCACCAGTTGAACTCCGAAACCATCTCACACCACCAGTTAGATACATCCTCACACCACCAGTTAACATCTCACCACCAGTTAGCCATCCTCACACCACCAGTTAGATACATCCTCACCACTTTTTTACCACCAGTTAGATACATCCTCACACCACCAGTTGAATACATCCTCACCACCAGTTGAATACATCCTCACCACCAGTAAATACATCCTCCCCACCAGTTAGATACATCCTCCCACCACCAGTTAAATACATCCTCACACCATTAGATACATCCTCCACACCACCAGTTAAATACATCTCCCACCACCGGTTAAATACATCCTACCACCATCCTACCTGGTGAAATACATCCTCACCACCAGTTAGATACATCCTCACCCAGTGACATCTCCCACCTTAGTACATCCTCACACCACGTTAATACATCTCACACAAGTTGAGATACATCCTCACCACCAGTTGAATACATCCTCACACAATTGATACATCCTCACACCACCAGTTAGATACATCCTCACACCAGTGGTCCAGTTGAATACATCCTCCACCACCAGTTAGATACATCCTCACACCACCAGTTAGATACATCCTCACACCACCAGTTAATACATCCTCACACCACCAGTTAGCCATCCTCCACACCACCAGTTAAATACATCCTCCACACCACCAGTGATACATCCTCACACCACCAGGCCAAATATCCCCACCACCAGTAGATACATCCTCACAACACCAGTAAATACATCCTCACACCACCAGTTAGATACATCCTCACACCACCAGTTAGATACATCCTCCCACCGGTAACATCCTCACCACCAGTGATACATCCTCACACCACCAGTTAAACACATCCTCACACCACCAGTGAATACATCCTCACACACCAGTTAAACATCCTCCACCACCAGTTGAATACATCCTCACACACCACCAATTGAATACATCCTCACACCACCAGTTAGATACATCCTCCACCACCGTTAATACATCCTCACACATTGTCCTCACCACCAGTTAATGTCCTCACCCACCGTGCATCCTCACCACCAGTTAGATATATCCTCCACCACCAGTTAATACATCCTCCCACACCACCAGTTAGATACATCCTCCCACCACCATTAGCTACATCCTCACACACCAAATACATCCTCCCCACCAGTTAAACATCCTCACACCAGTTAGATACATCTCCACTGTTAAATACATCCTCCACCACCAGTTGAGATACATCTCACCACCAGTGATACATCCTCACACCACCAGTTGGCCATCCTCACACCACCAGTTAGATGTCCTCACACCAATTAGCACATCCTCACACCACCAGTTGGCATCTCACACGGTGATGCATCCTCACCCACCAGTTAAATATATCCTCACACCACCAGTTAAACACATCCTCCACCACCAGTTAGATACATCCTCCCACCACCAGTTAATACATCCTCACCACCAGTTGGATCCTCACCACCAGGATATATCCTCACCCACCAGTTAAGCTGTCCTCACACCACCAGTGAATACATCCTCACACCACCAGTTAGATACATCCTCACACCACCAGTTAGACATCCTCACCACCAGTTAGATATATCCTCACACACCAGTTGAATACATCCTCACACCAGTGAATATCCTCACACCAGTTAACACATCCTCCCACCACCAGTTAGATACATCCTCACACCACCAGTTAAATACATCCTCACACCAGTTAGATACATCCTCACACCACCAGTTAGATACATCCTCACACCACCAGTTAGATACATCCTCACCACCAGTTAATACATCTCACACCACCAGTTGGTCATCCTCACACCACCAGTTAGATACATCCTCACACCACCAGTTAGATACATCCTCACACCACCAGTTAGATACATCCTCACACCACCAGTTAGATACATCCTCACATCACCAGTTAAACACACTCCACCACCAGTTAGATACATCCTCACACCACCAGTTAAACACATCCTCACACCACCAGTTAGATACATCCTCACACCACCAGTTAGATACATCCTCACACCACCAGTTAGATACATCCTCACACCACCAGTTAAACACATCCTCACACCACCAGTTAGATACATCCTCACACCACCAGTTAGACACATCCTCACACCACCAGTTAGATACATCCTCACATCACCAGTTAGATACATCTCACACCACCAGTTAGATACATCCTCACACCACCAGTTAGATACATCCTCACACCACCAGTTAGATACATCCTCACATCACCAGTTAGATACATCCTCACACCACCAGTTAGATACATCCTCACACCACCAGTTAGATACATCCTCACACCACCAGTTAGATACATCCTCACACCACCAGTTAGATACATCCTCACACCACCAGTTAGATATCCTCACACCACCAGTTAGATACATCCTCACACCACCAGTTAGATACATCCTCACACCACCAGTTAGATACATCCTCACACCACCAGTTAGATACATCCTCACACCACCAGTTAGATACATCCTCACACCACCAGTTAGATACATCCTCACCCACCAGTTAGATACATCCTCACACCACCAGTGATACATCCTCACACCACCAGTTGGATACATCCTCACACCACCAGTTAGATACATCCTCACACCACCAGTTAGATACATCCTCACACCACCAGTTAGATACATCCTCACACCACCAGTTAGATACATCCTCACACCACCAGTTAGATACATCCTCACACCACCAGTTAGATACATCCTCACACCACCAGTTAAATACATCCTCACACCACCAGTTAGATACATCCTCACACCACCAGTTAGATACATCCTCACACCACCAGTTAGATACATCCTCACACCACCAGTTAGATACATCCTCACACCACCAGTTAGATACATCTCACACCACCAGTTAGATACATCCTCACACCACCAGTTAGATACATCCTCACACCACCAGTTAGATACATCCTCACACCACCAGTTGGATACATCCTCACACCACCAGTTAGATACATCCTCACCACCAGTTAGATACATCCTCACACCACCAGTTAGATACATCCTCACACCACCAGTTAGATACATCCTCACACCACCAGTTGTGATACATCCTCACACCACCAGTTAGATACATCCTCACACCACCAGTTAGATACATCCTCACACCACCAGTTAGATACATCCACACCACCAGTTGATACATCCCTCACACCACCAGTTGATTACATCCTCACACCACCAGTTAGATACATCCTCACACCACCAGTTAGATACATCCTCACACCACCAGTTAGATACATCCTCACACCACCAGTTAGATACATCTCTCACACCACCAGTTAGATACATCCTCACACCACCAGTTAGTGAAGCACTATGAGTGATCCTCTTCACACCACCAGCTAGGAGACTCTATGTGTGATCCTCTACACCACCAGTTAGTGAGGCACTATGTGCGATCCTCTACACCAACAGTTAGTGTGTGATCCTTCACACCATCACTTCGTGAGGCACTATGTGTGATCCTCTACAACACCAGTTAGTGAGGCACTATGTGTGATCCCTACACCACCAGTTAGTGAAGCACTATGTATCCTTCTACACATCACTTCGTGAGGCACTATGTGTGATCCTCTACACCACCAGTTAGTGAGGCCTTATGTGTGATCCTTACACCACCAGTTAGTGAGGCATTATGTGTGATCTCACACTACCAGTTAGTGAGGACTCATGTGTGATCCTCATACCACCAGTTAGTGAGGCATTATGTGTGATCCCTACACCACCAGTTAGTGAGGCACTGTGTGTGATCCTCTACACAACCAGTTAGTGAGACACTATGTGTGATCC
>NW_024731737.1:0-18452 GCF_018991925.1 Homarus americanus | reverse complement strand
CCAAGCACGTATTGCTCACTATGACTGGGGTGTGAGGGCTGGCACCCCATCAGTGCTGTGAACTGGTATGAGGGCTGGCACTCTTTCAGTGACATGACTCGGAGTGAGGGCGCACCCTCTTTAGTGACATGACCGGTGTGGAAGGCTGGACCCTCCAGTTCATGACCTGGAGGTTAGGGCTGGCATCCTTCAGTGATATGACCTGTGATGGCTGGGCACCCTTTCAGTGCCATGAAAGAGGTGAAGGCCGGATACCCCTCCAGCACCATAGCCCGTGTGAGGCCGGGACACCACCAGCGATACATGAACCGGGTAAGGCCGGGCACCCTTCAGTGCCATGAAACAGGGTGTGAGGGCCGGCACCCTACAGTGCTGGCGAACCGGGGTGGAGGCCCGGCACCCTTCATATGACGCTGGGTTTGAGGGCCTGGCTCGCATTCAGTGCCATGAATCGGGAGTGAGGGCTGTACCCGGTGAGCACCATGACCCGGTGTGAAGGCTGCGGCACCTCTCCAGCACCATGTCCCGGGTGGGCCGGACACCCATTCAGTGACATGACCCGGGGTTTGATTTGGCGGGCACCTCTCCAGCACCATGCCCCGGGGTGAGGGCCGGTCATCATTCAATGACATGTCCCTGCAAGTCAGGCCAAGTACCCCCTTTAGTGATGACCCGGGTGCCAGGCCACCCTCAGCACCATGACCTGGAGTGTGATGGCCGGCACCCTCTTCAGCGCCATGAACTGGGGCGAGGGCCGTGCTACACCAATGCTGAAAGGGGCAGAGTCGGCACCTTTCAGTGCCATGAAACGGGGCGTCTGGCACCTCTACAGTGCTGTGAACCGGGTGCAGGGCCGGCACCCTTCACATGACCCGCAGGCCACCCTCCAGCACTGGCGACCCGAGTGTGTAGAACCGTGTCCCCTGCCATTGCTGTGAACTGGGTGGCCGCACCCGTTCAGTGCCATGAATCGGGAGGAGGAGGTCCGGCACCCTTTGGCCCCGCGACTCCGGTGAGGGGCCGTGCTCAACTTATTGATTAATGACTCGCGTGTGAGGGCCGGGCACCCTTTAGTGACATGAACCGCGGAGGGGCTGGGATCCCCAGCAACGGCGATCTGCCGGAGGTAGGCCGGGCACCCCTTCAGTGCCATGAATAGGGTGTGAGGGCCGCACCTTCAGTGCCAGCGAACCGGGTGAGGGCCGGGCACCCTTCAGTGCCGCGAAACGGGGTGAAGGGCACCCTACAGTGCTGGGTGAACTGGGTGTGTGGCCGCACCCCTTCATGACTCCGGGGTAGTGATACCGGCACCCCTTGAAGTACCGCGACCGGTGAGGGCTGGCACCAACGAAAGTGCTATGAACTGGGGTGTGAGGGACGGCACTCAGTGACATGACCGGGTGTGAGGGCCGGGACCTCCAGCACCATGACCTGGGTGTGAGGGCCGGCACATCTTAGTGCCAAAATCGGGTGAGGGCCGGCACCCCATCAGTGCTATGAACCGGGGAGTGAGGCCGGCCCCTTCTTCAGTGCCATGACCTGGGTTGAGGCCCGGCACCTTCAGTGACATGACCGGTGTGAGGCCGGGCATCTTCAGTGCCATGAACTGGGTGAGGGCCAGCACCTTATGCTATGTAGCCGGTGAGTGCCGGCACCCTACAGTGCTGTGAACTAGGGTGTGAGGGCTGGCACCTCATGACCTGCAGGGCTGGGCACATGTCCTGGGAGAGGTCAGCACCCTTCTGCAGCATGAGACGGGGTGAGGGTCGTGGCTATTCAATGACATGTCCTGGTGTCAGGGCCGGGCACCCTCTTAGTGACTGACCGGGGCAGGGCTGGCACCTCAGCACCATGAACCGAGTAGATGGCCGTGCACCCTCTGTGCCATGAACTGGGGTGTGAGGGCCGGGCACATCTTCAATGCCATGAAAGGGGTGTGAGGCCCGGGCACCTTCAGTGCTGGGAAACGGGGTGTGAAGGCCCGGCACCCCTACAGTGCTGTGAACCGGGGTGTGAGGCCGGGCACCCTTCACATGACCCGGGGTGTGGAGGGCCGGGCACCCCTCCAGCACCATGACCCGAGTGTGAGAACTGGGAACCCCTACATTGCTGTGAACCGGGGGGAGGGTCGGGCACGTTCAGTGCCAGTGAATCGAGGGGAGTGAGGGTCTGGCACCCTTTGGTCCATGACCTGGGGTGAGGCTGTGCCCAACTTATTGACATGACTCCGGCGTGTGAGGCCGGGCACCTTTAGTGACATGAACCGGGGAGAGGCCGGGATCCCTCCCAGCACCATGACCCGGAGTGTGGAGGGCTGGGCACCCCTTCAGTGCCAGTGAACAGGGTGAGGCCGCACCCTTCAGTGCCATGGAACTGGGGTGTGAGGGCTGCACCTCTTTAGTGCCATGGAAACGGTGTGAGGCCGGGCACCCCAGTGCTGTGAACTGGGTGGAGGGCGGGCACCTTCACATGACCTGGATGAGGGCTGGCACCCCTTTAGCACCATGACTCGGGGTGTGAGGGCTGGGCACCCCAACAGTGCCATGAACTGGGGTGTGAGGGACGGGCACTCTTTAGTGATGACCCGGCTGGAGGGCCGGGGACCTCCAGCACCATGACCCGGGTGTGAGGGCCGGGCACATCTTTAGCATCGGGTGTGAGGGCTGGGCACCCTTCAGTGCCATGAATCGGGGTGAGGGCCGGCACTCTTTAGGTCCACCCGGGTGTGAGGCCCGGTACCCTTATGACATGACCCGGGTGTGAGGGTCGGGATCCCTCCAGCACCATGACGCGGAGTGTGAGGGGCTGGCACCCTTTCAGTGCCATAAACAGGGATGTGAGGGCCGGGCACCCTTCAATGCCATGAACCTGTGAGGGCGGGCACCCTTTTTAGTGCCATGGAACGGGTGAAGCCGGCACCCCATCGGTGCCGTGAACCAGGGTGTGAGGGCGGCACCTCCAGCACCATGACCCGGAGTGTGAGGACTGGCATCCTTCAGTGACATGACCTGGGGTGTGAGAGGGCTGGGCACCCTTCAGTGACATGTCCCGGAGTGTGAGGGCTGGCACCCTTTCAGTGCCATGAAACAGGGTGAAGGCCGGGCACCCTACAGTGTCATGAATCGGGGTGTGAGGGCCTGGACCTCCAGCACCATGACGCGGAGTGAGGCCCGCACCCTTTCAGTGCTATGAACAGGGATGTGAGGGCCGGGCACCCCTTCAATGCCATGAACTGGGAGTGAGGGGCCGGGCACCCTTTCAGTGCCATGAACGGGTGTGAAGACCGGCACCCCATCAGTGCCGTGAACCGGGGTGTAGCCTGGCACCCTCCAGCACAATGACCCGGAGGTGGAGGACCGGCATCCTTCAGTGACATGACCCGGGTGTGGGAGGGCTGGCACCCTCCAGCACCATGACCCTGAGTGTGAGGACTGGCACCCTTCAGTGACATGAGCTGGGGTGTGAGGGCTGGCACCCCTTCAGCACCATGCCCCGGGTGGAGGCTGCACCCCATCAGTGCTGAACTGGGTGAGGGGCTGGGCACCCTTCAGTGACATGACCTGCGGAGTGAGGGCTGGGCACCCTTTGTGACATGACCCGGGTGTGAAGGCCGGGACTTCCAGCACCTGATCCGGAGCGTTAGGCCGGGCATCCCTTCAGTGACATGACCCGGCGTGATGGCTGGGCACCCTTTCAGTGCCATGAAACAGGGTGTGAAGGCCGGATACCCTCCAGCACTATGGCCTGGGTGTGAGGGCCGACACCAATTCAGCGACATGAACCGGGGTGGGCCGGGCACCCTTCAGTGCCATGAAACAGGGTGGAGGGCTGGCACCCCTATAGTGCTGCGAACCGGGTGTGAGGGCGGGCACCCCTTCATATGACGCGGGTTTGAGGGCCTGGCTCGATTTCAGTGCCATGAATCGGGTGTGAGGGCTGGGCACCCTTCAGCACCATGAACCGGATGTTGGGGCTTGGCCTGATTTCAGTGCCATGAATCGGGGTGGCCTGGCCCGATTTCAGTGCCATGAATCGGGGTGTGAGGGCCGGGCACCCCAGCACCATGACCTGGGTGTGAAGGCCGAGCACCCTCCAGCACCATGTCCGTGGTGGGAGGCCGGACACCCATTCAGTGCCATGAACCTGGGTGTGAGGGCCGGTCTCTTTCAATGACATGACCTGGGTGTCAGGGACGGGCACCTTAGGGCTAAGGACCCGGGTGCCAGGGCCGGGCACCCTCAGCACCATGACCCGGATGAGGCCGCACCCCTTCGCCAAGAACTGGGTGAGGGCTGGGCACACTCAATGCCATGAACTGGGGTGTGAGGCCCGCACCTTTCAGTGCCATGAAACGGGTGTGAAGGCCCGCACCCCTACAGTGCTGTGACCTGGTGAGGGCCGCACCCCTTCACATGGCCCGGGGTGTGAGAGCCGGGCACCCCTACATTGCAGTGAACTGTGGTCGGGCACCCGTTCACTGCCATGAATCGGGGAGTGAGAGCCGGGCACCTTTAGGTCCAGGACCTGGGGTCTGAGGCGCTCCCCTTGACATGACCTGGGGTGTGAGGGCTGGCACCCTTAGTGACATGACCCCGTGAGGCCGGGGATCCTCCAGCACCATGACCTGTGAGTGTGAGGGCTGGCACCCCTCAGTGCCATGAACAGGGGTGGAGGGCCGGGCACCCTTCAGTGCCATGAACCGGGTGTGAGTGCCGCTCCCTTTCAGTGCCATGAAACGGGCCAGAAGACCGGTGCTCTACAGTGCTGTGAACTCGGTGTGAGGGCTGGCACCCCTTCACATGACCTGGTGTGTGAGGGCCGGGCAACCTTCAGCACCATGACTCGGGGTGTGGGGGCTGGGCACCTGCCATGAATCGGGTGTAAGGGACGGGCACCCTTCAGTGACATGACCCGGGAGTGAGGGCCGGGCACCTTCAGTGACATAACCCGAGTGAGGCCGGGCACCCCTTCAGTGACATGAACCGGGGTGTGAGGGGCTGTGCACATCTTTAGTGCCATGAACTGGGGTGGAGGCTGGCACCCCTTCAGTGCCATGGAATCGGGTAAGGCAGGGCACCCTTTAGGTCCATGACCCGGTGAGGGCTTTGCACCCTTATAGAAAGAATATATAGCGAGAGGAATAAAGAGAAGACTTTGGTAGCTGCCGTGATAGTTATTTACTCTTATCGTAACTGGTCGTGTCTCACACGTCAATACACATCTATTACGTTCTTAAAGGCGACTTCTCAAACACTTCGTTACAACTGTTTATTAATCACGAACATGACATGGACACATTAATATCACCTTCTATTGAAGTTACTAGGACATTATATTTACGTTACTAGGACATCATATTACGTTACTAGACACTCTGATTCTCGGACACGAACATGAAATGAATACACTTCCCACGAGGTAACTCATCCCATGGAAAGCTCTGACAAACACCACGTGACCTAGGGAAGGCCTAGCAGGAGACTGCTTAGCTGGAACACTGGTGTCGGGAGGGCGACTGCTTAGCTGGGACACTGTATAGGAGGGGCGACTGCTTTAGCGGGACATGTCGGGTGGGCGACTGCTTAGCTGGGACACCGGAGGGAAGTCGGTCCTGACCGAGGCGACTTGCCTCCGCCTCTGACTTCGGCTCGAGCAGGCCTGGTGGTGTAGCTGGCCACCTTGTTACAAGACAACTCCTTCTGCGACCCCAGGAGGACCAGGACGTCCTATATATTGGGATGCGAGCCGTCAGGTTCAGCTGGCCGGGGGCGGCGAAGGGTCTCCCATTTGACCCCCAAATGTGCGGTCAGGCCCTGACCTTTCAGAACTATCTGGGAAAGTCATCAGGCGGGGCCGTGGTATATTGGGAGAGCAACCGTGAGAGTTCCCACACTTCTGACTTCCCAAACGTCGGGTCAGACTGGAGTTTTGAGATGTAAGGAGAAGTCGTCAGGCGGGGCCGTAACACGAGAGGCCTTGAGTTGGGCTCCAGGGTTACAAGTGACCTGGCTAATTGTGAGGTCAGGTCCGGCCTTTGTTCAGAGAGTAGGTTATTGTATATCGGAAGAGGGTCGGCTGGTGCCTTCTTACATGTCTGTTGTGGTGACATGTCACATGGGAGGAGCTAGTTGATTTGTAACCCCGGTCCACCGTGGAAGTTACACTTGACCCCTCAAACGTCGGGTCAAGACTGGCCCCCGGGTGGGATATTGTGTATATTGGGAGAGCCGGCTGGTGCCCTCTACATGTGTGACATGGGGAGGGGAGCTAGTTGATTTACAATCCTTGGTCAACCGCAGAGTTACCCTACACTTGACCTAGGAAGGCCTAGAGTTTCTGAGATGTAAGCTGGTCTGAAACCCATCACTACACCTCCCGCCAAGACCAAAGCTATGCTCAGAGAACTGATGATACATTTAAAGTAGACAGCACCATGACCCGGAATGAAGCCGTGCACCCTTTCAGTCCCATGAACACGGGTGTGAGGGCCGAACCCCTTCAGTGCCATGAACCGGGGTGTGAGGGCTGGGCAACCCTTCAGTGCCCTGAAACGGGTGTGAAGGCCAGGCACCCCTACAGTGTTGTGAACCAGGTGAGGGCCGGGCACCCTTCACATGACCCGGGTTGTAGGGCTGGCACCCCTTCACATGACCTGGGTGTGCTGGGTACCCTCCACCACCATGGCCCGGGTGTGAGGGCCGGGCACCCCACCAGTGCCATGAAACGGGTGTGAGGGCAGGGCACCCCTACAGTGTTATGAGACAGGGTGTGGAGGGCCGGGCACCCTTCATATGACTCGGGGTTTGAGGCCGTGCTCGATTTCAGTGCTATGAATCGGGGTGTAGTGGCCGGGCACCTTCCAGCCTCTGTTGAGGTGTTGGTGCTTGGCTCATTTAGGTATGAATCGGGGTGTGAGGGCCTGGCTCGATTTCAGTGCCATGAATCGGTGTGAGGGCCGGGTACCCCATCCAGCACCAGAGCCACAAGGTGTGAGGCGGGCACCTCAGCACCATGTCCCCGGTGTGACCGGCCAGGCACCTTCAATGTTTATGACCCGGGGTGTGAGGGCTGGGGCGCCCCTTCAAGTACAGACCTGGGTGTGAGGGCAGTCACTCATTCAATGACATGACCGAGATTGTCAGGGCGGGCACCTTTAGTGACATGACACAGGGTGCCAAGGCCAGGCACCACTCAGCACCATGACCGGGTGAGGGCGGGTACCCCTTCAGTGCCATGAACCGGGTGCTTGAGGGCCGGGCACCAATGCCATGAACCGGGGTGTGAGGGCCGGGCCCCAGCCAGTGCCCTGAAATGGGGTGTGAAGGCCCGGCACCCCCTGATGCTGAACCGGGGTGTGAGGCCGGGCACCCTTCTAGGCCAGGGGTGTGAGGGCCGGGACCCTCCAGCACCACATGACCCGGAGTGTGAGGGCCGTGCACCCTTATTGACATGACCCGGGGTGTGAGTGCAGGCACCACTAGTGACATGCCCGGGTGTGAGTGTGCGAGTCCCTCCAGCACTGGACTCGAGGTGTGAAGGCCGGGCACCCCTTCAGTGACATGACCAGGGAGTGAGGCAGGCACCCCTTTAGTGACGTGACCCCGGGGTGTGAGGCCAGGGACCCCTCAGCACCATGACCCGGAGTGTGAGACGCGGACCCCTTCAGTGCCATGAACGGGTGTGAGGTCGGGCACCCCTTCAGTGCCATGAACCGGGAGGTGAGGGCCGGCCACCCTTCCAGTGCCCTGAAGTAGATTGTGAGCCGGGCACTACGTGCTGAACGGGATGTGAGGGCCGGGCACCCCTCCAGTACCATGACCTGGAGTGTGAGGGCCAGGCATCCCTTCAGTTCAGACGGTGTGAGGGCCGGGCACCTTTTCAGGGCCATGAAACGGGGATGAAGGCCGGGCACCCCTACAGTGCTGTGAACCGGGGTGTGAGGGCCGGGCACCCCTTTAGGTCCATGACCCGGGGTGTGAGGGCCGGGCACCCCTTTAGGTCCATGACCCGGGGTGTGAGGGCCGTGCACCCTTATTGACATGACCCGGAGTGTGAGGGCCGGGGATCCCTCCAGCACCATGACACGGAGTGTGAGGGCCTGGCACCCCTTCAGTGCCATAAACCGGGGTGTGAGGGCCGGGCATATCTTCAATGCCATGAAACGGGGTGTCATGGGTTGCGTTGGGCCTCCAGCACAACCCATCCCAAATGTTTGTTTACGGTAAAGATAAGGCACCCGGCCAGCCATAACTGGGACATGTAGGGGGGGTGGCCAGCCAGTGAGACAGTGGTGTACTGTTCATCACTTTACGCCTCAAAAAAGCAAATTTAGCCAGTGGGCTTTAGACCTTGGGTTAGAGAAGAACCTCCTGCTCCGCGGACTTAAGATTAGGGGCCATACAGTCCTACCAGTGCTACTGGTCTGTGTGTGCAAATCCCCGAGACTTTTGTTAAGTCCAGCGACAAGTTAACACATCCTGTAAAGGAAGTTATCAATGGTGAGGGCCTGTTTGCTACAAGAGCACTCCAGGCCGGCCTAATAGATCTAAATGATTAATTCACCAGGTTGACAAACTCTCCCTTATAACTTACGGTACTGTGGCGTGAATGTGAGTGACTGACCTATCCATGCAAATTATAAGTCCAGAGTATGGAATTGTGCCAAATAAACGTAAGTGCAATCATCTGCCCGTATCTGTGATCCCTCTATTATCATTATTACCAAGGGTAATGACTCATTGGTTATGACAAAGTATAACCAATAACTTAGATGGATGTTGGAAGTTAGTGGAATTCACTAAATCATCATTTATCAAGTACATAACGTATTGAGTGCCGGAAGCAGAGCAAAATTCTACGTAGTGATACACCATAATCTCTTGGGTGAGTAACCAGTGTGAAGGTATCCGAGTTCTACGGTAAGAAAGCCACTTTCCTACACTTAAAACGTAACACGGGGTGTGAGGGCCGGGCACCCTTTTAGTGACATGACCCGGGGTGCAGGGGCCGGGCACCCCTCCAGCACCATGACCCGAAGTGTGAGGGCCGGGCACCCCTCCAGCACCATGGCCCGGGGTGTGAGGGCCGGACACCCATTCAGTGACATGACCCGGGGTGTGACGGTCGGGCACCCCTTCAGTGACATGAGCCGGGGTGTGAGGGCCGGGCACCCCTTCAGCACCATGCCCCGGAGTGTGAGGGCCGGGCACCCCTTCAGTGTCTTGAACCGGGGTGTGAGGGTTTGGCACCTCTTCAGCACCATGACTCGGGGTGTAAGGGCCGGGCACCCCATCAGTGCCGTGAACCGGGGTGTGAGGCGGGCACCCCTTCAGTGACATGACCTCAAGTGAGGCTGGCACCCCCTAGTGACAGGAGGTGAGGCCAGGCACCCCTTTAGTGACATGACCCGGGGTGTGAGGGCCGGGCACCCCTTTCAGTGACATGTCCCGGGGTGTGAGGGCGGGCACCCTTTCAGTGCCATGAAACAGTGTGTGAAGGCCGGGCACCCCTACAGTGCCATGAATCGGGGTGTGAGGGCCGGGCACCCCTTCAGTGACATGACCCTCGAGGTGAGGGCCGGGCACCTCCAGCACCATGCCCCGGGTGAGGCTGGGCACCCCTTAGTGCCATGAACCTTGTGAGGGTCGGTCACCTTCCAGTGACATGACCCGGGTGTGAGGGCGCACCTCCAGCACCATGACTGGAGTGTGAGGGCTGGGCACCTCCAGCACCACAGCCTGGGGTGTGAGGGGGCACCCCTCCAGCACCATGGACCGGGTGTGAGGGCTGACACCCATTCATTGACATGACCCGGGTGTGACGGTCGGGCACCCTTCATTGACATGAGCCTGTGAGGGCCGGTCACCCTTCAGCACCATGCCCTGTGAGGGCTAGACCTTCAGTGTCATGAACTGGCGGTGTGAGGGCTGGCACCTTTCAATGCCATGAACAGGGTGTGGGCCTGGGACCCCTATATTGCTGCAAACCTGGTGTGGAGGCTGGTCACCTTCAGTGACATGACCAGGGGTGTCAGGCCGGCGCACTTTCGTAACATGACCTGGGGTGCTAGGGCTGGCACCTCCAGCACCATGACCTGGAGGTGAGGCCGGCACCCTTCAGTGCCATGAACCGTGTGAGGCTGCACCCTTACAGAGCCATGAAACGGGGTGTGAAGGCCCAGCACCCCTACAGTGGTGTGAACTGGTGTGACGGCCGGGCACCCCTTCAGACCCGGGGTTTGACAGACCTCCAGCACCATGACCCAGGATTGAGGGCCGGGCACCCTTCAGTGCCATGATCCGAGGTGTGAGGGCGTGCACATCTTCAGTGCCATGAACTGTGGAGGCTGGCACCTTTCAGTGCCATGAAACGGGGTGTAAGGCCGGGCACCCTACAGTGCTTTGAACCGGGGTTTGAGGCTGGCACCTTCACATGACCCGGGGGAGGGCTGGGCACCCTTCAGCACCATGACTCGGGGTGTGAGGGCTGGGCACCCCATCAGTGCCATGAACTGGGTGTGAGGCGGACACCCCTTCAGTGACATGACCTGGAGGTGTGAAGGCTGGGCACCAGTCCCATGAACACGGGTGTGAGGCCGCACCTTCAGTGCCATGGAACTGGGGTGAGGGCTGGCACCAGTGCCCTGAAGCGGGGTGTGAAGGCCGGCACCCTACAGTCCTGTGAACCAGGGTGTGAGGCCGGGCACCTTCACATGACCTGTTTGAGGGCCGCACCACTTCACATGACCTGGGTGTGAGGGCGGGCACCCCTTTCAGCCCCATGACTCGGGTGGAGGGCTGGCATCCCATCAGTGCCATGAAACGGGGTGAGGGCAGGCACCCCTGGCAGTGTTATGAACTGGGTGTGGGCTGGGCACCCTTCTGTGCCCCTGACCCGGGGTGGAGGGCCGGGTACCCTCCAGCACCATGGCCCGGGTGTGAGTGCCGACACCAATCAGTGACATGAACCGTGAGGCCGCACCCTTCAGTGCCATGGAGGGGTGTGAGGGCTGGGCACCCCAGCAGCTGCTGGGTGAAGTGAGGGCTGGGCAGCCCTCTATGACGCAGGGTTTGAGGGCTGGCCTGATTTGCCATGAATCGGGGTGATGGCGGGCACTTTCAATGCCCTGAAATGGGCTGAGAGGCCAGGCACCATAGTGCTGTGAACCGTGTGGAGGCCGGGCACCCCTCAGTACCATGACCCGGAGTGGAGGCCGGCATCCTTCAGTGCTAAGGAACTGGGTGTGGGCCGCACCTACAGTGCTGCGAACCGGGGTGTGAGGCCGCACCCCTTCATATGGACGCGGGTTTTGAGGGCCGGGCTCGATTTCAGTGCCATGCATCGGGTGAGCCGGCTACCCATCAGCACCATGGACCGGGGTGTGCCGGCACCTCCAGCACCATGTCCCGGGTGTGACGGCCGGACACCCATTCGGTGTTATGACCCGGGGTGTGACGGCCGGGCACTTCAGTGACATGACCCGGGTGTGGAGGGCCGGGCACCCCTTCAGTGCCATGAACCTGGTGTGAGGGCCGGTCACTCATTCAATGACATGACTGGGGGTTGAAGGGCACTTTAGTGACATGACTCGGGGTGCAAGGCTGGGCACCACCTAGCACCATGACCTGGGTGAGAGGGCTGGCACCCTTCAGTGCCATGAACCAGGGGTGAGAGGGCCGGGCACAACTTCAATGCCATGAACTGGTGAGGGCTGGCACCCCTTCAGTGCCATGAACAGGGTGTGAGAGGCCTGCACCCCTACAGCGCTGTGAACTGGGTGAGGGCCTGCACCTCACATGACCCGGGTGGAGGCGGGCACCCCTCCAGCACCATGACCCGGGAAGGCCGCACCCACCATGTCCTGGGTGACGGCCGACACCCATTCAGTGACATGACCTGGTGGACGGCCGGGCACCCTTCAGTGACATGACCTGGGTGTGAGGGCTGGCACCCCTTCAGTGCCTATGAACCTGGGTGTGAGGGCCGGTCAATATTCAATGACATGACCCGAGGTGTCAGGCGGGCACCCATTTAGTGACATGACCCGGGGCAAGGCCGGGCACCACTCCAGCACCATGACCCGGGTGAGAGGGCAGGGCACATCTTCAATGCCATGAACCGGGTGTGGAGGGCTGGGCACCCTTCAGTGCCATGAACGGGTGTAAGCCCGGCACCCCACAGTGCTGTGAACCGGGGGTGAGGGCCAGGAACCCATTCACATGACCCGGGTGTGAGTGCCGGGCACCCAGCACCATGACCCGGAGTGTGAGGCTGTAAACCCCATTGACATGACCCGGGTGTGAGGGCTGGGCACCACTTTAGTGACATGCCCTGGGTGAGGGGCCTGGGATCCCTCCAGCACCAAGACTTGGGTGTGAGGGCCGGCACCCATCAGTGCCATGAACTGGGTGTGAGGGCTGGCACCCCTTCAGTGACATGACCTGGGGAGTGAGGCTGGCACCTTTAGTGACGTGACTCGTGAGGGCCAGGGACCCTCCAGCACCATGACCTGGAGGTGAGGGCTACGCACCCTTCCGTGCCATGAACACGGTGTGAGGGCTGGCACCCCTTCAGTGCCATGTACTGGGGTGTGAGGGGCTGGTCACCCTTTCAGTGCCCTTGAAATGGGGTGAAGGCTGGGCACCCCTAAAGTGCTGTGAACTGTGAGAGGCCGCACCTCTCTGCACCATGACCCAGAGTGTGAGGCGGGCATCCTTTCCAGTGCTATGAACCGGGGTGTGGAGGGCCGGGCACATCTTCAGCAGTGAACCGGGTGAGGGCTGGGCACCTTTTCAGTGCCATGAACGGGGTGTGAGAGGCCGGGCACCCCTACAGTGCTGTGAACTGGGGTGTGAGGGGCACCCCTTTAGGTCCATGACCTGGGTGAGGGCTGTGCACCCTATTGACATGAACTGGGTGTGAGGGCTGGGGATCCTTGGGGATCCTTGCAGCACCATGACGTTGAGTTTGAGGCCTGGCACCTTCAGTACCTGCAGCAGGAGTGTGAGGGCCGGGCATATCTTCAATGCCATGAGAGCAGGGTGTCATGCGTTGCGTTGGGCCTCCGCACAACCCATCCCCAATGTTTGTTTCACCCGGTGAGAGATAAGGCACTGACCAGCCATAACTGGGACATTTTAGGGGGGGCTGATGATGGACCAGTGGTGTACTGTTCATCCTTCACGCCTCAAAAAAGCAAATTTAGCCAGTGGGCTTTGAGCCTTGGGTTAGAGAAGAACCTCTGCTCCATGAACAGATTTAGGGACCATACAGTCTACCAATTTTCTGGAGTCTTATTGCAAATCCCCGAGATTTTTGTTAGTCAGCGAAAAGTTCTTACATCACAAAAGGAAGTGATCAATAGTGAGCCTGTTTGCTACAAAAGCCTCCAGGCCGGCCTAATGAATCTAAACGATTAATTCACCAGGTTGACAAACTCTCCCTTATAACTTACGAGTACTTTGGCGTGAATGTAGTGACTGACTATCATACCGTGCCAAGAGGTCCAGTGTGTGGAGATTATTGCTGCAAATAAGCAGCAAGTGCAATCATCTGCCGTATCTGTGATCCCTCTATTATCATTGTGCAGGGTAATGACTCGTGGTTATGACAAGTATAACCAATAACTTGAATGGATGATATGGAAGTTGGTGGAATTCACTAAATCATCATTTTATCAAGTACACATAACGCATTGAGGTGCGGAAGCAGGGCAAATTCTACGTAGTGATACACCATAATCTCTTGGGTATTAACCAGTGAAAGGTATACAGGTTCTACATTAAAGCCACTTTCCTGCACCAAGCATGTGCAGGGGTGTGAGGCCAGGCACCCTTTCAGTGCCATGAGCAGAGGGTGTAGTCCGGCACCCCTACAGTACTAATGAACCGGGGTGTGAGGGGCCAGGCACCCTTCCACATGACCCGGGTGTGAGGGCCAGGCACCCTCCAGCACCATGACCGAATCATGGCACCCCTACAGTCCTGTAACCCGGGGTGTGAGAACCAGAGCACCCCTTCAGCAGTGCATGAATAGGGGTGTAGGGGCAGGCACCCCTTTAGATCCATGACCCGGGTGTGAGGCCGTGCACCCTTATTGACATGACCGAGGGTGTGAGGGGCGGCCACCCACTGCGTGTTTCCTTGACGGGGTGTGATGACCGGGGATCCTCCAGCACCATGACCCAGGTGTGAGGCCAGGGCGCCCTTCAGTACCGCCAGACAGGAGTTAGCGAGGGCCCGGCTTGCTCCAGTGCCATGATCCGGGGTGTAGGCGCCGACTTGCCCTCAAAGTGCCCGTAGAGCAGGGTGTGAAGGCCGGACACCTTCACATGACCCAGGGTGTGAGGGCAGGAGGCACCCTTCAGCACCGGCTCAGGGTGTAAGGGCAGGCACATCGTGCCATGAACCAGGGGTGTGGTGGGCACCTTCAGTGACATGACCCGGGGTGAGGGCCAGGCACACCCATTTGGTAACATGACCCAGGTGTGAGGGCTGGGGACCCCCTCCAGCACCAAGGCCGGAGTGTAAGGGAGCCACGCACCCTTCCAGTGCCATGAACAGGGTGTGGTCAGGCACCTTGGTGCCATGATCCAGGGTGTGAGGGCAGGCTGCCACTGCCCTGAAACAGGGTGTGAGGCCAGGCACCTACAGTGCTGTGAACCGGGGTGTGGGCCCAGGCACCCCCAGTGCCATGACTGGGAGTGTAGGGGCCAGGCACCCCATGTTGAGGTGTGAGGCTGGGCACCCCTTCAGGCACCATGACTTGGGGTGCCCAGGCCGGGCACCCCAAAGTGCCACGGACCAGGGGTGTGAGGGCCGGGCACCCTTCAGTGACCGCCCCACGGGTGGGCCAGAGCACCCCTTTAGTGACATGACCCGGGGTGTGAGGGCCGGGCACCCTTTCAGTGGCATGTTCCGGGGTGTGAGGGCGGGCACCCTTTCAGAGCCTGAGCAGGGTGTGAAGGGCAGGGCACCTCTGGTCTCATGGATAAAGGTGTGAGGGCAGGCACCTTCTTTTATGACCCTGGAGTGTTGGGGCTTGGCTCATTCAGTGCCGCCGGAATCAGGGTGTGAGGGCTAGCTCGATTTCAGTGCCATGAATCCCAGGGGTGTGAGGGCCAGGCACACTTGTGAGTGACATGACCCAGGGGGTGAGGCCGGCCACCTTCCAGCACCATGCCCGGGTGTGAGGGCCGGCACCCCTTCGTGACATGAACCTGGGTGTGAGGGCAGTCCTCCTTCAGTGACATGACCCTGGGTGTCGGGCCAGGCACCTTGGTGACCTGACCCGGGGTGCGTGAACCGGGCACCACTCCAGCACCATTAGCCGGGTGTGAGGCCAGGCACCCCTCCAGCACCATGGCGCGGGGTGTGAGGGCCGGACACATTCAGTGACATGACCCGGGGTGTGACGGTCAGGCACCTTCAGTGACATGACCGGGGTGTGAGGCACCTTCAGCACCATGCCCCGGGGTGCAGGCCGGGCACCCTCCAGCACCCTTTCCCGGGGTGTGAGGCCGGGCACCCTTCAGTGCCATGAACCTGGGTGTGAGGGCCGTCCTCCTTCAGTGACATGACCAGGGTGTCAGGGCCGGCACCCCTCGTGACATGACCAGGGATGTGAGGGCGGGCATCGCTGAAGCCATGAAACAGGGGTGAAGGTCTGGCACTACAGTGCTGTGAACCGGGTTAGCGGGCCGGGCACCTTCCACATGACCCGGGGTGTGAGCCGGGCATCCATCAGCACCATGGCCCGGATTGTGGAGGCACCTTCAGTGCCATGAACCGGGGTGTGAGGTCAGGCACATCAGTGCCATGAACCGGGTCTGAGGCCAGGCACCTAAAGTGCTTTGAACCGGCGTGTGTGGGCAGGCACCTTCACATGACCCGGGTGTGAGGCCGGGCACCCTTCATATGACCTGGGGTGTGAGGGCGGCACCTTCAGCACCATGACTCGGGGTGTGAGGGCGGGAACCCTATCAGTGCCTGAACCGGGGAGTGAGGCGGGCTCCTTCAGTGCCATGACACAGGGGTGTGGCCCGGGCACCCCCTTAGCACCATGACTCAGGGGTGTAGGGCCAGGCACCCCATCAGTGCCATGAACCGGATGTGAGGCCGGGCACCCCTTCACATGACCCGGGGTGTAATGGCCGGACACCAATTCAGTGATATGGACCGGGGTGTGAGGACCGGGCACCTTTAGTGCCATGAAACAGGGTGTGAGGCAGGGCACCCTACAGTGCTGCAAACGGGGTGTGAGGCCGGCACTCCTTCACATGACCTGGGTTTGAGGCCTGGCTCGATTTCAGTGCCATGAATCGAGCGTGTGAGGGCAGGCACCCCTTCAGCAGCATGACCCGGGGTGTTGGGGCTTGCTATTTCAGTGCCATGAATCGAGGTGTGAGCTGGCAGATTTCATTGCCATGAATCAGGGAGGGCCGGATACCCCATCAGCACCATGACCCGGGGGTGTGACGGCCAGGCACCACTTCAGTGACATGACACAGGGGTGTGAGGGCAGGGAACCCCTCAGCACCATGCCCCGGGGTGTGAGGCCGGGTACCCCTTTCGTGACCTTGACCCAGGGGTGTGAGGAGAGGCACCCTTTTAGAGCCATGAAACAGGGGTCTGGAGGCTCAGCACCCCTACGCTTTGTGAACCGGGTTGAGGGCCAGGCACCCTTTCACATGACCCGTGGTGTGAGAGGGCGGGCATCCCTCAGCACCATAACCCGGATTGTGAGGCCGGGCACACCTTCAGTGCCATGAACCGGGTGTGTAGGCACATCTTCAGTGCCATGAACCGGAGTGTGAGCCAGGCACCCTTTCAGTGCCATGAAATGGGGTGTGAAGGCCAGGCAATCCTACAGTGCTTTGAACCGGGGTGTGAGGCCGGGCACCCTTCACATGACCCGGGTGTGAGGGCCGGGCACCCTCCAGCACCATGACCCGGGTGTGAGGGCCGGGCACCCCTACAGTGCTGTGAACCGGGGGTGTGAGGGCGGGCACCTTCAGTGCCATGAATAGGGGTGTGAGGGCCGGCACCTGGAATCCATGACCCGGGGTGTGAGGCCGTACCCTTGTGGACATGACCTAGGGGTGAGGGCCGGCCACCCCTTAGTGACATGACCTGGGGTGTGAGGACCGGGATTTCTCCAGCACCATGACCCGGAGTGTGAGGCCGGCACCAGTGCCATGAACAGGGGTGTGAGGCCAGGCACCCTTCAATAGCAAGGAACCGGGTGTGAGCGCCGGGCACCTTTCAGCGCGAAACGGGGTGAAGGCCGGGCACCCTCAGGCATGAACCGGGGTGAGGGCCGGGCACCCTTCACATGACCCGGTGTGAGGGCCGCACCTCTTCAGCACCATGACTCGGGGTGTGAGGTCAGCACCCCATCGTGACATGAACCGAGTGAGGGCCGGGCACCCCTTTAGTGACATGACCCGAGGTGAGGGCCGGGCACCCTTCAGTGCCATGAACACGGGTGTGAGGGCGGGCACCCTCAGTGCCATGAACTGGGTGTGAGGGCTGGCACCCTTTTCAGTGCCCTGGAACGGGGTGTAGGGCCAGGCACCCCTACAGTGCTGTGAACCAGGGGTGTGAGGGCTGGCACCTTCACATGACCCGGGTGAGAGGGGCCGGGCACCCCTTCACATGACCGGGGTGGGAGGGCCGGGCACCCCTCAGCACCATGACTTGGGTGTGAGGGCCGCACCCATCATGCCATGAAACGGTGGAGGCCGGGCACTTACAGTGACATGAACTGGGTGTAAGGGCTGGCACCCCTTCAGTGCCCTGACCCGGGTGTGAGGGCCCGGACCCCTCCAGCACCATGTCCGGTGTGAGGGCCGGACACCAATTCAGTGACATGAACCGGGGTGTGAGGCCGGGCACCCTTTCAGTTACGAGACAGGGTGTGAGGCCGGGCACCCTACAGTGCAGTGAACCGTGAGGGCCGGGCACCCTTCATATGACGCGGGTTTGAGGGCCGCCTGATTTCAGTGCCATGAATCGGGGTGTGATGGCCGGGCACCACTTCAGTGACATGACCTGGGGTGAGAGGGCCGGGCACCCCAGTGCCATGAACCGGGTGTGAGGGCCGGGCACCTCCAGTACCATGACCCCCACCTTCAGTGCAGGAACCAGGGTGTGAGGGCCGGTCACCCCTACAGTGCTGATAACCTGGTGTGAGAGGGCCGGGCACCCTTCATATGACCCGGGTGAGGCCGGGCACCCCGTGACCTGACCCGGGTGTGAACCGGCACCCTATCAGCACCATTAGCCGGTGAAGGCCGGGCACCCTCCAGCACCATGTCCTGGGTGTGACGGCCTGACACCCATTCAGTGACATGACCCGGGTGTGACGGTCGGGCACCCCTTCAGTGACATGACCCGGGTGAGGGCCGGGCACCCCTTCAGTGCCATGTGAACCTGGTGTGAGGGCCGGTCACA
>NW_024731736.1:0-1851 GCF_018991925.1 Homarus americanus | reverse complement strand
AGGATTGTGCCGCTTACTAAGTTTCTCCAGTGCAGTAAAACTATTCTCCTGTTCATTATTTCAGACCCCAAAAAAGTGTCTTTCTTGAGAAACTTAGTAAGCAGCGACGCTAATGAAGCATACCATTTTATAAATGCATTATCCTGATAAACGAAGAAAACTATGCACCTTGTCATCGTGGAACTGAGTAACAGGTTTGACTCTGCCATCAACTGTATGAATGCCGTCTCCATTGACTACATATCCAAGAAATTGATTGTTAGATTTTAAAAATTCCATTTTTTTTAATGTTTAGCTTTTAAGTCCCGCTGTATAAAGCTTTTGGATAACTTGATGTAGTTTGCCGAGGTGACTATCCACAGTTTTGCTGACAATGATAAGATAATCAAGATAGGCATAAACTGTGTGACCTATGACATCACCAACAAGGTGCAAATCATCCTTTGAAAGGTCAATGGCGCATTTCTAAGTCCGAAAGACATCCATAAAAATTTAAAATGGCCCAAAGGAGTGCCAAATGCAGTAGCCTCTCGGGATTTCTCATCGAGAGGAATTTGTCAATACCCGCCAAGAAGTTCGAAATTGCTAATCTCAGCGTTATCTTTACCAGAAGATTGCAATGTGTCGCTCAGAAAAGGCATACCTATCCTGGATAGGGTCTTTGTTAACTTGCCGAAAATCAATAACCGGGAACCAACCTTCATCCTTCTTGGGAACTAAAAATAATGGGCTATTGAAAGTGGACTTTGAATGTGTGATAACCTCTTGTTCCAGCATATCTTTAAACATGTTTTCCACCACAGCGTGTTTGCTATGAGGTAGTCTGTAAGCTGGTATGTAAATCGGGTTTGTGTCCAGTTTTAAAGATATGTGATGTGATGTTAAATTTGTCTGACCTCGCGGCTCGCCATATAAAGCTACAATCTTTCTGTAGCCGGCAAGTAACTCTTAGGTGTTGAGTCTTGCCTTGAAGGTGATCAATTATTTCGACGTGTGGAGCTATTTGATTCATCCTTTCCTGCCTGGTTTGTGTACTTGTAAGTGTAACGCTACCAATTGGAAATTGAGTAGGCTGTAAAACATTAGTGTGGTAAACCAGATAGTCACACAACCAACATCCTTGTTTCTATAATATGGGAGCGCCTGTTCAGTTGAGAACGAGAACATTCATTAAACCACCAGGTCTAATCAAACAAAATGTAGATTCACATAAAGACCTTTAACCCTGGAAGTTTCAGCGAGACAGACTCCTTAAGTCCCAGTGAAAACATCGGGTAACTGAACAATGGCTCTGATTTGTTCCCCATTCTAAAAATGCTGAGTTCCTGTTAAGATTGTAGGTACTACAATCCACTTTTTGGTGCTAAATTCACGCAGGGAGATAGTTGGTAGGCTTATGGACTCGCTGGTACTTGTGATTCACATTCCTCGCAGTGGTCGAGTTTGTTGAAACTTTCACCCTGGAGTAGAGCATTGGAAAAGAATCTAGCACGGCACCAAGGTAGGTAATGCCACGAAATGTGATAGTACGTCGACTTGATTGAACATTTATCGTATTGTGGTGTTAGTCGACCAAATAATCCATCAGCTGGCATAATAATGTCCTCGAGGTAAAAATCTGCACTAAATGGTTTGCTGCGTTCAGAAAAAGGTAGGGGTAACGTTACCACTTGTGTAATGTCCAGCTGGTTACCGCAAACTATAGAGAGATCGGTATCAGTAGGACGTCAACGAGAACTTTTGCGCACGTACCCATATCTACAGTATGTCTCGGGAAAGTGTATTGTTACCCATTCTCGCCAGAAGTCAATACTTCCACGTTGTTTAATGCAGCGATTAATGAAGCTGCAA
>NW_024731735.1:0-15017 GCF_018991925.1 Homarus americanus | reverse complement strand
ACACGCAGAGCGACGGGGAAGCCGGAGATCAAACAGACATAGCTGATTCGCTAGTTCTGGGACCTCTCCCACCTTCCCACCAACCTTGGAAATCACAAGCACCTGACTCCATTCTCCAACTGACAATTCTGTTGATTCAATCGACACATTGAGCCTCTCCTACAGTATCGGATCTCCCTTAGGAACCCCGAATGCTGCTGAGGGGCTTGGTGTGAAGAAAGAGTCAGCAGTAAGTTTTCAGACCTTTTTCTACCACTCTAACCTTTATCTTCCGTGCCGTGAAAGGACCTATTCCCCTGTCAGTTGACGTACAGGGGAGTATTCGTCTGGAAACGCCCTCTGTCCCCACACCTCGCTAGTGCGTGTTTGTGTGAAGGGCGGGGGGTCAGCACAGCCTGCCGATTCGCCTGGGGACCTCTGTGATAGTGCAGGGCCTCCCCTACGTGCGGGGCGCAGGAAATTAGGGACAATTTGTTAGGGGAGATCTCCATAAATCTCCAATTCCACCAGTTAACATGCCTTCAATTAAACTCAAAGTGGACCGTACCATCCAACAGTGCACAGACCTCGCTTCACTCATTTTTCAGCTGACTTTGATCTTCCAAATACGTTCCTTCACCAATGACGACATTATTAAAGTATTTGTACAGAATGACGAAGACGCCGACCTATTCCACTCCCCAGCATTGAACAAAAAACTAAAAGACAATGGCTTAACGGTCCTCAGCTCACCCGAATACCGCGCAAAATGCACCCTCATATGTAGAAAAATCATCCCCCATATCCTTGACAATCCTAACTTATTGACAGAACTCAACACACACAACACCTCCCAAATGACATATGCAGCCCGGATGGGAACTCTCCCCATGTTGAAAATCACTACAGCTACACAAACTGACGCCATCAAATTGAAATCCAACGGAATTAAATTCGGCAATAACATCATCCCCTCACATAACATCGAATTCCAACACTACATCCCAGTCCACCAATGCTACAACTGCTATCAATTTGGACATACCACCAACCGTTGCAGTAACTCACTAACCTGTTCAAAATGTGCCAATCAAGGACACTCATACAGAAACTGCACTGCCACTGTTACTAGATGCTGCAATTGTAAAGGCCCACACTCTGCCGTCAGCAACAAGTGCCAAATCAGACTCAACAACAGCACAACACCTCTCCCTCCCCGCCTACGCCTACCCTCACCTCCCACTGCACCTCCTCCTCCTCCCCACCACTCACTCCCTACTCCCACGACTCTCTCCACCCGCACTTGCTGGACCAACAGCCTGACCGCCCCCCTCCCTTCCCCCGACACTGACGCAAAAATCACCACCATCATACTTCTGGCACATTCCCTAAGCAACGGTAATAGATCACTTTTTCTAAATCTGGTAATTGAGGGTTTGAAGGCCAACGGCCTCCCTACCATAAACATTCCTGACTCCTTCAGAACCGGTCCCGACCTCATCTTCCCCACTGCCCCCATCTCCGACCGTACCAACATGCCCCCCCCACCCCCCAGAGAATCCACTGTCTCCCTCCTCCCCTCCACTTCTGCCATGCCTACACCTGACTTATCTCACCATTCTACCATTACCTCACCCCCCAAAGTAATCAGTCCAAAACATACCGGCCCCTCCACCTCGACCTTGCCTACACCCGACTTCTCCCACTTGACTACGTTGAACTCCCGGACCACGAACACCCAAACCAAACCCGATCCTCCCCTAACACCCCAGACTCCCAAGAATAAAATGGCAGCCCTTCCCCCCACAGAAATAGTGGTCAAGACCCCTAGACCAAAGAGGAAGAACACCTCCCCCCTGTCTCCCTATACACCTGACAGCAAAAAAATTATTCAATACACTCATCCAACCAAATCAATAATTAAAGTAAACCTATACGGCACTACCCCAAAGGAAACAGAAATCAACCCCGACACGAACCTAGCACACTCCCCTCAACCTCCCGACTCCCCCACACACAGTCACGTAACTGCCCTTCCCTCATTTGCATACACAACACTCATACCACCACCTCGCTCACTGTCACTCGAAAATTTAGACCTCATCTCTGCACCCCAGAATTTCCATCTTTAAGTATTAAACAGACCAAACACTCCCCTCCCACCTCCCTTATATTGATATCTTCCCTATAACCACACCCAACAATTTCCCCCCAAATTAAACCTAACCTCTCCTTAACCCTCACCCAACGATTCCCACCCAACCTAACCAAATCAACCTAACCTAATAACCTATCCTCTCCTCAGCCCACACCCACCGATTCCCACCTAACCTAACCCAATCAACCTAACCTAACTTAAGACCAATTCTCTCCTCCCCCCCCTCACTCCAAACCCCACGCCACCAACTCAAACTCAAGACCACTCAAAAAAAAAAAAAAAAAAAAAAACTAACTCCACTAACCTGCACTCAACACTCCCCACCCAAAAAAAAAAAAAACCCTAACAATCCCCCCAAAATAAAAACCTAACATACCCAGCCGTTACTAGCAATCCCACACAAAATAAAAATTACCATTCTACCATTAACTAACCACACCCTATCACTCCTCCCAAAACAAATACCTAACTTACCCATCCCATACTAACTCAGATGACATGTACGTTTCCCTTAGCCAATAAGGTCGGTGAGAGTTCCACAATGCCTGTACGCAAGCCCTCTCCCTCAAGGTCGGAGAGGTGTACCTTATAAAAACGGCACCAACTGCAGACGACATTGAACGCCTCTCTCGGCCAATAAGGTCGGGGAGGGGTGCAATGTACCTGTACACAAACCCTCTCCCTCAAGAATGGGGCCAGAACTCACAATACCTGCAAGAAAGAGAGAATGCAATAATTAACCCAACTCTGCCAACCACTAACAAAACCTACAATCCTCCCAAAAGAAAAACTTAACCCACCCAACCTTAATACTCATAATCCCTTCAATCTCCACTAAAAGAAAAACTTAACCCACCCAACCTTACTCACAACCCCTCTTAGAAATCGATACCTACAATCCTCCCAAAATAAAAACTTAATATACCCGACCTTTCTAACAAGCCCCTTTGACCCTCCTAATAAAAATAAATAAATAAATAAATAAAATAAATAAATAAATAAATAAAAACATATGACGCAATACAACTATTCATTAGCAACACAAAACATATCATTCCTAAGAAATCCTACCATACCATAAATTAACCCAAGAACCTCCAAAGCCCCCCTTTCCCCCTTTCGCCTCCCTTCTCCTCTCCTCTCCTCCCCCCTCCTCCCGACAACCGAACCATACCTGACCTTATAACATTATCCTAACCCTCCCTCTCTCCCCTTACATTTACATGCAAACACATACACACTCACACAACAACCCCCCTTAAGCAATTTTAATTCACCTTAAATTAACATACAACCGCCACCCCCATCAATCCCCAAACACAAACTCCCCCCCTCCCTCAACCAATCTCCAAACACAACATCCCCCCCCCGCCAGACAAAGCCACCTTACCAAAATCGACCTAACTCAAGACTGAAACCTAACAACCTATATCTCACTCTCATCTCCGTTCACAATTTGACATAGCTCAAATCTGCCTCCTGCCATTACTAAACAACTCTCCTACGATACACTCATCCTTCCTCACTACGAATACTTTGACATTTCAAACTCAAAGATTCAAAACTCTTCCTCCAACTCTCTCCATTTCTCTCTGACATATCTAAAAGACCCACAACTCTCAGAACCTAATCAAACATACCCAACGTCTGTGACATCCAATTCTTAATAAAATTGCCTAACTCTAGACTGAAACCACTCAACCTATATCTCATTCTCGTCTCCGTTCATAATTTGACAAAAAAGCTCAAATCTGTCTGCTGCTATTACTAAAAACTCTCCTACGATACGCTCATCCTTCCTTACTATGAATACTTTGACATTTCAAGCTCAAAGATTAAAAAACCCTTCCTCCAACTCGCTCCGTTCCTCTTTGACATAGCTCAAAGACTTTACCTTCATCTCTCTCCAAACAACCCTACGACTAGCAAAATTTCTATATTTTCACCTTCTCTGTTTGATTTGATCGTGTGCTGCCTGTGCGTCCGTCCACCTGCGTTTCTCGGCTTGCGCCGCCGCCGTGGCGGGGCGGTTCTTCCTACGTTTTACCAACACTGCCTGCTGGGACGACAATCAGAACACCCGCGTTGGCCCTTTGCTTGCCCGGACCTGCTCCCGCCCTCCCTCTGCCTCGTCCTGATTGTTGTTGTTGCACCCTCACGGGCATTTTGCCTACCCCCTCACGCAAGCGGTGTTTAGCCACTGCACCTGTTCTCTCCTTCTAAAATTCACTTCCATCCTCCCTTTATTCTTCCTCTGAACCTCCTTCCCCCCTGTCACTAGCATTTTTCTAGTTCTTCTAGCCAGTTTTCAATTCTCTCGCTCCGCGCCACGAGTAACTGTGCCGCCATGCCTCCCAAAACTTCCGGAAAGGCTGCCAAGAAGGCTGGAAAGGCCCAGAAGGCCATTGCCAAGGGTGACAAGAAGAAGAAGCGCAGGAGGAAGGAAAGCTACAGCATCTACATCTACAAGGTACTGAAGCAAGTGCACCCCGACACAGGAGTCTCCTCCAAAGCTATGTCCATCATGAACTCTTTCGTGAACGACATCTTCGAGCGCATCGCTGCCGAGGCTTCCCGCCTGGCGCACTACAACAAACGCTCCACCATTACAAGTCGGGAAATCCAGACAGCTGTCCGACTCTTGCTGCCCGGTGAACTGGCCAAGCATGCCGTGTCTGAGGGCACCAAGGCTGTCACCAAGTACACCTCTTCCAAGTAAGAGGTTACTTGTGCACAACAAACACGCCATCCCACTACTACAACTTAATCGGCTCCATCGGAGCCACAGTTACATGTTAAAGAGACAGTTACCGACAGTGATGTATTGAGAGGGAAATAAAAAAAAAATTATAATAATCTGCATTCTCTATTGGCGTAGAAACAGGACTAAATCGAAACATAATAAATAAATAAATAAATAAATTCTGCGTGGAGTAGTTTCACACCCACTGCAAAGTGACATACCTGGAGTGTGTTTGGGCTTCATTTCTTGTTTGCAGCACGCCTATTTCATGTAAACAATTTATTTTATTTTATTTTATTTTATCTTAGTTATTTATTTATTTATTTATTTATTGTTTATATCTTTATTTGTTACTAGCTCTTGTTTGTTGCACCCACCTCCCGAATTGATGACCTACTATACAATCGTGCCTGCACGAATGTTACCAACTTACCGTTAGGCGATTTGGGTAACCGAAATTAACGCTCTCCTACCACCAACCATTTCGATTGTCAAGAAAATTATCTTCAGAACAGTTCTTTGGCCCTGAGAAGGGCCGAGTTATAGATGTCTGGTAGGTTTTGTTGTGCTTTTTGTTTTCCCCAAGGAAGAGGACTTAAGCACGCTCTCCGCGGATGCGCCGGGCCAGCTGGATGTCCTTGGGCATGATGGTAACGCGCTTGGCGTGAATGGCACACAGGTTGGTGTCCTCGAAAAGACCCACCAGGTAAGCCTCAGAGGCTTCCTGCAGAGCCATGACGGCAGACGACTGGAAGCGCAGGTCAGTCTTGAAATCCTGGGCGATCTCACGCACCAGGCGCTGGAAGGGCAGCTTCCTGATGAGTAGCTCTGTGCTCTTCTGGTAACGACGGATCTCACGAAGGGCGACGGTTCCGGGCCTGTAACGATGGGGCTTCTTGACACCACCGGTGGCTGGGGCGGACTTGCGAGCTGCCTTGGTGGCAAGCTGCTTCCGTGGAGCCTTGCCTCCAGTGGACTTGCGGGCAGTCTGTTTAGTACGGGCCATCTCGACGACGAAATAGTCAATACGGGCGGCCCGGCAGGCGGGCGGGCTTATATACAGACATTCTCCACCTCAGTGGCCACCTCATTGGCCACGAGTGCCGCATGCGTCATCCGCAAGCTACGCCCCACCTCCAAGAGGGAGGGACGGCCTTGGATGAACGATACTACCGCTGCGTCCACAGCACGCCACCTACTCCCACCAAACCGTGGGCGAAGCCACACCAGGACCACCTGTAGTAGCAACCACAACAACATGACTGGACGAGGCAAAGGAGGCAAGGGACTTGGAAAGGGTGGCGCCAAGCGTCATCGTAAGGTGCTTCGTGACAACATCCAGGGTATCACCAAGCCCGCCATTCGTCGTCTAGCTCGGCGTGGAGGTGTTAAACGTATATCCGGCCTCATCTACGAGGAGACCCGCGGCGTCCTCAAGGTGTTTCTGGAGAACGTCATCCGTGACGCCGTCACCTACACCGAGCACGCAAAAAGGAAGACCGTCACCGCCATGGATGTGGTGTATGCCCTGAAACGGCAGGGCCGCACCCTTTATGGTTTTGGTGGTTAATCAACCTGATGGACGGGCGCACACCACCACCACCACCACCACGACAAACAAATATACGGACCTAATTTTAGGTCCACATTTAAATCACTAAAGAGTTGGTTAGACACTGAGTAAATCGTTGAAAATATATCCAATAACATGATCCTCTCTAATTCTGGACTTGTGGTATGAGTATAGGTTGTGCGTGAACGTGTTGGAACCACTTCCTAATAATGTCAGTCAGTCAGTCAACATTCACCTAACCTCCAGGTACCTCACCTAACTTCCTGTAGCGTCACCGAACCTCACGAAATGTAACCCAATGTAGTTTATAATCTATCCTAACATGACATAACATAACCACGCACTATATTACTTCGGTAAGAGTAATGAGTTTTAATACACAAAGTTGCAGTTATCATTCATTCATACATACATACATACATACATACATACATACATACATACATACATACATACATAACATGCTAGTGGCAGGGGGGATTGAAGTGAATTTTAGGAGGATAGAATAGGTGCAGTGGCTAAACAGCGCTTGCGTGAGGGACTTTAAGCAGCAACTCGCCTGGATGCGGCAGGATAGAGTCAGGTCAAGCGTCCGGTGCATGTTGGGTTCCGCCATGGTTTCTCAGTGTTTGGTCGGCTTGATTGTGTGTGTTGTTTTCTTGTTTGGAGGAAATGTCTTGGTATTCTTCTTCTTAGCTTGAAGTTGATTTTCTTCTAACTCTTCTCCTCTTGTTGTTCGTCTTCCTCGTGTCTGCTATCATTCTGTAAAGACTCTCTATATGTATGTAGGTATGAGTGAGTAACAGTTGCCGGTTACAGTGATACTTCATATTCGCTGGTGTTGTACTGTATGGCTTCGGTATTTCTTAATATACAAACGGCACCGTTAGGGGATTGAGGTATTTAAAAACCAGCCTGCATTACTTATATATAGAAATAAATAATGTGGCTTGGACAATAATGACGACTACTCTCTCCTACCTTCCCCAAACAAGGGCTTTTCGAAAGTATACATTGGACACAAATGACTTAGTACATCATAAATTGGTGGTTTAACAAAAGCCCTCATTAGAGAAAGGTGAAGGAGCACACAGTGAACATACAGATTAATGTTTGCACGCGTAGATCATGTAAGGTGAGATGTTGAACACCAGACACGTAGTGTAGTAACTCCCTCACAGATGGCGTTATGAGGGGCCTGATGATGTAGCAGTTACCTCACAGATGGTGTTATGAGGAAATTCACATGATGATGCTGTAGCAAAACATTCACTACGTGTTGTCGTAGCATCTTGGGGACACCACGTGGTCGACATGACTCACTCATTCAAGTGGGTGAGGTGTGGTCCCAGGCCTCTCTATCGTGGAGTCTCAGGGGAAGTATAACTGGGTACCTGGGACCTCACTGTGTGAAGGTGGTTAGCTAGCTTGGGTAAGACTCAACTGCCGAGTTGTTTTTCACTGAGTTAAGCACTGTTCACCACTATTCATCACTGGTTCCATTCCTTGGCCAAATGAGATAGTACCTTATGGCAAGAACTTGTTGATAGTCCGCTGGGGAGGAGGGTTCAGGGGAGTGAGTTGGTATGGGCCAACATATAAATAATAATAATAATAATAATAATAATTAACGGTTTATTGAAAGAGCTTGGCAGCCAGAAGACTGAAAATATACAGTTACATATTTGGGGAATGGGTTACGAATTACAAATAATATACAAGTAACATGAGTGACACAAATAAGACATATAATAACTAGCTGGGGAAAAGCTCAAACTACAGTTCATTTCAACATAGTGACAGTGCAAGGAGTAGTGTTTACTGGGAGTGAGTACACTGATTTATTACAAGTTATCGATAATTTTTACAATGGTTGGGACTGGGCTGTTCTTATAGCGATCAGTTCGTGCACGTATGGGCTGGGCTGGATGCGGTTGTGGTGTCGAAGAGCAATTCTCGGACTAGGGATCTCAGGTGGTAGTAGGAGCCGGTGTCGGGGATGGTGTAGAAGCTTCTTACCAAATTTGCAGATGAGGTCGTGGTGATGGTCAGTGAGAGTCTAAAGGGTCAGTGTGTTGAGCGCTTCTTGATATGTGGAGTAGGAAGGGTAGAGAATAATCTTGCATGGCCTCTTTTGCACTTTTTCGAGGTGTTTACGTTGTGTGGCATTTAGGGAGGAAGACCAGGTGGAGGAGGCATAGGTGAGCTTGGGAAGTATGAATGTTGTGTAAACACTGAGGAGCTCGTGTGCAGGACCACCGAGGGACTTGAGTCGGCGTAGGAGGTGGAGACGGAAACTGGAGGATTTGATAACTTCACTGACGTGTGGTTTCTAATTTAGTTTGTTGTCTATATGTATGTGTGTGTGTGTGTGTGTGTGTGTGTGTGTGTGTGTGTGTGTATACTACTGTACTTTTTAGATCCTCCTACGCAACCTAACCTATTATAGTTAAGTATAGTAGGCTATACACTATTTTGTTAGTATGTGTTATAAAATGAAATTGCATGTTATTATTATTAATATTATTATTATTAATTATTATTATTATTATTATTATTATTAGTAGTAGTAGTAGTAGTATTATTATTATTATTATTGTTATTATTATTACATGCTAATATAATACTAAGTTGCCCGCCAGATTTCCTCAGAGATGGGAGGAGCACATTGGCGGCGGTGTTGTTTATACTCCGCCCGATTACTGATTCCTATTCACCGAGCCAGAGCTGGCGGGCGGCGTGTTATGTGCCACGTTTTGTTTCCCATTGGGCGTACCGCTCAGCTGGGGAGTAGGAGATTTCATAAAAAGAAAGTTTGAGTGGAGAGCACACCTTTTCCTTCACATACAGTTATCTTAGACCATCTACTAGTATAATAGTTTGCACAAAAATACTCTACACTCTTTCTAGGTTGTTGCTATTTTTTTTTTTTTTTTTTTTGACTTCTCATCAGATTGTGCATTCAACTAATATACACTATTAGTGTGTTTATTATTATGTTTTATAGTATTATTTCGTATAATATTGGGTAACACAATTATAGTCACTAGTATAGTATATTATTGGGGTTTATAGCAGTTTGTGGTCTAATAGTATCATGCTTTATGAGTGGTGTTCTATGTAGTGATGATTAGGCAATAAAATATGCTTTGGGTGTTTATAGCAGTTTTTGTGGTCTACTAGTATCATGCTTTATGGGTGGTGTTCTATGTAGTGATGATTAGGCCATAAAATATGCTTTTGGTTTATTGCTAACAAAATATACTTTGCTCTACCGCTGTCGTGCAAAACATGGTGAAACTTACATACACCGTTAATAAAGTATTGATGGAAGAAGAAGAAGAAGAAGAAGAAGAAGAAGAAGAAGAAGAAGAAGAAGAAGAAGAAGAAGTAAGAGGAAGAATTGTGGAGGGAATGAACAGTGAGACAATGTAAAGCCTCCGGGATGGCGGCAGCGTTTCTGTTATTAATATATAATAAGACAATAGGAAAATATGTTGTTGTCTCTACCTGTATTATTACCTTTGCGATAGCATGGTTCAATTTTGGGAGGACAGAGGAAGGAGCAGGAGGTTAGGAAGGGAGAGATAGTGTCTGTGATCCTCGGGTCACCACTCCTCGGATTGTGTCAGTTCAAGTTTAGAAGCTCCAACAACTTTCCCTGAATACGAATTCGCAACCTTTCGATTTACAACAGGTACCTACTTACTGCTACAGTAGGTAGGTGAACAGGGACCAAGGGGGCTAGGAATAGTGTCCAAACAACTTGCTCCTGCCTGCCTGTGTGATGTAGTCGTGGCCAGAATTAGGTTAGGATACAGACACATCTGGCAAGTTAGTAACGCTGTACCCATACCGGAACACTCAGCATGTAAACTTTGTGATACACCTTTAAAGCACTATATTATTGAATGTGACACTGTCAAAGACTTCAGGCCACCTCACTTATTGTATCTTGAACTATGTCATTACTTCATTGAGGACATTACATTCTTGCTCTTTATCCCAAATTGGCTAGCCCACACTGGTAAATGTGTACTGTACTGTCAATGAATCTGATGTATTTCTTTGTGTATGAACCTGACTGAAAATAAGGTCGCCTCCCTGCTGCTGCTGCTGCTAAAGCTGCTTCTGCTTCTGCGCCCTTCTAAGTCCCGTTTAAGTCCCCCACCCCAGGCCCCCACAACCGCCCTTCACATCTACACCATTCTAAAATCAATTTCACTCAATTTCCACAATACTATGCTAATTACACGTAAAATAGAGTGTTATCCTGCAAAACGTTGATGTCGTATATTTCTCTCTTTAAGTGATATCCTGTGGCTCCGAAAGGAGCCTGTTTGGTTAGGTTGTCTTGTGTGAACGAACCTTGGGTTCTTATTTCTTCTCTGTCTTCTTGGGGAGGAGCACAGCTTGGATGTTAGGAAGGACACCCCCTTGGGCAATGGTGACTCCAGACAGGAGCTTGTTCAGCTCCTCGTCATTGCGAATGGCAAGCTGAAGATGACGCGGGATAATGCGGGTCTTCTTGTTGTCGCGGGCGGCGTTACCGGCCAGCTCGAGCACTTCTGCTGCCAGGTACTCCATGACGGCTGCAAGGTACACAGGGGCACCTGCACCAACACGCTCAGCATAGTTGCCTTTACGCAAGAGACGGTGGATCCTACCCACGGGGAACTGGAGTCCGGCCCTGCTAGAACGGGACTTTGACTTGCCCTTCACCTTGCCTCCCTTGCCGCGTCCTGACATGTTGCTGCTGCTGCTTTTCGTGATAGGAGTTAAATTTCCGCCCGCCACCTTGGTCTTTTATACCAAGCTCAGGATCAGGCCAGGTGGCCGTCTCGCGGACCCAACCAATGTAAGAGAGCCGTAGCTGCAGCCAGTCTGATCCTGAGCGGCCCGCTCGGTATATAAGGAAAAGTTAGTCGGGCCAGTTTTCAATTCTCTCGCTCCGCGCCACGAGTAACTGTGCCGCCATGCCTCCCAAAACTTCCGGAAAGGCTGCCAAGAAGGCTGGAAAGGCCCAGAAGGCCATTGCCAAGGGTGACAAGAAGAAGAAGCGCAGGAGGAAGGAAAGCTACAGCATCTACATCTACAAGGTACTGAAGCAAGTGCACCCCGACACAGGAGTCTCCTCCAAAGCTATGTCCATCATGAACTCTTTCGTGAACGACATCTTCGAGCGCATCGCTGCCGAGGCTTCCCGCCTGGCGCACTACAACAAACGCTCCACCATTACAAGTCGGGAAATCCAGACAGCTGTCCGACTCTTGCTGCCCGGTGAACTGGCCAAGCATGCCGTGTCTGAGGGCACCAAGGCTGTCACCAAGTACACCTCTTCCAAGTAAGAGGTTACTTGTGCACAACAAACACGCCATCCCACTACTACAACTTAATCGGCTCCATCGGAGCCACAGTTACATGTTAAAGAGACAGTTACCGACAGTGATATATTGAGAGGGAAATAAAAAAAAAAAAAAATTATAATAATCTGCATTCTCTATTGGCGTAGAAACCGGACTAAATCGAAACATAATAAATAAATAAATAAATTCTGCGTGGAGTACTTTTACACCCACTGCAAAGTGACATACATGGAGTGTGTTTGGGCTTCATTTCATGTTTGCAGCACGCCTATTTCATGTAAACAATTTATTTTATTTTATTGTATTTTATTGTATTTTATTGTATTTTCTTTTATTTTATTTATTTATTTACTTACTTATTCTTTATATATTTATTTGTTACTAGCTCTTGTTTGTTGCACCCACCCACCTCCCGAATTGATGACCTACTATACATTCGTGCCTGCACGAATGTTACCAACTTACCGTTAGGCGATTTGGGTAACCGAAATTAACGCTCTCCTACCACCAACCATTTCGATTGTCATGAAAATTATCTTCAGAACAGTTCTTTGGCCCTGAGAAGGGCCGAGTTATAGATGTCTGGTAGGTTTTGTTGTGCTTTTTGTTTTTCCCCAAGGAAGAGGACTTAAGCACGCTCTCCGCGGATGCGCCGGGCCAGCTGGATGTCCTTGGGCATGATGGTAACGCGCTTGGCGTGAATGGCACACAGGTTGGTGTCCTCGAAAAGACCCACCAGGTAAGCCTCAGAGGCTTCCTGCAGAGCCATGACGGCAGACGACTGGAAGCGCAGGTCAGTCTTGAAATCCTGGGCGATCTCACGCACCAGGCGCTGGAAGGGCAGCTTCCTGATGAGTAGCTCTGTGCTCTTCTGGTAACGACGGATCTCACGAAGGGCGACGGTTCCGGGCCTGTAACGATGGGGCTTCTTGACACCACCGGTGGCTGGGGCGGACTTGCGAGCTGCCTTGGTGGCAAGCTGCTTCCGTGGAGCCTTGCCTCCAGTGGACTTGCGGGCAGTCTGTTTAGTACGGGCCATCTCGACGACGAAATAGTCAATACGGGCGGCCCGGCAGGCGGGCGGGCTTATATACAGACATTCTCCACCTCAGTGGCCACCTCATTGGCCACGAGTGCCGCATGCGTCATCCGCAAGCTACGCCCCACCTCCAAGAGGGAGGGACGGCCTTGGATGAACGATACTACCGCTGCGTCCACAGCACGCCACCTACTCCCACCAAACCGTGGGCGAAGCCACACCAGGACCACCTGTAGTAGCAACCACAACAACATGACTGGACGAGGCAAAGGAGGCAAGGGACTTGGAAAGGGTGGCGCCAAGCGTCATCGTAAGGTGCTTCGTGACAACATCCAGGGTATCACCAAGCCCGCCATTCGTCGTCTAGCTCGGCGTGGAGGTGTTAAACGTATATCCGGCCTCATCTACGAGGAGACCCGCGGCGTCCTCAAGGTGTTTCTGGAGAACGTCATCCGTGACGCCGTCACCTACACCGAGCACGCAAAAAGGAAGACCGTCACCGCCATGGATGTGGTGTATGCCCTGAAACGGCAGGGCCGCACCCTTTATGGTTTTGGTGGTTAATCAACCTGATGGACGGGCGCACACCACCACCACCACCACGACAAACAAATATACGGACCTAATTTTAGGTCCACATTTAAATCGCTAAAGAGTTGGTTAGACACTGAGTAAATCGTTGAAAATATATCCAATAACATGATCCTCTCTAATTCTGGACTTGTGGTATGAGTATAGGTTGTGTGTGAACGTGTTGGAACCACTTCCTAATAATTGTCAGTCAGTCAGTCAGTCAGTCAGTCAACATTCACCTAACCTCCAGGTACCTCACCTAACTTCCTGTAGCGTCACCGAACCTCACGAAATGTAACCCAATGTAGTTTATAATCTATCCTAACATGACATAACATAACCACGCACTATATTACTTCGGTAAGAGTAATGAGTTTTAATACGCAAAGTTGCAGTTATCATTCATGCATACATACATACATACATACATACATAACATGCTAGTGGCAGGGGGGATTGAAGTGAATTTTAGGAGGAGAGAATAGGTGCAGTGGCTAAACAGCGCTTGCGTGAGGGACTTTAAGCAGCAACTCGCCTGGATGCGGCAGGATAGAGTCAGGTCAAGCGTCCGGTGCATGTTGGGTTCCGCCATGGTTTCTCAGTGTTTGGTCGGCTTGATTGTGTGTGTTGTTTTCTTGTTTGGAGGAAATGTCTTGGTATTCTTCTTCTTAGCTTGAAGTTGATTTTCTTCTAACTCTTCTCCTCTTGTTGTTCGTCTTCCTCGTGTCTGCTATCATTCTGTAAAGACTCTATATATGTATGTAGGTATGAGTGAGTAACAGTTGCCGGTTACAGTGATACTTCATATTCGCTGGTGTTGTACTGTATGGCTTCGGTATTGCTTAATATACAAACGGCACCGTTAGGGGATTGAGGTATTTAAAAACCAGCCTGCATTACTTATATATAGAAATAAATAATGTGGCTTGGACAATAATGACGACTACGCTCTCCTACCTTCCCCAAACAAGGGCTTTTCGAAAGTATACATTGGACACAAATGACTTAGTACATCATAAATTGGTGGTTTAACAAAAGCCCTCATTAGAGAAAGGTGAAGGAGCACACAGTGAACATACAGATTAATGTTTGCACGCGTAGATCATGTAAGGTGAGATGTTGAACACCAGACACGTAGTGTAGTAACTCCCTCACAGATGGCGTTATGAGGGGCCTGATGATGTAGCAGTTACCTCACAGATGGTGTTATGATGAAATTCACATGATGATGCTGTAGCAAAACATTCACTACGTGTTGTCGTAGCATCTTGGGGACACCACGTGGTCGACATGACTCACTCATTCAAGTGGGTGAGGTGTGGTCCCAGGCCTCTCTATCGTGGAGTCTCAGGGGAAGTATAACTGGGTACCTGGGACCTCACTGTGTGAAGGTGGTTAGCTAGCTTGGGTAAGACTCAACTGCCGAGTTGTTTTTCACTGAGTTAAGCACTGTTCACCACTATTCATCACTGGTTCCATTCCTTGGCCAAATGAGATAGTACCTTATGGCAAGAACTTGTTGATAGTCCGCTGGGGAGGAGGGTTCAGGGGAGTGAGTTGGTATAGGCCAACATATAAATAATAAT
>NW_024731734.1:0-12549 GCF_018991925.1 Homarus americanus | reverse complement strand
ATTATAATAATCTGCATTCTCTATTGGCGTAGAAACAGGACTAAATCGAAACATTATAAATAAATAAATAAATTCTGCGTGGAGTACTTTTACACCCACTGCAAAGTGACATACATGGAGTGTGTTTGGGTTTCATTTCTTGTTTGCAGCACGCCTATTTCATGTAAACAATTCATTTTATTTTATTTTATTGAATTTTCTTTTATTTTAGTTATTTATTTACTTACTTATTCTTTATATATTAATTTGTTACTAGTTCTTGTTTTTTGCACCCACCCACCTCCCGAATTGATGACCTACTATACATTCGTGCCTGCACGACTGTTACCAACTTACCGTTAGGCGATTTGGGTAACCGAAATTAACGCTCTCCTACCACCAACCATTTCGATTGTCAAGAAAATTATCTTCAGAACAGTTCTTTGGCCCTGAGAAGGGCCGAGTTATAGATGTCTGGTAGGTTTTGTTGTGCTTTTTGTTTGTCCCCAAGGAAGAGGACTTAAGCACGCTCTCCGCGGATGCGCCGGGCCAGCTGGATGTCCTTGGGCATGATGGTAACGCGCTTGGCGTGAATGGCACACAGGTTGGTGTCCTCGAAAAGACCCACCAGGTGAGCCTCAGAGGCTTCCTGCAGAGCCATGACGGCAGACGACTGGAAGCGCAGGTCAGTCTTGAAATCCTGGGCGATCTCACGCACCAGGCGCTGGAAGGGCAGCTTCCTGATGAGTAGCTCTGTGCTCTTCTGGTAACGACGGATCTCACGAAGGGCGACGGTTCCCGGCCTGTAACGATGGGGCTTCTTGACACCACCGGTGGCTGGGGCGGACTTGCGAGCTGCCTTGGTGGCAAGCTGCTTCCGTGGAGCCTTGCCTCCAGTGGACTTGCGGGCAGTCTGTTTAGTACGGGCCATCTCGACGACGAAATAGTCAATACGGGCGGCCCGGTTGTTTTGTTGTTGTTGTATAGATTGTCGGACCGTAGTCCGACACGGGCCTTTGCCTATAGGCGGCCCGTTTGGTGGTTCCGGCTGGAGCTCCAGGAGCAGCCAGACCGGATTGGGATTTGAGGTGGTCCCACCTGCAGATTGGAGGGATACTGCAGGTTGCAAGTGTGAGCGGACCCCCGATCAGTGGACGCTTACCACCGGCCCCCACTCTTGGACGTGGTCAGCCTCGGAGTGGCGCGCCCCCCGAACTGGGGTCCGCACTTGCTGGGAGAGGATGCTTTCTAAGCTATCTGGGTGGTGGGTATCGTGTGATGACCCGGAGTAGGTGGTGAATGTGGTCTGTGTGGGCCTTTCGGGTTAGAGTGGCCGCTGGTGTTGTGTGTGTTTCTTGGGAGATTTGAGTTCTGTCTCGGAGGCTTTGTGTGACCTCGCAATCGAGGAGATAGTGTTCAAGTGGGTTGGCTGCTGGCTCCTGACAGTAGGTGCATTCTGTGACGTCATTTCCTATCATCTGCCAGGAGCACTTGTACCCTAGTCGTAGTCGGTGAAGGCTGACTTGGGTTTGTCTTGGAGTTTTCTTGTCTGCGAAAGGTGGTTCCCCTTTTGTGGCCGCCAGGTACCATTTGGCTGATTGGGAACCAGCGTTGAGTGCATGAAGGAAGCTCTTTTTGATGTGGAGCTTGGTAGTCTTTCTGAGGTGATTCTTGATCTGTTGCACACTTGCTGGAACTTGGATGTGCACGCTACTAGAACGTGTAGCTGCCTTGGCTGCTTCGTCTGCCACGTCGTTTCCTCCGATCCCTACATGACTGGGAATCCAGTGTAAGACGACTGGTCGGTTTTGGCTTTGGAATTCCTGTAGCTGTGCGAGGATCGAGGTGATGATGTGGACGTTGTCTCTTGGTTGACTGTGTTGCAGCGCTTGCATGGCCGATTTCGAGTCCGTGTGAATTATGACGGACTTGTTTTGTTGTGTTGCAGCGTGTTGTAGGGCCTTTGAGATTGCTACCAGTTCTGTTTGTAGGGTGGAGCAGTCGTTGGAAAGTCTCCATTTGAGGGTCTGACCTTGGGTGTAGAAGGCCGCTCCGGATCTGTGATGTTTTGGGTCCACCGAGCCGTCTGTGAAGTATGATGCTGCATCAGCCGGTGTCTCGGTGGCTATGGCTTGGAGAGTTGTTCTTTTGAGGTCCTCCTTCTGGAGGTTGGCTTTACTATCGCCGAGGTCGGTGAATTTGAGTGTGGCTGGTGGAGGGCTCCATGGTGGAGGAACAGTGTAACCATTGTCTCGTGTGTCTTGGTTATTCTTGACGAGTGTTTCTGCTTGCAGGTGTCGGATGACCTCGCTTGCCTCGTGCGACCAGGTGGCCCCTCGCACTCTGTGGTCGAGGTGGAGGGAGGCACTGATTCGAATCTTGGCAGCTGTGGGCTTGTCTGCTCTGCAGATTTTGGCGAGGAGACCGGCTGTCACCTGCTTGACTCGTACTGCCAGGGGTGGTAGCTCGGTTTCCATTTGCAGATTGCAGATTCTGGTCCACATGGTTCTCCGAGCATGGTCCTGAGAGCATTGTTTTGAATGACTTCTAGCTTAGCTATTTGGTCTTCTCTCAGTCCAATGAGTGCTGGAGCACTGTAATCTACCAGCGATCTGATGGCGGCTGTGTAGTAGGCTTTGAGCACATGAAGGTTTGCTCCTGCGGATTTGCTGGTGAGCGACCTCATTATATTGTGTCTGCTCTTCGTCCTGTGCCTGAGATACTCGAGTTGCGGCTTGAAGGTGAGTTAGGGGCGGCCTGGCAGGCGGGCGGGCTTATATACAGACATTCTCCACCTCAGTGGCCACCTCATTGGCCACGAGTGCCGCATGCGTCATCCGCAAGCTACGCCCCACCTCCAAGAGGGAGGGACGGCCTTGGATGAACGATACTACCGCTGCGTCCACAGCACGCCACCTACTCCCACCAAACCGTGGGCGAAGCCACACCAGGACCACCTGTAGTAGCAACCACAACAACATGACTGGACGAGGCAAAGGAGGCAAGGGACTTGGAAAGGGTGGCGCCAAGCGTCATCGTAAGGTGCTTTGTGACAACATCCAGGGTATCACCAAGCCCGCCATTCGTCGTCTAGCTCGGCGTGGAGGTGTTAAACGTATATCCGGCCTCATCTACGAGGAGACCCGCGGCGTCCTCAAGGTGTTTCTGGAGAACGTCATCCGTGACGCCGTCACCTACACCGAGCACGCAAAAAGGAAGACCGTCACCGCCATGGATGTGGTTTATGCCCTGAAACGGCAGGGCCGCACCCTTTATGGTTTTGGTGGTTAATCAACCTGATGGACGGGCGCACACCACCACCACCACCACGACAAACAAATATACGGACCTAATTTTAGGTCCACATTTAAATCGCTAAAGAGTTGGTTAGACACTGAGTAAATCGTTGAAAATATATCCAATAACCTGATCCTCTCTAATTCTGGACTTGTGGTATGAGTATAGGTTGTGTGTGAACGTGTTGGAACCACTTCCTAATAATTGTCAGTCAGTCAGTCAACATTCACCTAACCTCCAGGTACCTCACCTAACTTCCTGTAGCGTCACCGAACCTCACGAAATGTAACCCAATGTAGTTTATAATCTATCCTAACATGACATAACATAACCACGCACTATATTACTTCGGTAAGAGTAATGAGTTTTAATACGCAAAGTTGCAGTTATCATTCATTCATACATACATACATACATACATAACATGCTAGTGGCAGGGGGGATTGAAGTGAATTTTAGGAGGATAGAATAGGTGCAGTGGCTAAACAGCGCTTGCGTGAGGGACTTTAAGCAGCAACTCGCCTGGATGCGGCAGGATAGAGTCAGGGCAAGCGTCCGGTGCATGTTGGGTTCCGCCATGGTTTCTCAGTGTTTGGTCGGCTTGATTGTGTGTGTTGTTTTCTTGTTTGGAGGAAATGTCTTGGTATTCTTCTTCTTAGCTTGAAGTTGATTTTCTTCTAACTCTTCTCCTCTTGTTGTTCGTCTTCCCCGTGTCTGCTATCATTCTGTAAAGACTCTATATATGTATGTAGGTATGAGTGAGTAACAGTTGCCGGTTACAGTGATACTTCATATTCGCTGGTGTTGTACTGTATGGCTTCGGTATTTCTTAATATACAAACGGCACCGTTAGGGGATTGAGGTATTTAAAAACCAGCCTACATTACTTATATATAGAAATAAATAATGTGGCTTGGACAATAATGACGACTACTCTCTCCTACCTAACCCAAACAAGGGCTTTTCGAAAGTATACATTGGACACAATTGACTTAGTACATACATTGGTGGTTTAACAAAAGCCCTCATTAGAGAAAGGTGAAGGAGCACACAGTGAACATACAGATTAATGTTTGCACGCATAGATCATGTAAGGTGAGGTGTTGAACACCAGACACGTAGTGTAGTAACTCCCTCACAGATGGCGTTATGAGGGGCCTGAGGATGTAGCAGCTACCTCACAGATGGTGTTATGAGGAACTTCACATGATGATGCTGTAGCAAAACATTCACTACGTGGTGTCGTAGCATCTTGGGGACACCACGTGGTCCACATGACTCACTCATTCAAGTGGGTGAGGTGTGGTCCCAGGCCTCTCTATCGTGGAGTCGCAGGGGAAGTATAACCGGGTACCTGGGACCTCACTGTGTGAAGGTGGTTAGCTAGCTTGGGTAAGACTCAACTGCCGAGTTGTTTTTCACTGAGTTAAGCACTGTTCACCACTATTCATCACTGGTTCCATTCCTTTGCCAAATGAGGTAGTACCTTATGGCAAGAACTTGTTGATAGTCCGGTGGGGAGGAGGGTTCAGGGGAGTGAGTTGGTATGGGCCAACATATAAATAATAATAATAATAATAATAATAATAATAATTAACGGTTTATTGAAAGAGCTTGGCAGCCAGAAGACTGAAAATATACAGTTACATATTTGGGGAATGGGTTACTAATTACAAATAATATACAAGTAACATGAGTGACACAAATAAGACATATAATAACTAGCTGGGGAAAAGCTCAAACTACAGTTCATTTCAACATAGTGACAGTGCAAGGAGTAGTGTTTACTGGGAGTGAGTACACTGATTTATTACAAGTTATCGATAATTTTTACAATGGTTGGGACTGGGCTGTTCTTATAGAGATCAGTTCGTGCACGTATGGGCTGGATGCGGTTGTGGTGTCGAAGAGCAATTCTCGGACTAGGGATCTCAGGTGGTAGTAGGAGCCGGTGTCGGGGATGGTGTAGAAGCTTCCTACCAAATTTGCAGATGAGGTCGTGGTGATGGTCAGTGAGAGTCTAAAGGGTCGGTCAGTGTGTTGAGCGCTTCTTGATATGTGGAGTAGGAAGGGTAGAGAATAATCTTGCATGGCCTCTTTTGCACTTTTTCTAGGTGTTTACGTTGTGTGGCATTTAGGGAAGAAGACCAGGTGAGCTTGGGAAGTATGAATGTTGTGTAAACACTGAGGAGCTCGTGTGCAGGAACACCGAGGGACTTGAGTCGGCGTAGGAGGTGGAGACGGAAACTGGAGGATTTGATAACTTCACTGACGTGTGGTTTCTAATTTAGTTTGTTGTCTATATGTATGTGTGTGTGTGTGTATATACTACTGTACTTTTTAGATCCTCCTACGCAACCTAACCTATTATAGTTAAGTATAGTAGGCTATACACTATTTTGTTAGTATGTGTTATAAAATGTAATTGCATGTTATTATTATTAATATTATTATTATTAATATTATTATTATTCTTATTATTATTAGTATTATTATTATTATTATTATTATTTTTATTATTGTTATTATTATTACATACTAATATAATACTAAGTTGTCCACCAGATTTCCTCAGAGATGGGAGGAGCACATTGGCGGCGGTGTTGTTTATACTCCGCCCGATTACTGATTCCTATTCACCGAGCCAGAGCTGGCGGGCGGCGTGTTATGTGCCACGTTTTGTTTCCCATTGGGCGTACCGCTCAGCTGGGGAGTTGGAGATTTCATAAAAAGAAAGTTTGAGTGGAGAGCACACCTTTTCCTTCACATACAGTTATCTTAGACCATCTACTAGTATAATAGTTTGCACAAAAATACTCTACACTCTTTATAGGTTATTGTTATGTTGTTGTTTTTTTTTTTACTTCTCATCAGATTGTGCATTCAACTAATATACACTAATAGTGTGTTTATTATTATGTTTTATAGTATTATTTCGTAAAATATTGGGTAAAACAATTATAGTCACTAGTATAGTCTATTATATTATTGGGGTTTATAGCAGTTTGTGGTCTAATAGTATCATGCTTTATGAGTGGTGTTCTATGTAGTGATGATTAGGCAATAAAATATGCTTTGGGTGTTTATAGCAGTTTGTGGTCTACTAGTATCATGCTTTATGGGTGGTGTTCTATGTAGTGATGATTAGGCCATAAAATATGCTTTTGGTTTATTGCTAACAAAATATACTTTGCTCTACCGCTGTAGTGCAATACATGGTGAAACTTACATACACTGTTAATAAAGTATTGATGGAAGAAGAAGTAAGAGGAAGAATTGTGGAGGTAATGAACAGTGAGACAATGTATAGCCTCCGGGATGGCGGCAGCGTTTCTGTTATTAATATATAATAAGACAATAGGAAAATATGTTGTTGTCTCTACCTGTATTATTACCTTTGCGATAGCATGGTTAAATTTGGGGAGGACAGAGGAAGGAGCAGGAGGTTAGGAAGGGATTTGTAGTGGGAGAGATAGTGTCTGTGATCCTCGGATCACCACTCCTCGGATTATGTCAGTTCAAGTTTAGAAGCTCAATCAACTTTCCATGATTACGAATTGGCAACCTTTCGATTTACAACAGGTACCTACTTACTGCTACAGTAGGTAGGTGAACAGGGACCAAGGGGGCTAGGAAGAGTGTCCAAACAACTTGCCTGTGTGATGTAGTCGTGGCCAGAATTAGGTTAGGATACAGACACATCTGGCTAGTTAGTAACGCTGTACCCATACCGGAACACTCAGCATGTAAACTTTGTGATACACCTTTAAAGCACTATATTATTGAATGTGACACTGTCAAAGACATCTTGAACTATGTCATTACTTCATTGAGGACATTACATTCTTGCTGTTTATCCCAAATTGGCTAGCCCACACACTGATTAGTCTACAATTACAATATGACTCCAATGTATGCTGCTGGTAAATGTGTACTGTCAATGAACCAGAGTGAAAATAAGGTCGCCTCCCTTGCTGCTGCTGCTGCTGCTTCTGCGCCCTTCTAAGTCCCGTTTAAGTCCCCCACCCCAGGCCCCCGCAGTACCCCTTCACATCTACACCATTCAAAAACAATTTCACTCAATTTGCACAGAGTGTTATCCTGCAAAACGTTGATGTCGTATATTTCTCTCTTTAAGTGATATCCTGTGGCTCCGAAAGGAGCCTGTTTGGTTAGGTTGTCTTGTGTGAACGAACCTTGGGTTCTTATTTCTTCTTTGTCTTCTTGGGGAGGAGCACAGCTTGGATGTTAGGAAGGACACCCCCTTGGGCAATGGTGACTCCAGACAGGAGCTTGTTCAGCTCCTCGTCATTGCGAATGGCAAGCTGAAGATGACGCGGGATAATGCGGGTCTTCTTGTTGTCGCGGGCGGCGTTACCGGCCAGCTCGAGCACTTCTGCTGCCAGGTACTCCATGACGGCTGCAAGGTACACAGGTGCACCTGCACCAACACGCTCAGCATAGTTGCCTTTACGCAAGAGACGGTGGATCCTACCCATGGGGAACTGGAGTCCGGCCCTGCTAGAACGGGACTTTGACTTGCCCTTCACCTTGCCTCCCTTGCCGCGTCCTGACATGTTGCTGCTGCTGCTTTTCGTGATAGGAGTTAAATTTCCGCCCGCCACCTTGGTCTTTTATACCAAGCTCAGGATCAGGCCAGGTGGCCGTCTCGCGGACCCAACCAATGTAAGAGAGCCGCAGCTGCAGCCAGTCTGATCCTGAGCGGCCCGCTCGGTATATAAGGAAAAGTTAGTCGGGCCAGTTTTCAATTCTCTCGCTCCGCGCCACGAGTAACTGTGCCGCCATGCCTCCCAAAACTTCCGGAAAGGCTGCCAAGAAGGCTGGAAAGGCTCAGAAGGCCATTGCCAAGGGTGACAAGAAGAAGAAGCGCAGGAGGAAGGAAAGCTACAGCATCTACATCTACAAGGTACTGAAGCAAGTGCACCCCGACACAGGAGTCTCCTCCAAAGCTATGTCCATCATGAACTCTTTCGTGAACGACATCTTCGAGCGCATCGCTGCCGAGGCTTCCCGCCTGGCGCACTACAACAAACGCTCCACCATTACAAGTCGGGAAATCCAGACAGCTGTCCGACTCTTGCTGCCCGGTGAACTGGCCAAGCATGCCGTGTCTGAGGGCACCAAGGCTGTCACCAAGTACACCTCTTCCAAGTAAGAGGTTACTTGTGCACAACAACACGCCATCCCACTACTACAACTTAATCGGCTCCATCGGAGCCACAGTTACATGTTAAAGAGACAGTTACCGACAGTGATATATTGAGAGGGAAATAAAAAAAAAAAAAAATTATAATAATCTGCATTCTCTATTGGCGTAGAAACCGGACTAAATCGAAACATAATAAATAAATAAATAAATTCTGCGTGGAGTACTTTTACACCCACTGCAAAGTGACATACATGGAGTGTGTTTGGGCTTCATTTCATGTTTGCAGCACGCCTAATTCATGTAAACAATTTATTTTATTTTATTGTATTTTATTGTATTTTCTTTTATTTTATTGTATTTTCTTTTATTTTATTTATTTATTTACTTACTTATTCTTTATATATTTATTTGTTACTAGCTCTTGTTTGTTGCACCCACCCACCTCCCGAATTGATGACCTACTATACATTCGTGCCTGCACGAATGTTACCAACTTACCGTTAGGCGATTTGGGTAACCGAAATTAACGCTCTCCTACCACCAACCATTTCGATTGTCATGACAATTATCTTCAGAACAGTTCTTTGGCCCTGAGAAGGGCCGCGTTATAGATGTCTGGTAGGTTTTGTTGTGCTTTTTCTTTTTCCCCAAGGAAGAGGACTTAAGCACGCTCTCCGCGGATGCGCCGGGCCAGCTGGATGTCCTTGGGCATGATGGTAACGCGCTTGGCGTGAATGGCACACAGGTTGGTGTCCTCGAAAAGACCCACCAGGTAAGCCTCAGAGGCTTCCTGCAGAGCCATGACGGCAGACGACTGGAAGCGCAGGTCAGTCTTGAAATCCTGGGCGATCTCACGCACCAGGCGCTGGAAGGGCAGCTTCCTGATGAGTAGCTCTGTGCTCTTCGGGTAACGACGGATCTCACGAAGGGCGACGGTTCCGGGCCTGTAACGATGGGGCTTCTTGACACCACCGGTGGCTGGGGCGGACTTGCGAGCTGCCTTGGTGGCAAGCTGCTTCCGTGGAGCCTTGCCTCCAGTGGACTTGCGGGCAGTCTGTTTAGTACGGGCCATCTCGACGACGAAATAGTAAATACGGGCGGCCTGGTTGTTAAAGAAAAGATAGATTGTCGGATCAGAGTCCGACACGGCCTTGCCTCTATAGGCGTCTGGCGCAGGGTTCCTGCTGAGCCTCAGAGCAGCCAGACCGGATGGGATTGGAGGTGGTCCCACTCATCGCATCGCTCCTGAACGAAGAAGACCTCTCAACAAGACCTCCTGCTGGACCCGGAACTCTGAAGACCGCCCTCTCCCTTGTACCATTGTTGGCCATCTTCCCGGACCGGACCACCCACGACTGTCATCGTCCACAACAACTCACGAGCGTTCTCGGTTATCGAGCATTAGCTTGCCCTCCCCACTGGTGGTGTGAGTGACCCACACTCCAGCTGGAGAGCAGTTATAGCGCGATATTCCCGGCGTGGTTTGAGCTCTTTTCCTTCTACTACCATTTTTCCTTTTCGCTCTGGCCTAGGGACCTGCACCCTCAAAAGTGTATTCGTCCTGCGGTCCCCCCTGTAACTGTTCACCTCCCTCCCAGGAGATTGTGAACACGAAAGGGGGTCGGAGCAAAACCCTCCCCAGCCGAGTCTTTCCAGGAAAACCGTGATCGTGCGGGTCCACCTGGAAAGAGGGTCGCAATCCTTATCCTTCCCAAATAGGCACACTTAGCTCACGTCTATAAGTGAGCAGTCACATACACTAGGAAGTAGGCTTCCCCAATCGGGGCTCCGGGAGAGAAGCTCAGGAACCACTCTACGACCACCAGCTAGTGGGGAGTGCTGTAATTCCTCTGCTATTTACTCAAACGGAATAGGTAGGATTTAAAAAAAAAAAAAATAAAAAAAAAATAAAAAATAAACCCGGTTATGGAGCGCGTACGCCCTCCTAACCGCGATCCCCGCCTGAACCGCCAACCTGACGACCCGAACTACGACAGGCTTCGCACAGAGAAAGCAGACCAGTTACGCGCCTTCAACGAAGCCCTGAAAAGTAGGAACTCTGCCACCACCTCCAACAACTCCACCACCACCACCACCTCCACCACCACCACCTCCACCACCACCACCACTGCTACCGCTACTGAGGACAACTGGACGAAGGTAGAAAACAAGAAACGCCGACGTGCTTTTTCGGGAAACGAATGCCGTCAAGCAGCCCCAAAGGCACCCATCACCACCACCAGCTCACCTCCAACGACACTGCCAAAATTCCGGATCACGAAAACGGACGCAAAAACAACATATGCCGCCGTCACAGAGATGGAAAAGCAAAACCCACTGGCCAAGTTCTCAGTGCGGCCCAACCTAAAGGGGGGAGATGATCGTTCACCCCAAAGACAAGAACTCCGCCACCACCCTCGACACTTACCTACAAAACACCACCACCATTACTTCAACCAAGCTAGACCCCGCCCAGAAACTGATGAAGTCGGTAGTCCTCCGGTACCCAAAGGAACTACCTCTCGAACCCCTGGAGAACCACCCGAAGATCCTAAAAGCCGAGAGATGCTCTCCCCTGTCCGACAAGACGGCCACCACGAAACAAGTCCTCATAACGCACTACGGCTCACCCCCAGCACCATAGACCTCAAAACCTGGGGGATCTACGAAGTGAGGCCCTTCGTCCCAGAGCCCCTGCGATGCTTCAGATGCCAGAAATACGGGCACCATCAGACAAGGTGCACGTACAGGGAAATCTGCGCAGTCTGCGCACAGAAGCACGGCACACAGTCCTGCCTCACCAAGCTGAAAAATGGGGAAAAAATTGCCCCCAAGTGTGCCAACTGCGGGGGCAAACACCACGCCTGGAATCCTGGATGCTCCGAGAGAACAAAGAGGGTCCAGGCAAACCGACCAGCAGCAAGACCGCCCCCCACCGCCTACACACCAGCCCCACCAAGTACCTTCGTGTGGGGAACCCAAAGGCCCAAACAACAAAGACAACCTCCTCAGCCAGTCAACACCCAAAGTGCAGCCCAGTTTCCTGGCCTCACTACAGCCACACCTCAGCCACCCAAGCAGCAGAGAACGACAACCACGAGAAAGACAAAAGAAGCACACACCAAGGCACCAGAAGGAATGATACACATATCAGACCTAGCCAATGTACTGACGACCTTCGCGGAGGGCCTAGCCGGACTACTGGGCCACAAGATCCAACCCACACAGCTCCAAATACTCATGGGGAGCGTCCTCGGGCAAGTCGCCACAGCCCCAGCCACCTCAGTGGAGGAAGCCACGCCGGTCCGCACACGAGTAACAGCCGAGGTACACTCTACACCGAAGAAGGCCACCAGAGAACCCAAGACACCGACAGCTCCCAAGATACCGACAGCTCCCAGAAAGAAACTGGACGTTTCAACTCCCCTGAACCGAACCACGGCCCAGAAGGCAAAAACCACAGAACACGAAGACATGGACCTGATTCAGTTGGAATCGAACTTGGACATCTCCATCGAGGACCACCAGAAGTCCCTGATGAAACAGTGGTGGAAAACATCAGCACCCTGAACATCCTTACATGGAATGCTCAGGGCATCAAAAACAAGAAACACCTCCTACAAGAAGCAGCAGCCAAGGACAAGCTTGACATCATACTCCTACAAGAAACACTTCTACAAGAACACCACTGTTTCAAATTCAGCGGTTACAAGACATACAGGAGGCATTTCACGCAGGCGTCAACAAGAGGATGTATGATCTTGGTCAAGTCAAGCATACCCTCCGCCGATGTCACGCAGCAATTTCCATGTGGGGAAAACATCGAGACACAGGCCGTCAAAGTAACCCTCCAAGAACGGGAACTAACTGTTCACAACATCTACAAGAACCCAAGGGGCTCACTGGAGGTTACTCAATTATTTGCTTCGGCCGCCGACCACGCCACACTCATAGGAGGGGATTTCAACGCACATCATCCCTTCCTAAGCTCGGCAAGCCCCACAAATGAAGACGGCCTACACCTATACACCACCTTTCAAGATACACCTGAGATCTGCCTCCTGAACACCGGAGAGCCCACCCACACTAGGGGAGGAAGGCTA